>NC_053041.3:86629293-86934293 GCF_002575655.3 Aegilops tauschii subsp. strangulata | reverse complement strand
TGGAGCTTTCTGTTACCTGACTATGACATTCGGCTTAAGGAATGCCGGTGCCACTTTTCAGTGTTGCATGCAGAAATGCCTCCTCAAGCAACTCGGCAGAAATGCCCACGTCTATGTAGACGACATTGTGGTGAAGACAGAGAAGCGCGGCACCCTGCTGGAAGACCTCAAAGAAACATTCACCAACTTGCGCCGATTCCAAATCAAGCTCAACCCCGAGAAGTGCGTGTTCGGAGTACCAGCCGGCCAGCTGCTAGGCTTTCTGGTCTCCGAACGAGGCATCGAGTGCAACCCTGTGAAGATCAAGGCCATCGAGAGGATGGAGATTCCCACCAAATTGCGAGATGTGCAGAAGTTCACCGGGTGCTTGGCCTCCCTAAACCGCTTTATCAGCCGGCTAGGAGAGAAGGCTCTCCCCCTGTACCGATTCATGAAGAAGTCCACTCACTTTGAGTGGAATGACCAAGCCGACCAAGCATTCCAGGAGCTGAAGAAGATGCTGACCACCCCACCTGTCCTGGCGGCACCGACTGAGAAGGAACCCATGCTCCTCTACATTGCCGCGACTAGCCGAGTGGTCAGTTCAGTTGTCGTGGTCCAACGCCCGGAAGAAGGCCGAGCCCAGCTAGTCCAGAGGCCGGTGTATTATCTAAGCGAAGTACTATCCAGTTCAAAGCAAAACTACCCGCACTACCAGAAGATGTGCTATGGGGTGTACTTCGCCGCCAAGAAGCTGAAGCCCTACTTCCAAGAGCACCGATCACGGTCGTGTGCACCGCCCCGCTTGCCGAGATCATAGGCAGCCAGGACGCATCCGGCCGGGTAGCTAAATGGGCCATTGCATTGGCACCATATACAATCTTCTACCAGCCCCGCACCGCCATCAAGTCCCAAGCATTGGCCGACTTCCTCGTCGACTGGGCCGAGACCCAGTACCTACCGCCGGCTCCCGACTCTACCCATTGGCGGATGCACTTCGACGGGTCCAAGATGCGCACTGGCTTGGGAGCCGGCATCGTCCTCACCTCTCCCAAAGGCGACAAACTCAGATACACGCTGCAAATCCACTTCGCCGCCTCCAACAACGTGGCCGAGTACGAGGCGCTCGTACATGGGCTCCGGCTAGCCAAAGAGCTCGGCATACGCCGGATCCTGTGTTACGGCGACTCAGACTTGGTGGTCCAGCAGTCGTCTGGCGACTGGGACGCCAAGGACGCGAACATGGCAAGCTATCGATTCCTTGTCCAGCAGATCAGCGGGTACTTCGAAGGGTGCGAGTTCCTTCACGTGCCAAGGGCCGACAACGACCAAGCAGATGCCCTGGCACGGATAGGCTCCACCCAACAGGCTATACCGACCGGCGTCTCCCTCCAGCGCCTCCTCAAGCCGTTCATCAAGCCGTCTCTAGAGTCGGACTCCATCTTCGTACCGCCTGTCCCCGATGCAGTCGGATCCGACTGGAGGAACCCCGCAGGCGGCACGAGGACTTCGACAACTGGCCCGGGGACTGCCGTAGTCGCACCCGGTCCGGGGACTTCAGAACCCGGCCCGGGGACTGCAGCGGTCGACCCGGGGACTGCAGCAACACAAGAAGCGGCGGCCGACTCGAATTCCATGCCACCCGACCCACCCACCCGAGTCATGGTGGCTACACTAACAGAACAAGAAGTCACAGCTCCATCTTGGGCCCAGCCCATGCTCAGATTCCTAGTCAGCAGAGAGCTGCCGGCTGATGAGATCTCAGCAAGACTAGTGCAACGACGAGCCGGAGCATATGCAATAATCAACAGAGAGCTTGTCAAGCGCAGCGTTACTGGAGTCTTCCAGCGTTGTGTCGAGCCAGAAAAAGGAGTGGCAATCCTCAAGGATATCCACCAAGGCGAATGCGGCCACCACGCAGCCTCAAGATCACTTGTGGCCAAGGCTTTCCGCCATGGTTTCTTTTGGCTGACTGCTTTGGAAGATGCCAAAGAGATAGTGAAGAGCTGCAGAGGATGCCAAGTTTTCAGTTCCAAGCAACACCTACCAGCTTCTGCACTCAAGACCATTCCCCTCACCTGGCCCTTTGCCGTCTGGGGACTGGACATGGTGGGTCCTTTCAAGACAGCCCGCGGCGGCATGACACATCTGCTCGTCGCCGTGGACAAGTTCACAAAGTGGATCGAAGCGAAGCCAATCAAGAAGCTGAACGGGCCGACTGCCGTGACATTCATCACCGACATCACTACTCGGTACGGTGTACCGCACAGCATCATCACCGACAACGGCACAAACTTTGCCAAAGGAGCACTGGCACGTTTCTGCGCGACGCAGGGCATCCGGCTGGACTTTGCGTCCGTTGCCCACCCGCAGTCAAACGGCCAGGTCGAGCGAGCAAATGGACTCATCCTCTCCGGCATCAAGCCCAGACTGGTTGTACCACTGGAGCGATTGGCCGGCTGCTGGCTCGATGAGCTGCCGGCTGTGCTCTGGAGCCTGCGCACTACCCCCAACAAGTCAACCGGCTTCACTCCGTTCTTCCTTGTGTATGGTGCCGAGGCTGTCATCCCAACCGACATCGAGTTCGACTCGCCTCGAGTCATCATGTACACGGAGGCAGAGGCCAAGGAAGCAAGAGAAGGCGGCGTCGACCTACTAGAAGAAGGCCGGCTGTTAGCACTCAGCCGGTCCGCCATCTACCAGCAAGGGTTGCGCCGCTACCACAACCGCAAGGTCAAGCCAAGATCTTTCCAAGAGGGCGACCTTGTGCTTCGGTTGATCCAGCGAACAGCCGACCAGCACAAGCCCTCGGCCCCTTGGGAAGGCCCCTTCGTCATCAGCAAGGCACTAGGCAACGATTCCTACTACTTGATCGACGCGCAAAAACCAAGAGCACGCAAGAGGGATGACTCCGGCAAGGAGTCGGAGCGACCATGGAACGCGAACCTCCTAAGAAGATTTTACAGTTGAAAGCCGTATGTATCATGCTACCCTTTTGTATTAAGTACGAAACAACAGGCCCCCCGAACAGTACTCGGGGACTGCCTTCATTTATCTATGAGTGGCGAGTGTCATATCCATAAATGTATTATTACATTTGATTTCTTGTCTGGCACCGGGTTCGACTAGTCGGCCCGGGGACCGGCCGCCTTAAGCTATATTAAAAGTTCTACCTGAAGTCAGACAAGTAGTGTGCCGGCTCCCGAGTCCTCTCTTGTTGAAAGTCGCAGCTCGAAGAACCGACTGTCCGACTAGCAAGAGACAAGGCAGAAAGGACGCCCACACGAAAAACGGCTAAGGACTAATGAACTCATATAGCGAAAAGACGGCCTCCAACCACGCTTGCCGGCTGTCAGAACAGCTGGCTGGCCGGCTTCCCAAACACTTAGCTATAATCCAACAAAGCTAGAGTACTTGCCCTCCTAATTGGCCAAGCACTTCTCCAGCCACAGATTGTAGAGCAACTGTCTGACTGGGGAGGCGGCAAACAAGGGAGGGCGGCAAAGGAAACATCAGAAGGATGAAAAGCAAAGAACGAGGATAAGCGAAACGCATGCATAGTCATATATACATATAAAGCCCCCAACAGGCCGGCAATCGACATAGTTCGAATACACCCCCAGCGGGTGGAATTGCGTAAACTTAACAGAATATTGTTCCAAAAGTGACAAGACAGGAAAACAAAAGATAGCAGACTAGACGAGAGGCGCGGTGCGGGAGCCGGGTTGGTCGGTGGAGATGGCATCGCCGGCTGAAGAAGTGGCCGGCTGGCGGGTCTCGGCTTGGTCACCACCGGTGGCATGCAACGCACCCACGCGTGACGTGGTGCTGGAGGCGTGGTCAGGCTGAGGCTGGCCGGCCGCTCCACCATCCGGCCCGGCGTCTTCACCCTCCTCCTCCTCCTCGCCCTCGTCGCTGGAGTCGATCTCCTCCGCCGAGTCTTCACCATCTGCCGGGTTCAGCCCGAACCACTCCTCCGGCTGGGCAACACCGTTGTCATCCACCTCAGGGGCGAAGGCGCTGGTGTCGGTGTAGTCGACGATCGCCGAAGCCCGCCGGATGATAGCCGGCCGTGCCGGCTCCAGCTCCGTGTCGGCTTGCTGCCGCCAGGTAGCCAGCTGGTCCAGACTCAGGCCGGGATACCAGGCCTTGACGAACTCCAACGCCCGCCTGGCGCCGGACCGAGCCGCCGAAGCCTTCCAGGCTTCAAAGCGGCCGACCGCCACCTCCAGCCAGACGGCAGTCTGACTGGGGGTGCGAGGAACCACTTCGTCGGGCCAGAGGGCGGCCAACACTTGCGCCCCGGCACGCTGAAGCCGGCGGCGCAGTCGGTGAGCCGACTGGAGACGGGCCTGGATCGCCAAGAGCTGCTCCTCCAGCAAACGGCCAGCGTTTGGTGCAATCTCGGCGCCAGCCTGCCTTCGTGCTTGGCGGCGGGCCTCGATGATCTGGTTGGCGGCGGTAGAGTAGCCAGGGAAGTACTCTGTGCAAGAAAGAAAGAGAAAGAAGAGAAAACACCAAGTCAGAAAACAAGCCAGAAGCGGCAGGCGGCAAGAAAGGACGAAGAAGCAGGCGGCTTACCGTCAACCAAATCTTCGATCTGGCCATAGCCATTGATCAGCGTCTGTCTTGCTTCAGCCCAGCCAGCCGCCTCTGTCTCGTACTCAGCCTGGAGGGCGGCTTCGCTGTCTTGCACCGCCTTCAGAGCCGCCTTGTGGCTCTCTTCTTGGTCGGCCAACCTCTTGGCCAGGCGGTCGCGTTCCTGCACCAAGGCGGCAAACTCGGCCTCCTTGGCACGAAGGGCAGCCTGAGACCCTCCCAGCTGTGCCCTCAGGCTGGCGTTGGCCGCTGCAAGAACGGCAGAGAAAGATGGAGCAATAAGAAGAAGTCGTCAAGAAAGATCCGACCCGACTGCTCAGCAGTCGGCCCGGATCTCGGGGACTACACCCAGTGGGTGCGCTGACGCGCCCCCACATGAGATAAAGGACGAAGCACTTACCCCGGCTCTCAGTTAGGTCGGCGGTTTTCTGGGTCAGCTCCCGAGCCTGGGAGTTGAAGGCAGCCGCGCGAAGATTGTGGTTGTCCTGCAAGCCAGACAGAAGATCGAAGTAAGAACAAAAATAGCAAAGCTAAATCCACTAAGAAGTTCCAAGCCGCCTGCTCAGCAGCCGACTCGGAACTCGGGGACTACACCCAGTGGGTGCGCTGACGCGCCCCCACAGAAGAAACCAAGATCAAGAAGAAGCAAGATAAGAAGACTAACCCGAATGGCCACCCGAGTCGCAAGGAATTCGTCGGTGTATCGCCTCAGCGCCGTAGCCTGGGCCTGGAGCCGGGTCCGGACGTCCTGCGCGGCCACGTTCATCACGGCCGTCCCTCCGCCCGGGGTACAACCCGAGGTGGCGCTGGCCACCTCCACATCCTGGGCCGACGAGCTGGAGCCCGCGGCCGGCTGCGGCTCCGACGCAGCCTTCTGTGGCTCTGACGCAGCCTTCCCCGCGCGCCGGCTCGGCAGCGTCCGGACCGCCAGCTCAGTCCTCGCGGCCGGCTCGCCCCCCGCCGGCTGCGCAGGCGGCAGATCAGGCCGGCCGCCTTGAACTGCCCCAGTCGGCGGGGTCGGTACCGCCGCCCTCTCCGGGATGACGACGTCGTCATCCCTCTCCAGCCCCGGCCGGTCACTGCCGGCTTCTTCGGGCGAGGGCTCTGGGGCCCTAGGCGCCGCAACGCGCAGCGGGGTGACCAGCAAGGCTTCATCCGCCATCGCCGCAGCCGCAGCCTCCGCTTGGGCCTTGGCCGCGGCGTCAGCGCGCGCCTTCGCCGCCTCCTCCTCCTGCGCCGCCTTAGCGGCAGCCGCCCTCAAAGCCTCCGCCTCCCGCGCCTCCCGCTCCTCTCGCACCTCCCGCGCGTTCCGCTCCGTCGCCGCCAGAAGATCGGCACGGGGGTCCACGGGGCGAGTGGTGCTCCCAGATTCTCCCGGCGACCCAATAACGGAGGCGGCAACAGCCCGCTCGAGCGACAATGGAGCTCTGGTTGTTTGGAGAGAAGGACAAGAATTCAGGAGTTACCAGAGAAAAGAAAAAAGAGTACATGAAGGAGTATGTACTTACGCCGACACCGTCTGCGGTTGCTTCACCGCCTTGCGGAAGCGGGCCGCCTTCGCGGCCGCCTCCTCCCGCCTAGTCGCCGCTGCCCCGCCTCGGGGCTTCTTCGGCCGACTGCCGAACAAACCCTGCGCGGCACGACGCTTTTGCCCGCCGCCCCGAGCAGGCGGCGCAGCGGAGGAACCCGCGCCGTGGCCAGACGCCGGCTGACGGCGTGGGACGACTTCAGCCTCGTCGTCGTCCGGCCAGTCGTCGAAGCTGACTCCGAGTCCGGAGCCGCCTGCTTTGCCGCCGGCTTGGCCACCGCCCGCCTCGGTGTTGTCGTCCATAGCGGCCGCCCCCAAGTTGGGGTCCTCCAGATCGTGCTCCGTCCGGTCGGGGACGAATCGGCGTTCCGCGTCCGACCCGCCTGCAGGCCGAAGAAGAGGGCTCTGTCGAGACAAGTTGACTAGTCAGAGTCGGCCAAAAGGAACTTGGCAACAAAACTGAGAGAAGAGGAAGAGACAAGGAGAACTTACCGTGGGCGGCGGATGGGCTCGGCAATATGGCTCCTTGCCGAACTGCCACTCTGCGGAGAGCTTGCAGTTCGGAAGGTAGTTCACCATATAGGCCACCTCGTCGTGCGGCATGTCTTTGGTGCACATCCGGCTTGGATCGAGCTGGCCGCTCATCTGACAGATCAGATCAGGGCGGCTCTGGAGTGGGAGCACCCAGCGCGTGACGAAGGCAGCCAGCAGATCGGGCCCCGACAAGCCCTCCGACTGGATCATCGCTTGCACTCGGCCGATAGCTGCGGTTCCAGCCGGCGTCAGCGTCACGGCCCGGTAGGACCACTGGGGCCGCCTGCCTACCGGGGGGCCGGCTACGTAAGCCGGCAGATTGACGTAGTCGCCCTACGGGGCGACGTTCTTCACGTAGAAGTATGATTTTTGCCATCACTTCACCGACTGGATCAGCGTGATGACGGGGAAGGGGTTGTCGGCAGCCACCGTCCGCATCGCGATGAAGGCGCCACTCTGAGCCGGCACGCCCTGCATGCGCGTGCCCAGCTTGGACTGGAAGAACTCCCCCCAGAGCTCGAGGGTAGGGAGGATGCCGAGGTAGCCTTCGCACAAGGTGATGAAGGCGGACAGCAGCACCACCGTGTTCGGGGTGAGGTGGTGCGGCTGGAGTTGGTAGAACTCGAGCCAAGAGTGGAAGAAGGCGCTCACGGGCAGGCCGATGCCGCGCAAGAAATGCGAGCGGAAGACTACCCGCTCGCCTTCCTGCGGCTCCGGCGTAATCTCCTTCGCCGGCGCGAGACGGACCTCCCCCTTGTCCGCGCCGGGCAGCCGCCGCGTCTTGCGGAGGAATTCGACGTGATCCTCATGGACGTTGGAGCCGTCCCAATCCCCGCCGTGCTACATCGTGGCGTGGGGCTGGCGAGAACGAACGTGGCGGCGGAGGATCGAGTGGTGGAACCGCGCGGCGGCGAGGCGCTGTTGCAAGAAAGGGCAGGAGGAAGAAGATGGTGGAAAGAGGAGGAGTGTGCGAGAGCCTGCCGCTCACCCCCTCCCCCTACTTATAGCTTCGCAAGGTGAAGCCGGGAAGGCAGGGCGTGGGGTGAGACGTGGGATTAACTGCACCCACTCCCCCACGCCTCGCGATTATTACGCCCTAAAAGCGTGCCAAAACCGCCGCAGGAAGACGTGCGGGCGGCTTCGGGCCGCAGAGAATCCACGCCTGTGCCCAGGCATGGGCGTGGCGGGCCCCCGACCTATGGCGACGTCCCGTGGCGTGCGCGGGCTGGCAGGCTTTTTTGCCACGTGGTTCGCAGGCGGCAAGTGGCCGGCCCGCGGCCTGGTGCGCGCGCTGGCCAGCTCCCTCCCTCCGGCTCCCAAATTTTTTTCGCCGAGATGGCGCCCCCAACAAAAGTCGGCTCCCAGCTGCCGGCTCGTCAGGATAGGAAGCTGATCGAGCTTCTCGACTCCCACCCAACCTCGAAGCCCGATCAGCTTCGGGGACTACTGTCGGAGTACATGGCCACGGGTAGCCTAACCAACTACCCATGGTTCTTCAAAAATTATCAGGCCGATTGAGCCTCCAAGCGTTCGAAGCATTGGGCCGACTTCCCCTGGCCGACTACTGCAGGGGCCGGCTCTCCAAAGGCGACCCAGCCCCGGTAACCTCCCCCAAGATGGTTGCGAGATGGCCGACTCCAGGAAGCCGGCGCTAAGAGGACCGACTTCCAAGAGCCCGCCATGAAGCACGCCGACTCCACAAAGCCGGCCAAGACCGCACCCACCAAAACTACACCCACATGACGGTGACAAGACGGGGTGTAGCCACAGTGCGGCCCACTACCCCCGAAGCCCGAGGCAGGCATGGCCACAGGACGCCGTACGGGTCAGCCATCTCCCGTCCGGCTCGGCACTATAGCCACGCTGACCCCAACGTCATCCACGACAGACGCCAGTACGGCCCACGGGCGGCGGGCCCCTTTAGCCAGAGAGAGGCGCGAAGGCGGCCCGGCCTCCCCCAGTCGGCCAAGGGCGTAGCCGGCCCACAGAAGCCGGCTACCCCCTCCCTCGAAGCATGTGCCACATTAAGGAGACAAGACGAGGTAAGGCTACAGTGAGAGCCCTCGAGGCGGCACACTGTAGCCACGCTTACCTCGACGAAGCCCTCGTCATCAGGGACGAGGCTACAGTAAGCAGCCGCCGACAAGACCCCTAGGCAGTGGGGCCGGCCTGTCGACCAAGAGGCCGGCAGCCGGCGGGACCCACCAGTCAGCGGGCCCCAACGGCCGGCGGAGAAGCCGGCGGGCGCAGACACTGACGACTGGGACCCGCGCCCAGCCGGATTACAATTGTACCCCCGGGGGGTAGGCCTATATAAACCCCCCGGGGCACCCATGCAAAGGGTTGGCTTCTTAGAATTACACACACACCATAGAGAGAGGGAAGCAAGAGCTAGCCTTTCTCTTCTGCTCCCTTGAACCCGACAGCTCAAGGAGCATTTGTAGCTACTCGTTCTGATTTAGTGATCATGCGGAGACCCCGTAGAGCAGGACTAGGTGTGTTATCTCCACGGAGAGCCCCGAACCTGGGTAAGATTCGCCGGCGTGCATGTCTTCGCCTCATCCCGTTTCCAGGCACCGGCGACGTCTTACTGGCACCCACCATGATAAGCCAACCGTTGGCATATGTCGCACCTACCACCCAACAATCTCCGGACCATTCCGGAGTTCCTCGTCATGTCTGTTATCTTATCCGGAACTCCGAACAACATTCAGTTACCAACATACATAACTCATAAATACTATATCGTCAATGAACGTTAAGCGTGCGGACCCTACGGGTTCGAGAACTATGTAGACATGATGGAGACACTTCTCTGGTCAATAACCAATAGCGGAACCTGGATGCCCATATTGGCTCCTACATATTCTACGAAGATCTTTATCGGTCAGACCGCATAACAACATACGTTGTTCCCTTTGTCATCGGTATGTTACTTGCCCGAGATTCGATCATCGGTATCTTAATACCTAGTTCAATCTCGTTACCAGCAAGTCTCTTTACTCGTTCTGTAATACATCATCCTGCAACTAACTCATTAGTTACAATGCTTGCAAGGCTTATACTGATGTGCGTTACCGAGTGGGCCCAGAGATACCTCTCCGACAATCGGAGTGACAAATCCTAATCTCGAAATACGCCAACTCAACAAGTACCTTTGGAGACACCTGTAGAGCACCTTTATAATCACCCTGTTACGTTGCAACGTTTGGTAGGACACAAAGTGTTCCTCCGGTAAACGGGAGTTGCATAATCTCATAGTCATAGGAACATGTATAAGTCATGAAGAAAGCAATAGCAGAATACTAAACGATCATGTGCTAAGCTAACGGAATGGGTCAAGTCAATCACATCATTCTCCTAATGATGTGATCGCGTTAATCAAATGACAACTCATGTCTATGGCTAGGAAACATAACCATCTTTGATCAACGAGCTAGTCAAGTAGAGGCATACTAGTGGCACTCCTTTTGTCTATGTATTCACGCATGTATCATGTTTCCGGTTAATACAATTCTAGCATGAATAATAAACATTTATCATGATATAAGGAAATAAATAATAACTTTATTATTGCCTCTAGGGCGTATTTCCTTCAGTCTCCCACTTGCACTAGAGTCAATAATCTAGATCACATCGCCATGTGATTTATCATCAATAGTTCACAATTCCATGTGATTAACACCCATAGTTCACATTGTCATGTGACCAACACCCAAAGGGTTTACTAGAGTCAATAATCTAGTTCACAATGCTATGTGATTAACACCCAAAGAGTACTAAGGTGTGATCATGTTTTGCTTGTCAGAGAAGTTTAGTCAACGGGTCTGCCATATTCAGATCCGTATGTATGTTGCAAATTTCTATGTCAACAATGCTCTCCACGGAGCTACTCTAGCTAATTGCTCCCACTTTCAATATGTATCTAGATCAAGAATTAGAGTCATCTAGATTGGTGTCAAAGTTTGCATCGACGTAACTCTTTATGACGAACCTTCTGTCACCTCCATAATCGAGAAACATATCCTTATTCCACTAAGGATAATTTTGACTGCTGTTCAGCGATCTACTCCTAGATCACTATTGTACTCCCTTGCCAAACTTAGTGAAGGGTATACAATAGATCTGGTACACAACATGGCATACTTTATAGAACCTATGGCTTAGGCATAGGGAATGACTTTCATTCTCTTTCTATCTTCTGCCGTAGTCGGGCTTTGAGTCTTACTCAATTTCACACCTTGTAACACAGGCAAGAACTCTTTCTTTGACTGTTCCATATTGAACTACTTCAAAATCTTGTCAAGGTATGTACTCATTGAAAAAACTTATCAAGCGTCTTGATCTATCTCTATATATCTTGATGTTCAATATGTAAGCAGCTTTCACCGAGGTCTTTCTTTGAAAAACTCCTTTCAAATAGTCCTTTATGCTTTGTAGAATAATTCTACATTATTTCCGATCAACATTATGTCATTCACATATACTTATTAGAAATGCTGTAGTGCTCCCACTCACTTTCTTGTAAATACAGGCTTCAACGCAAGTCTGTATAAAACTATATGCTTTGATCAACTTATCAAAGCGTATATTCCAACTCCGAGATGCTTGCACCAGTCCATAGATGGATCGCTGGAGCTTGCATATTTTGTTAGCACCTTTAGGATTGACAAAACCTTCTGGTTGCATCATATACAACTCTTCTTTTAATAAATCCATTAAGGAATGTAGTTTTGACATCCATTTGCCAGATTTCATAAAATGTGGCAATTTTGCTAACATGATTCGGACAGACTTAAGCATCACTACGAGTGAGAAAGTCTCATTGTAGTCAACACCTTGAACTTTGTCAAAATCCTTTTGTCGACAAGTCTAGCTTTGTAGATAGTAACACTTCTATCAGCGTCCGGCTTCCTCTTGAAGATCCATTTATTTTCTATGGCTTGCCGATTATCGGGCAAGTCAACCAAAGTCCACACTTTGTTCTCATACATGTATCACATCTCAGATTTCATGGCCTCAAGTCATTTTGCGGAATCTGGGCTCATCATCGCTTCCTCATACTTCGTAGGTTCGTCATGGTCAAGTAACATGACCTCCAGAACAGGATTACCATATCACTCTGGTGCGGATCTCACTCTGGTTGATCTACGAAATATGACCTAGAGGCAATAAAAAAGTTATTATTTATTTCCTTATTTCATGAAAATGTTTATTATTCATGCTAGAATTGTATTAACCGGAAACATAATACTTGTGTGAATACATAGACAAACAGAGTGTCACTATTATGCCTCTACTTGACTAGCTCGTTGATCAAAGATGGTTATGTTTCCTAGCCATAGACATGAGTTGTCATTTGATTAACAGGATCACATCATTAGGAGAATGATGTGATTGACTTGACCCATTCCGTTAGCTTAGCACTTGATCGTTTAGTATTCTGCTATTGCTTTCTTCATGACTTATACATGTTCCTATGACTATGAGATTATGCAACTCCCGTTTACCGGAGGAACACTTTGTGTGCTACCAAACGTCACAACGTAACTGGGTGATTATAAAGGTGCTCTACAGATGTCTCCGAATATACTTGTTGGGTTGGCGTATTTCAAGATTAGGATTTGTCACTCCGATTGTTGGAGAGGTATCTCTGGGCCCACTCGGTAATGCACATCACTATAAGCCTTGCAAGCATTTTAACTAATGAGTTAGTTGCGGGATGATGTATTACGGAACGAGTAAAGAGACTTGCCGGTAACGAGATTGAACTAGGTATTGAGATACTGACGATCGAATCTCGGGCAAGTAACATACCGATGACAAAGGGAACAACGTATGTTCTTATGCGGTTTGACCGATAAAGATCTTCGTAGAGTATGTAGGAGCCAATATGAGCATCCAGGTTCCGCTATTGGTTATTGACCGGAGACGTGTCTCGTTCATGTCTACATAGTTCTCGAACCCGTAGTGTCCGCACGCTTAAAGTTCGATGACGATTTGTATTATGAGTTATGTGATTTGATGTACCTAAGGTAGTTCGGAGTCCCGGATGAGATCGGGGACATCACGAGGAGTCTCTAAATGTTCGAGACGTAAAGATCGATATATTGGACGACTATGTTCGGAAATCGGAAAGGTTCCGAGTGATTCGGGTATTTTCGGAGTACCGGGGAATTACGGGAATTCACCGGGAGAAGTATTGGGCCTTATTGGGCCATACGGGAATAGAGGAGAGAGGCCAAAAGGAAGGAGGCGCGCGCCCCCCCTCTGGTCCGAATTGGACTAGGGGTGCAGCCCCCTTTTCCTTCTCCCTCTCCCCTCTTTCCTTCTCTCCTACTCCGGAAAGGAAAGGGGAATCCTACTAGGACTTGAGAGTCCTAGTAGGACTCCCCACACTTGGCGCGCCCCCTCTAGGGCCGGCCTCTCCCTTGCTCCTTTATATACGGGGACAGGGGGCACCCCATAGACACAAGTTGATCTGTTGATCTCTCCCAGCCGTGTGCGGTGCCCCCCTCCACCATAATCCACCTCGATCATATCGTAGCGGTGCTTAGGCAAAGCCCTGCGTCGGTAGCTACATCATCAGGCCGTCGTGCTGACGGAACTCTCCCTCGAAGCTCTGCTGGATCGGAGTTCGCGGGACGTCATCGAGCTGAACGTGTGCTGAACTCGGAGGTGCCGTACGTTCGGTACTTGGATCGGTCGGATTGTGAAGACGTACGACTACATCAAGCGCGTTGTGCTAACGCTTCCGCTTTCGGTCTACGATGGTACGTGGACAACACTCTCCCCTCTCGTTTCTATGCATCACCATGATCCTGTGTGTGCGTAGGAATATTTTTGAAATTACTACGTTCCCCAACAGTGGCATCCGAGCCTGGTTTTATGCGTAGATGTTATATGCACGAGTAGAACACAAGTGAGTTGTGGGCGATACAAGTCATACCGCTTACCAGCATGTCATACTTTGGTTCGGCGGTATTGTTGGATGAAGCGGCCCGGACCGACATTACGCATACGCTTACGCGAGACTGGTTCTACCGACGTGCTTTGCACACAGGTGGCTGGCGGGTGTCAGTTTCTCCAATTTTAGTTGAACCGAGTGTGGCTACGCCCGGTCCTTGAGAAGGTTAAAACAGCACTAACTTGACGAACTATCGTTGTGGTTTTGATGCGTAGGTAAGAACGGTTCTTGCTCAGCCCGTAGCAGCCACATAAAACTTGCAACAACAAAGTAGAGGACGTCTAACTTGTTTTTGCAGGGCATGTTGTGATGTGATATGGTCAAGACATGATGCTATATTTTATTGTATGAGATGATCATGTTTTGTAACCGAGTTATCGGCAACTGGCAGGAGCCATATGGCTGTCACTTTATTGTATGCAATGCAATCGCCCTATAATTGCTTTACTCACTAAGCGGTAGCGATAGTCGTAGAAGCGTAAGTTGGTGAGATGACAACGATGCTACGATGGAGATCAAGGTGTAGCGCCGGTGACGATGGTGATCATGACGGTGCTTCGGAGATGGAGATCACAAGCACGAGATGATGATGGCCATATCATATCACTTATATTGATTGCATGTGATGTTTATCTTTTATGCATCTTATCTTGCTTTGTTTGATGGTAGCATTATAAGATGATCTCTCACTAAAGTTCAAGGTATAAGTGTTCTCCCTGAGTATGCACCGTTGCGAAAGTTCTTCGTGCTGAGACACCACGTGATGATCGGGTGTGATAGGCGCTACGTTCAAAGACAACGGGTGCAAAACAGTTGCACACGCGGAATACTCAGGTGAAACATGACGAGCCTAGCATATGCAGATATGGCCTCGGAACATTGAGACCGAAAGGTCGAGCGTGAGTCATATAGTAGATATGATCAACATAGTGATGTTCACCATTGAAAACTACTCCATCTCACGTGATGATCGGACATGGTTTAGTTGATTTGGATCACGTGATCACTTAGATGATTAGAGGGATGTCTATCTAAGTGGGAGTTCTTAAATTATATGATTAATTGAACTTTAATTTATTGATATCGACTAGAGGGGGGGGGGTGAATAGGCGATTTTTATAAATTCTTCACTCAGGAATTTGTGGGTGAGGAAATTCCTTAGCGAAGAACTCAATGTTTTAAATAGCGGGCTATTGCCAAATAACGGCGGACCTCAAAATCAGCTATAGCGGGCTATAGCAGGATATAGCGGGCTATTTGTACATGGGACCATTTAGCGGCACCCTAGTGAAAAGGCTATATAGCGGGCTATAGCGGAGCTATAGCCGGCTATTTAAAACATTGGAAGAACTTGCAGAGGAATAAGTACTCATAAGTATGCATAACAGAACACAAGCATAGTCATCATGATGAAATGAAAACAAGCACAGAGTACAGAAAACGTAAACACAGGATAACACAAGATGAAGACAAATAGACTGAGGAAATTGAACTGAGGAAATTGAGAAAGTCTTCAGTCAAAGTCTTCAAACACAGATATGAACAATTGCACAACACAGAAATGAGGAAATGAAAGAGTTGAGGAAATAGAACCAGTTGGCTTGGTGAAGACAATGATTTGGTAGACCAGTTCCAACTGCTGTCTCAGTTGTACGTCTGGTTGGAGCGGCTAGGTATTTAAACCTGAGGACACCCAATCCCGGACACACAGTCCTCACCGTGTTCTCCTTGAACTAAGGTCACACAGACCTCGTCCAATCATTCGTGGTAAGTCTTCAGGTGACTTCCAAACCTTCACAAACTTGGTCACTCGGCGATCCACAATTTCCTCTTGGATGCTCTAGACCATGACGCCTAACCGTCTGGAAGAAGCACAATCTTCAAAGGTAACAAGCGTTGGATCCACGCAGGATCAATCTCTTTAGTGATGCTCAATCACTTTGGGTTTGTAGGTGTTTGGGTTTGGGCGTTTTCCTCACTTGATGATTTTCGCTCAAAGTCCTCGGAGGATGGGATGCTCTCAAATGACAAGTGTCAGTTTCTCTCGGAGCAGCCAACCAGCTAGTGGTTGTAGGGGGCGGCTATTTATAGCCTAGGGAGCAACCCGCATGATAAGACATAAATGCCCTTCAATAATATGACCGTTAGGTGGGTAGATATTTTGGGACAGCTGGCGCATAGTACAGCAACGGTTGGAAATTTGAGGTTCAAATTCCTCAGGGCTATCACGTTCCTCACTGTGTAGGCAATCCGCACTGGCGAATTCCTAACTCCTCAGTCAGAACAAATTCCTCAGAGACCAGAAGAACTTCGTCTCTGTCACTGAAGAATATGACTGAACTCTATGAGATTTCCAATGGCTTCACTCGAAGGGATTGGTAGGTGTAGGATTTTGAGTTGAGCATCACATGGAAATTTTTCCTTAGTATTTCCTCAACCCCCTTTAACAGTACGGTGTTTCCTATGACTCAAGAAAGAGAAAATGAAACTACGAAAACAAAAGTCTTCACGCTTCATGTTCCTCAAATGAATACCAAGTCTTCAAGGTCACACCAATTTCTTCACTTTCAAAGTCTTCAGAAAGTCTTCAGAAATCCAAAGTCTCCAGTCGAAGAACTTCATTTTTATTGGTCGACTTTCTCTGTAAATATCAAACTCCTCATAGACTTATAGACCTGTGTACACTCATAAACACATTAGTCCCTTAACGTATAAGTCTTTAATACACCAAAATCACTAAGGGGCACTAGATGCACTTACAATCTCCCCCTTTTTGGTGATTGATGACAATATAGGTTAAGTTTTCAACGGGGATAAACATATGAAGTGTAAATACTGATATTGAGGAAGTTGATTGCAAGATATAGAAGAACTCCCCCTGAAGATGTGCATAGTGAGGAATTTGCTTTTGAAGCAATGCACACTTGAAGAGTTGAACGATGGAGATCTCCCCCTATATCTTGTAATTCATACACGCATTTGACATAATATATGAAGAATTTGAAATGCATGATGAATTATGGTGACTGATGTAATTCAGCATGCGTGCAATAACATTAACGAGGAATAAGCATGCAGAAGAAACAGCAAAAGTATCAGGCTACCATAGAGTTTAAGTTTACAACTCGATCCAGCAAAGTCTTCAAAAGAACGAGAGTTGTAACTTAAAAAAAACGTCCATATAAGATAGACCCGCTTGAAGACTAACTCAAATCCCCCCTTTGTCATCAAATGACCAAAAGGGTCGAAAATGAGGACTAACGCCCCTGAAGAATATCAAGGTGATGAAGGAGCGTTAGCGTTGTTGGGGTCGGTTGTTGGAGTAGGGCCTGCCGCAGTGTCGTCCAAATCTTCATGTTCATCAGTGTCACGTGATGAAGAATAGGAGCTGGCCACAAAGGAAGGAACCTTGACCTTCTTGTACTTCTTCGGAGGAGGTGCAGCCCAGTCAAGATCATCCTTGAGACCCATTGTCTTCAGATCTTCTTCACTCTAGACTTGAGACAGAACAGCCCAGGTGTGGTTGAGGATTTCATGAAGGTAGTAGTGGTTTTTCTTCACTGCATTGTGGGTAGCAGTCATGTTGTGAAGAATTGAACCAAACTGACGCTTGACCCATTTATGATTCCGATCAACCTTCTGGTGAAGACTGAGGAGAAGCTCACAGTCATTCGTCACCCTGGGTGCTGTGCGTTGAGGATTTTGCTTGGGTGCGTTGGCGGCAGAGTCATGGGTGGTAGAGTCATCATTGGTGGAGTAGGATGCAGCCTTGCGAAATTGTCCATCCAATGGACGAATGCCTTCATCAATTACAGTAGTAGCCTTGCCCTTTTCATCAGCTGAGGAAAATGTCCGTTTGAGGACTTCAATTGGGGGCAAGTAGCTGCAATGGTTCAGTGTATCAGCTTTATAGTTGAGTGAAGACCTTGTCCTGATGAATCTCATAATCCAAGGTGCATAAGGCTTCAACTCAAATGGTGACATGGCGACATTAGCCAAAGTCCTCATGAAGAAATCATGGAAGTTGATGTGAATGCCATGAATGATATTGAAAAGCGGATTCTTCATGATGCCAACGACTTCTTCTTCATTTGAGTCGTGGCCCTTGATTGGACTCAATGTCTTCGTCAGATTGACAAGCCTGACCTTGGCTCCTTTCCAATCAGCATAGTAAGTGTTAAAATCATCGCTGAGGACTTTGATTTCAGACTGGAGCTTTACGAGTTCATCAGTTGTCATAGAGATAACGTTGTTCTTCAGAAACTTCTCCTTCCTGTATTGTGCTTTCTTGAGTTGCCTGGCCTTCTCATATTTCCATTTTTCTTCACTGATGAAATGGGTCAGCATGTGACTTTGGCCAGGTGTCAACATGAAATCAGGCATAGGAGTGTTTGGGTCCTTGTGCCAAATATCAATATAGTCGACGATCAGCTTTGGATCCAAAAGCAGTGGCACTTCTGTGCCCTTGGCTCTAGCGGCCCTGACTTGCCTGTCTCTGATGATTTCAGCAAGTTCTTCATCATCAGCTTCGTCTTCATCAGACGGTACTTGGAAGGCGACCTGCTTCTTCTGAGGACTTGGGCAAGAGCCTCATCCAGCAGTTGTCTTTGTCTTCAGCAGAGAGGGTCCTGTTGAAGAATATGGTGCAGCTGAGGAACTAGCTGAAGCTCCTGAGGCAATGGAGATGCATGTAGTCCTTTGGCACATGGCGAGATGCACATGTGTTGAGGATTTTGTCAGAGCAGCTGAGGACTTTGCAGGAGCAGGAGCGGCTTGAGGAATTGGCCGTGAGGGCTGAGCTGAGGAAATTGGCCGTGAGGGCATTGAAGAAGAGACACTTAGCTTGTGCGCAGGCTTCTTTGCCATGGATTTCTTCGGCCTTACAGAGGCCTCAGCAGCAGCAGCAGTGGAATCTTCGTTGAATTTCCTCACTGCATCTTTTGCCTGTTTGGCCAACTTGGCCTGGCGCTTGGCCCATTCTTCAGGAAAATCCTCACCGCGCTTGATGCTAGTGGGATCTGCCTCTTGGCCAGGTGCCAATGGAGGTCTTGAGCATGGAGGAGTAACAGCGAATTTCTTCATGTATTTTGGAGTCACATACCTGTACTCCCTCCACTCTTTTGCCCATCTCCTTTCTATCCTCTGAATGCGCACCTTGCGCTGATTCTTATCTTCCTCAGGGGGTGTGCAGTACCCAGCATAAATGTCCTCAGGGATTTCAAAGGCAGTATTGACCTCAGGCTTCTTTCCTCCTTTCTGTGGCCTCTTTCCATCACCCATTTTCTTTTGTTGAGGAATTTGAACAATTGAACTCTCTGAAGAAGTATGCAACTTTTCTTCAAGGAACGCTGCAAATGAGTTAAGTTGATGAGAACCTAATGATTCAGTAGCGGACATGAGTACCTGTGAACAGAGTATGGTTGCAAGGAATTTTGGAGAGGTCATATGCGTTCTCAGAAGGTTTTTCAATAAGAACAAGTTTGAGGAATTTGACCAGATGAGTCTTGAAGAATTTCACTAAGCGTTCTTTGTCTTAGGTTCCAGAGTTGTATAGATCAAAGATCCACACAATTGAGGAATCTTGAAGAAAAGTGATGCTTAGAGAAACGAATCAAGAGCAGATGACATGTGAGGTGTTTAGTGTGTGAGGATTTGAAGAAAAAAACACCTTTGAAGATTTTGTAGTAAACATTTGAATCAAAGTGGGCAGTAAAAGTAACTTCTATTTACCCTGAACAAAGAACACGATGAACTAGGATGTGGAGAAGTGAAGCTCGTCTGTGCAGATCTTCCACGCCCTAACTTGGCGGAGGAAGACGGCTACGGCGGCGGCGGAGTGAACATTTCCGCGGCCAACGTGAGTACGGCGGCGACGAGGTCGAGGCAGTGAAGCTCTTCCTCACCGGCGATGATGATGTAGCGGCGGCGCTAGGGTTTGAGAATCTCTAGCTGGAGAGAGCTCGAGCGGAGTAAAAGAAGTGAGGAAGGGGAGAGGGGGTATTTATAGCCACGGTGAAAAACGGTTCGCCCAAAGAAATTCGACGAACGTGCCCCTGGCCCTTCTCATTCGCATGACATGTGTCACCCACGTACTGAGAGGTGGAGATCGTGTTAGATCGTGGGTGAATAGATAAGTATATCGTGGGAAGCGGAACGGTTTGAGCGGCAAAGCCGAAAATTTGGATAAGATAAGTTAAATGTTCCGTTCGGAAATTCTTCAGCTGACAAGGACACAGTGAAGATTTTGAACATGTTTCAAATAGAACGCACATAAAGAATTTGTGAATAGATTGGGTTGAGTATAGCATAGAGGGGGAAGGGTCCGATCACATTCACTTGGCAGAAAAACCAACTTGAAGTATATATATATATATAGCCAATGAAGAGAAACGACGGAAAAGTGAAGATTTTGCAAAGTTGAAGAATATGAACAACTGAGGAATTTCAAAACTGAGGAAATACTCAAATTGAAGATTTTCAACTTTTGTGGTGGTGTGACCCACCGTATAAGAATGATGATTTCAGACACCGCGTACAATTGTCGTAGGGTTCTGAGAATCAAGTTCTTCATTAATTTCTTCACACTTAGAGTGTTATTCTTCATTGACTGAAGAAAAACGTTTCTTCATGTGTTGCACATCTAAGTCATCAATTTTGCATAAGTGTTAGGATGAGTGTCCTTTTCAAAGAACATTCGAAGATTCTAAGATATTTAGCTCACACCGCAACTTGCTACATCTCTTCTTATCCAAGGGCTTTGTGAAGATATCGGCTAGCTGTTCTTCAGTCTTCACATGCTCAATAGAAATGTCGCCCTTCAACACATAATCGCGAAGAAAATGATGACGAATCTGAATGTGCTTTGTCTTTGAGTGCTGAACTGGGTTGTGAGCAATCTTGATGGCATTCTCATTGTCACAGAAGAGAGGCACATTCTTCACGTTGACGCCGTAGTCCTTGAGAGTTTGCTTCATCCACAGCAATTGAGCACAGCAAGAACCCGCAGCAATGTACTCAGCTTCAGCAGTAGACAGTGATACACAGTTCTGTTTCTTCGAGGACCAACAGACCAAAGATCGTCCGAGGAAATGACATGTACCAGATGTTGACTTGCGATCAACACGATCACCAGCATAGTCAGAGTCAGAATATCCAACGAGATCAAAAGCCGAGCCCTTGGGGTACCATAATCCTAGTGTTGGTGTGTGAGCTAGATATCGAAGAATATGCTTCACAGCCTTATGGTGTGATTCCTTCGGTGTAGCTTGAAATCGGGCACACATGCAAACACTAAGCATAATATCTAGCCTAGATGCACATAAGTACAATAAAGAACCAATCATGGAGCGGTATACCTTTTGATCGAAGTCAATACCATTTTCATCAGTGCACAGATGGCCATTTGTGGGCATAGGAATTTTGACGCCTTTGCAATCTTGCATGCCGAATTTCCTCAGTACATCCTTGAGGTATTTCTCCTAAGATATGAATATGCCATTGCGCTGTTGACGAATTTGAAGACCTAAGAAGAATTTCAACTCTCCCATCATAGACATTTGATATTCTTCACTCATCATATAGGCAAATTCATCACTATAACGTTGGTCAGTACAGCCAAAGATGATGTCATCAACATATATTTGGCATACAAACAATTCATCATCATATGATTTAGTGAAAAGAGTAGGGTCGAGTGAACCGGGTTTGAAGCCTTTCTTCATGAGGAATTGCTTCAAAGTATCATACCACGCCCAAGGGGCCTGCTTGAGGCCATAGAGGGCCTTATTTAGCTTGAAGACTTTGTTGGAAATATGCCCTAGAGGCAATAATAAATGGTTATTATTATATTTCTTTGTTCATGGTAATTGTCTATTATTCATGCTGTAATTGTATTGTCCGGAAATCGTGATACATGTGTGAATACATAGACCACAACATGTCCCTAGTAAGCCTCTAGTTGACTAGCTCGTTGATCAACAGATAGTCACAGTTTCCTGACTATGGACATTGGATGTCATTGATAACGGGATCACATCATTAGGAGAATGATGTGATGGACAAGACCCAATCCTAAGCATAGCATAAAAGATCGTGTAGTTTCGTTTGCTAGAGCTTTTCCAATGTCAAGTATCTTTTCCTTAGACCATGAGATCGTGCAACTCCCGGATACCGTAGGAGTGCTTTGGGTGTGCCAAACGTCACAACGTAACTGGGTGACTATAAAGGTGCACTACGGGTATCTCCGAAAGTGTCTGTTGGGTTGGCACGGATCGAGACTGGGATTTGTCACTCCGTGTGACGGAGAGGTATCTCTGGGCCCACTCGGTAATGCATCATCATAATGAGCTCAATGCGACTAAGGCGTTAGTCACGGGATCATGCATTGCGGTACGAGTAAAGAGACTTGCCGGTAACAAGATTGAACAAGGTATTGGGATACCGACGATCGAATCTTGGGCAAGTAACATACCGATTGACAAAGGGAATTGTATACGGGATTGATTGAATCCTCGACACCGTAGTTCATCCGATCAGATCATCGTGGAACATGTGGGAGCCAACATGGGTATCCAGATCCCGCTGTTGGTTATTGACCGGAGAGGCGTCTCGGTCATGTCTGCATGTCTCCCGAACCCGTAGGGTCTACACACTTAAGGTCCGGTGACGCTAGGGTTGTAGAGATATATGTATGCGGAAACCCAAAAGTTGTTCGGAGTCCCGGATGAGATCCCGGACGTCACGAGAGGTTCCGGAATGGTCCGGAGGTGAAGAATTATATATAGGAAGTCCAGTTTCGGCCACCGGGAAAGTTTCGGGGGTTATCGGTATTGTACCGGGACCACCGGAAGGGTCCCGGGGGTCCACCGGGTGGGGCCACCTGTCCCGGAGGGCCCCGTGGGCTGAAAGTGGAAGGGAACCAGCCCCTAGTGGGCTGGGGCGCCCCCCTTGGGCCTCCCCCATGCACCTAGGGTTGGGAACCCTAGGGGGGGGGAGTTCCCCCTTGCCTTGGGGGGCAAGGCACCCCTTCCCCCCCCCACTTGGCCGCCGCCCCCCCTTGGATCTGATCTCCAGGGCCGGCGCCCCCCCAGGGGGCCTATATAAAGGGGGGGAGGGAGGGAAGCATACAACAGCCTTGGGCGCCTCCCTCCTCCCCTGCAACACCTCTCTCTCTCTCGCAGAAGCTTAGCGAAGCCCTGCCGAGACCCGCTACATCCACCACCACGCCGTCGTGCTGTTGGATCTCCATCAACCTCTCCTTGCCCCTTGCTGGATCAAGAAGGAGGAGACGTCGCTGCACCGTACGTGTGTTGAACGCGGAGGTGCGGTCCGTTCGGCACTCGGTCATAGGAGATTTGGATCACGGCGAGTACGACTCCGTCATGCACGTTCATTGGAACGCTTCCGCTCGCGATCTACAAGGGTATGTAGATGCACTCCTTTCCCCTCGTTGCTAGTAGACTCCATAGATGCATGTTGGTGAGCGTAGGAAAATTTTAAAATTATGCTACGATTCCCAACAGACTTTGTCAGGATGCTTAGGATCTTCAAAACCTGGGGGTTGAGCAACATATACTTCTTCCTCAAGCTTACCAGTGAGGAATGCACTTTTCACATCCATTTGATATAAAGTTATATTATGATGGTTAGCATAAGCAAGTAATATGCGAATAGCTTCAAGTCTAGCAACAGGTGCAAAAGTTTCATCGAAATCAATTCCTTCAACCTGTGTGTAGCCTTGAGCTACTAGTCGTGCCTTATTCCTCACCACAAGGCCATTTTCATCTTGCTTGTTGCAGTAGATCCACTTTGTGCCAATGATATTGTGTTTGCGAGGATTTGGACGATTGACCAGTTCCCAAACGTTGTTGAGCTCGAACTGATGTAATTCTTCTTGCATGGCCTGAATCCACTCAGGCTCCAGAAGTGCTTCATCTACCTTAGTGGGCTCTGAGATAGAGACAAAAGCATAGTGCCCACAAAAGTTAGATAAATGTAAAGCTTTTGAGCGTGTGAGAGGACCTGGTGCTTCAATGTCATCGATGATCTTCTCAACTTGCACTTCTTTTGCAACGCGAGGATGAGTAGGTTGTCGTCGAGGAATTTGATCAGCATTTTCTTCAGCACCATTTTCTTCAGCAATTTCTTCAGGTGCATTAGCTCGACATTCTTCACATTCTGGAATGAATTCTTCAGCAGATTCTTCGGTAGGAATGACATCCTCAGTAGCCTTGAATTTGATAGTTTCCTCAGGTGCTGGTTCATGTATCTGTAACATCCCAAATATTCAATTTGGTATGTTATACATAGATCATCATTGCATATCATATTTTATTGCATTTTGACAAATCCTCGATAATCCTAAGCAACTCAAGGACCCTCGGAGAGAGTTGGGGATTTTCTCGAATTTTCATATTTGATTTTCATCAAGTAATAAAACGAGGATTTTGGTTTTAATTATTTTCTCTCCGGAAAAATATTTCATTTAAAAAAATAAACGAGAGGAGAAAATATGACTTCTCCAAAACAATTGAAATATTGGAGGAAAAATGTTAAAATCATTTATTGGAATTTATTCGGATTTTATTTGCAATTTTATTGCATTAAAAATATTGCATGTTCTAAAAAAAAAATTATTTTTGTGTCAAAAAAAATGTTCACCCTATTCTAGATTTTCTAACTAGACGGGGAAAATTTATTTTATCTTTTTTGGACTTTCATTTATTTTTCTACGAATATTTTTCCGCGGAACGTATTTAAAAAAATGCGCAGCGCCCGACTGGCCCGAGCCCAGCCGAGCCAGGCCGCCGGCCCGCCCGCCGTCTCCTTCCCTGCGACGACGCCCGCCGCCGCCCGGTGTCCGAGGCGAGCACGGAGCCCCGCCGCGCCTTGCCCCTTCCCCAAGCCGCCGGACCCCCCCTTCTATATATATACCCCCGCAGCCCGTCCCCGAGGTAGCTGCACCTCGCCTCGTTTGCCGGTTTTTGTTAAAAAAAACCGTTCGTAAAAAAAAACCTAGATCGGTTTTTTTTTCGGTTTTGTTATTTTATGAGCGTTCACCGACACGTTCGTTTTAACGAACGCGTTCGTCGGATTTTCTCTGTTAACGAACGTCCGTTCTTTAACCGTTCGTCTGTTTTTCTTTTTCGTCGGATTTTTCCGCGATTATCTCAGATTCGATTTCTGATCGAATCTTCGTTTCTGTTTAACTTTTCGCTCGTTTATCGTAATCAGGCGATTCAAGCGCCTAGAGTTTCGTCTCGAAATTCTCTTTCCGTTTAACCTACTCAAACAAGTTTTTGCTACTGTAAAATTTGACCTAGATCCAGATTAGTAAATGAAGTTTGTTTCTTTCGCAGTTTGACTTTCGTTGCTTCGTTCGAGTTGATTCTTTTTGCAAACCGGAGTTCTTAAGTTGAACTTTCTGGTTGGATCTTTCATTCGAGTGTTACCGGTGCATTAGATGAGTACTTATTGTTTGCTTGTTTGTTTGCGATAGAGTACCCGGAGTGTGCCGCTTGTTACTTCGAATCGCTAGGTTTCGCGGATCATCAGCAAGGCAAGTAACACTTTGATCATACTTTCTATACCCAGTTTTATTGCATTAGATCTGTTCCTCAAACAATTGCATGATTAGGATCTAATTAAGCTGTGGGAACTGGGAAGTAGTTGAGGTAGTACCTATTACCTGTTTTATTTATCAAACCCTTGGGAGTTACTTCTACGTTGCTATTATTATTGCCATGCTATGCTCGTAGACGTGGATTGGGTATGAGAGATATTCATGACAGATTGAGATTGTTAATAATGGTTTACCTAAGGTGGCAACTAAAATTCACATCTGGGTGGATTGAGGCACCTGGAGAATCCAGTGTTGTCTGTTTGTATAAGGACCGCCACCCATGCTCAAAGGGATCATAAGATTATTCATGCTAGAAACTTCCGTGTGCAGCCACAAGCTATTATGGGCTCTAACATAGTTGAGTAGGTTACATGATCTCTTGAAGAGGTGGGCTAGCAGATGTAGGGGAAAGTAGGTGTACCGGTCCACCCGGAGTAAAGAGTGATTGTTCCTGAAAGACTGTGTCTCGGTCATCCGTTTCTCAAACATCATGCAGTGCGAGAATCAAGCGGAGGCGATCGAGTCTTGTGGGGAAAAGTGCACAAACCTCTGTAGAGTGTACAAACTAATCATGGTTAGCCGTGTCCCCGGTTATGGACAATTTGAGTATCTAGTACCTGGATTATCATTTGAATCTCATCACCATGTTACTTTTAATTAATTTTGTTGGGTTATTGATGACACTTAATTGGGATTGAGATGCTGTCAACCATCTCAATGTTTCACAACCACCATGATAGTTAAATAAAATTTATTCCTTTGCAGTAGGGAAAAATTTGCTTTTCGCAAAACTGTAACCATAGAGCTTTCCACCAGCCATACATGCATGTAGTATAGCCTTATTATTGTTCATTATTCTCTACGTGATACTTTGCCAGCATATTCTATGTGCTGACCCGTTTTCGGGCTGCAACGTTTCATGTTGCAGACTTTTCAGACGACGAGTAAGGTGCGTTAGGTCATGGTCTTATACTCAGTGATGCCGCTGGAGTTGATGGACTCACTTATCTTCCAAGTCTTCCGCTGTTATCGTTTAGATGGCCTTAAGCCATATTTATCATGCTTAATCTCTTTGGAGATATTCGATGTAATAAGTGTGTGATTGCTACTCTGTTATAAATCCTCCATTTGTACTGTGCGTGTCAGCATTACTGATCCAGGGATGACACTGGTGCACAGCAGCACAGACCATTTGAGGTCTGGTCACTACAAAGGTGGTATCAGAGCACACGCTGACTATAGGACACGACCACTAAGCTTAAGCCCTAGAAAGCTTCTCTCTTCTCATTTCTGACCCCTCTCCACTTTCTACTCTTTTAGGAATGGCGGATGCAAGGAGCAAGTTCATGCAACCAGATGAAGACACGCCTTTTGGTCGACACTTGAAGGAAGTCACCAAGTATTTGAACATAGGAATACCTAGCATCACCGGAACCTACAACGCCACATTACCCGAAGAGGAGAGCTGGAAGATTCAAGTTCACATTCCAGGAAGGACGTTTGTGCCAGTTACTGAACCCATAAGATTGGTTTTTGAAGCACCAACCTGGAGTTTAGGGAAGAGCATGGCCGCACACATCGCCATGGGACGCATTGGAGAAGTCTACCACCAGGAGCTTAAGGATACAATTTATCAGATTTGTGGACGCCGAGACGCACAATGGGAGATGATCAGAACCAAGAAGGATGGATCAATCGCAGCTTTCATCCAGGAGCAAAACCAACATATTCATCGCCAGGAGAACCAGATGTGCACGGACAAGGAAGAACTGAAGAAGGCATTAACCAAGATCAAGGAACTGGAGGAAGAACTCAAGGCTACACGCGAGGATTATATGGAGGAAATCATCGCACTAGTAGGGAAGAATGACGACCTGGAGAAGAAGATTGGAGTATTCATGGGAAATCCAGTGCCAAAAGCAAAGGATGACGAATGCACTTGTCCAGATAACTACATCATCATCGACGACACCGACTCGGAACCAAGTGAAGATGACTGGGTTGACGAAGCTGGAGCAGACATCATGGAGTCTTCAACGGATTAGAATTTCTAGTAGACCCCCATATTAGTAGTAGTTTTCCCCCCATTTAATAGTATAGTTCAAGCACTTTGTAACGCTAGTTAGATCGATTGTTATGCCTTGTTTGAATTGATTGAGTGATATTGATTGTATTTGTCTCATGAGCATATGGGTAGTTTTTCCCTCTAGACCTCATTCTATTCTTAACTCTCATCTTTTCTAACCTATCAGATGCCTCCGAGACGCGACACCGGATTTGTTTTCCCACCGGAGATCACCCAGTTGATTCAGCAGCAGAATGCCCTGATGCAAGTGTTAGTGCAGAACCAAGGCAACAACAACAACAATGTAACACCCTGGGAATCATGCTACAGTAACCCCCTGTGATTAAGCTAATCATGTTGCTAAACAGGGCTTGATCACATTTGAACCACACCCTTGTCAAACTCCTAGTTCAAACTTCAAATATAATCAAAGTGGAAAATAAAAGTTTTCAAAAATTCAAACAGAAATGTTCAGTGGGTTCTAAATAATACACTGGTAATTATGGTGGAGGAAACACATTTTTATAAAATGTCTAAATACTTTTAAATGAAATAAAACAGAAAAGGAAATAAACAAAAAAAGAGAAAACAGAAAACAGAACAAAGAAAAAAAAAGGAACAAAAGCCCCCCCACTGGACCTGGCCCAACTGGGCCACCCCAGGCCCAGCCGGCCGGCCCAACCCCCCTCACCTTATCCCCTGCCCCCCCCCCCCCACCGACAGCCTCGCTTCCCCCCCCGAAATATCTCACCCCCCCGGTCTGGATCGAGGAGGAGACCGACGCCGTCGCGCTCGACCCCGCGCCCTCGCCTCGCCGGAGCGCTGCCTCGCCGGCCTGCCTCCTCCTCCTCGCCGGCCTGCGCCTCGACACCGCATCGCCGTCGCCCCCGTCTCCCCCTCGACCCCACTGCCGTGACCCTGCATCCCTCGGTGAGGCCACCGGCCTCCGTCGCCCGCCCCTCTCCTCTCGGTCACCGCCGCCCCGCTCGCGCTCCGGCGCGCCCAGACGCGCCCCGCCGCGCCTGTCCACGCACGCGCGCCCGCACGGCCTTCGCCCGCGCGCGCCCCGACCGCGCGCCCGCGTCGGCCACGCCCCGCCTGCCCCCCCCCTCGTCCTCGCGCACCCCGAGCTCCTCCGCCCGCACCGATGGTCCCCGCGTGCTCCTGGCACTCCCAGGACCCCGTAGAGCCCCACGCCTGGCCTTCCCGTGCCTCCCATCGCCGTGCCCGTGCAACCCCGAACTCCGGCCGCCGCTAAGCTCACCGCCGGTGCCGTTTCCGGCCATCTCCGGACGAACCACTACCACCATCCGGCGCGGATCGTCTTGGCCGTTCGAACGCGACCAAGCGCGCGTGAAACGGACCCCTGTGGCCGAAATCCGGCCACGGCCGAGGCTCGTCGCCGTGTACGGGCTCGCCGGAGTGCCCTCCCGCCGGCGTCCGACGTGGCACACCTGGGGGCCACCCCCTGGGTCACTGCCAGTGGGCCCCCTGGTCACCTGTTGACCAGTTGACCTGGTCAACTGGGCTGACTGGGCGGCCCCAGCCACTGACGTGCGGGCCCCGCCCCTTAAAATAAATAATTAAAATGATTTTATAATTAAAAGTAATTAGATTAACTAATTAGTCACTGACATGTGGGGCCCATCCCTCTAATTATACTGTTAGTTTAGTTTAACTAAATGTTAGACTAACAGAGGCTGACATGTGGGTCCCACTGGACCCACCTGTCTGGTTTGACTGGTCAGCCGACCAGTTGACCTGCTGACGTCAGCATTACCTCATGCTGACGTCATAATTCATTTTTCTGAATATAAATAATTCCAGAAATTCAAATAAACTTTGAAAATTCATATCTTTTAAACCGTAACTCGGATGAAAATGTTTTCTATA
The DNA here is from genome assembly GCF_002575655.3 of Aegilops tauschii subsp. strangulata. Lineage (NCBI taxonomy): Eukaryota > Viridiplantae > Streptophyta > Magnoliopsida > Poales > Poaceae > Aegilops > Aegilops tauschii. The sequence goes on along the minus strand of NC_053041.3, from coordinate 86,905,108 downwards.
TGAAAGTTGCTCAGAACGACGAGACGAATCCGAATACGCAGTCCGTTCGTCCACCACACCTCCCTAACCTATCGAACTAGCAACTTTCCCCCTCCGGTCCGTCTGTCCGAAAACGTGAAACATCGGGAATACCTCCCGGGTGTTCCCCCCCTTCACCGGTACCACCTACTGTCGCGTTAGGACACCCCTAGCACCGCTCATTGACATGTCACGCATCGTCATGCTTATGTTTGCTTTGTATTTACTGTTTCTTCCCCCTCTTCTCTCCGGTAGACTACGAGACCGACACTGCTGCTGCCCAGTTCGACTACGGAGTCGACGACCCCTCCTACTTGCCAGAGCAACCAGGCAAGCCCCCCCCCCTTGATCACCAGATATCGCCTACTCTATTCTCTATACTGCTTGCATTAGAGTAGTTTAGCATGTTACTGCTTTTCGATATTCTATCCTGATGCATAGCCTATCCTTGCTACTACTGTTGATACCTTTACCTGCAATCCTACATGCTTAGTATAGGATGCTAGATTTCCATCAGTGGCCCTACATTCTTGTCCGTCTGCTGTGCTATACTATCGGGCCGTGATCACCTGGGCGGTGATCACGGGTATATACTTATATACTACATACATGACACATGTGATGACTAAAGTCGGGTCGGCTCGTAGGAGTACCCGCAAGTGGATCTTTGTGGCGGAGCGACAGGGCAGGTTGAGACCGCCTAGGTGAGAGGTGGGCCTGGCCCTGGTCGGCGTTCGCGGATACTTAACACGCTTAACGAGATCTTGGTATTTGATCTGAGTCTGGCCATTTGGTCTATACGCACTAACCATCTACGCGGGAGTAGTTATGGGTATCCCGGCGTCGTGGTATCAGCCGAAGCCTTCTTGACGTCAGCGACTGAGTGGCGCGCGCCGGATTGGACTGGAACGCCACTAGGCTAGGTCTGCTTCCGGCCGCGTACGCAACGTGCAGGTGTGCATAGGGCGATGGGCCCAGACCCCCGCGCGCATAGGGTTAGACCGGCGTGCTGACCTCTCTGTTGTGCTTAGGTGGGGCTGCGACGTGTTGATCTTACGAGGCCGGGCATGACCTAGGAAAGTGTGTCCGGCCAATTGGGATCGAGCGTGTTGGGTTATGTGGTGCACCCCTGCAGGGAAGTTTATCTATTCGAATAGCCGTGTCCCTCGGTAAAAGGACGACCCGGAGTTGTACCTTGAGCTTATGACAACTAGAACTGGATACTGAGTAAAATACACCCTTCCAAGTGCCAGATACAACCCGGTGATCGCTCTCTAACAGGGCGACGAGGAGGGGATCGCCGGGTAGGATTATGCTATACGATGCTACTTGGAGGAATTCAATCTATTCTCTTCTACATGCTGCAAGATGGAGATGTCCAGGAGCGTAGTCTTCGACAGGACTAGCTATCCCCCTCTTATTCTGGCAATCTACAGTTCAGTCCACTGATATGCCCCTTTACACATATACTCATGCATATGTAGTGTAGCTCCTTGCTTGCGAGTACTTTGGATGAGTACTCACGGTTGCTTTTCTCCCTCTTTTCCCCTTTCTATACCGGATTGTCGCAACCAGATGCTGGAGTTCAGGAGCCAGACGCCACCGTCGACGACGACTCCCACGGCACTGGAGGTGCCTACTACTACGTGCAGGCCGCTGACGACGACCAAGAGTAGTTAGGAGGTCCCAGGCAGGAGGCCTTGCCTTTTCGATCGTTGCTACTTTTGTGCTAGCCTTCTTAAGGCAAAACTTGTTTAACTTATGTCTGTACTCAGATATTGTTGCTTCCGCTGACTCGTCTATGATCGAGCACTTGTATTCGAGCCCTCGAGGCCCCTGGCTTGTATTATGATGCTTGTATGACTTATTTATGTTGTAGAGTTGTGTTGTGATATCTTCCCGTGAGTCCCTGATCTTGGTCGTACACATTTGCGTGCATGATTAGTGTACGGTCAAATCGGGGGCGTCACAAGTTGGTATCAGAGCCGACTGCCTGTAGGAACCCCCCTTCCACACTCCTTGGCCGAAGTCGAGTCTAGACATTGCAAAACTTTTACTAACATGGATGTGCGGCTTACGGGCCCACGTCGCCATTGGGTGGTACTAGGATCTTTTACTCCTCGACCTTTACTCTGGGACTCTGAACTCTCTTCTACTCGGGTTAAACGAATTTGCTAACTCTAACACTAGGATCCCGTGACCACGTTCACCCCTAAGATGGATAAGCCATAGTTGTTTCTTAGAATAGTATTTTGAACAATTCACACACTGTCATTTGACTCCTTTGAAACGTCTTTGCTTTCAGATGGAAACCACGAGGCAGGTTGTTCGCCACACGATGGCCATTGGTGCCTCGGGATCACCTGCGGTGCTAGCTGAGATGATGACCTATCTGGGTTATCGCTGGCACCCTGAGTACACCGTCTACGAGGAGTACCAGGACTTTAACCAGGAGCAGTACCGTGCCATCGTCCACCTCTACTCTCGGGAGTACGACTCCACTACTGTGCTGCACACCGCACATGGTGTTGGTGTGACCATCGATATGGCTGTCCACGATGCAGCCTATGCTGCTCTGACACGTCTTCGTGGAGAGTATCGGGAGTTGGACACCTCCCCTTTCAGGCACATTGCTACCGCCTCTGATGTTGGTGCAGAGGGATACTATACTGCTGCCTACTCCACTGTCACCCGAGAGCCCTTCTACCATCAGCACCTGGTTCTGCATGCTGATGGGCTGGATCGAGCTAACCGAGCTCTTCGCCACGAGATGTACACCACCCGTCAGCACCTTTACCGTGTTCTGACGCTGCTACACCCCTTTGTCCGGTCTGGACAGGTACCGCGTTCTGCGATCTACCCAGCCAGGACCGTGATGCCCCACGGTGTCGGTTGGCCAGAGGTGGGAGGTTACTCTCCCGCACTTGGTCCTCTTCTGCCACCTGAGCGTCGGGCTCTACACCTGAGTATCCGCGGCCCCCAGTCTGCTGACGTGGAGGGCTATCTGTTGCCTCACTACCAGCTGTCGGGCTACGATTACCTCCACAGTACCTCTTGGGACTGATGTAGGCTTGTTTGTAGTGTTAAAGGCATTCGCCGCGAGCCTGTGTGCCGCCTATGATGTTTTAGTCTATGTACTGAACCCTGTGTACTGAACTCTATGCATGACCCCTTTTGTAAGCTATGCCGACTACTGAGTAGTAGCTATCGTGCTCCTTTCATTATGCATGTTTCATCATGAATGATTCTTGTCATTGCAAATTTTCTAAATGCTGAACTACCCCTGTTATATATTAGCAGGATGGTTAGACCAGGTGGTCGTGGCCGTGGTGGCGATGCCCCACCACCACCTGAGTACATGGCTGGTATGATCCAACAGTTCGAACTGAACCGCCAATTCATGGAAAATATGATGGCTCAGTTTCCTCGCCCCAATATGAACCAGCAGCCAGCCCAAGTGACTCTTCAAGATTTCATACGCCTCAACCCAACCATCTACCGCAGCTCAACTCAGCCTCTGGATGCTGATGACTGGCTCCGTGACATCACCTATGAGATGGAGTCTGCTGATGTAGCCCCTGCCAGCTATGTCACCTTTGCTTCCTTCTTCTTGAAGGGACCCGCAGCTCAATGGTGGGACAGCCACAGGCGTACTCTGCCAGCTGGAACAATCATCACATGGCCAGACTTCCAAGCTGCTTTCCGTGCCCGCTTCATTCCTCAAGGAGTCATGGACCGGAAGAAGCGTGAGTTCCGCAACCTCACCCAAGGCAACAAAACTGTCGAAGCTTATCAGCGGGAGTTTCTGGACTTGTCCCGTTATGCTGAAGAAGACATTGCAACTGATGCACGCAGACAGGAGAAGTTCCGTGATGGCCTTCAAGCTGACATCAAGCTCGCACTTCTAGTGCATGACTTTGCTGATTTCGCCACCTTGGTGAACAAGGCCATCAATGTCGAAACTGGTCTGCAGGAATACCAGAGCTCTCACAGACGCAACCGTGACACGGGCTCATCTTCGGGCCCGCCCTCACAGAAGCGTAAGATATGGATCCCGAACAGCATGTACCGTCCAAATGCATCTGCCCCAAGGCAGACCTATGCTGCACCTCGTCTGCCTCCACCACCAACTAGGCAGTCAAGACTTCCGGCTCCACCATCCCAAGCTCCTGTTCCCACTCCGAATAATGGCTTGTGCTTCAGGTGTGGTCAACCAGGACACCGTGCTAGAGAATGCAACCAGAACCAGAATCAACTGGCCCTTCCAGCAACTGGCCGTGGTAACAATCAGCCTCGCAACAACAATGCTAAGCCTTATGGTCGTGCTCATGCCAACCACGTTGATCTCAACGAAGCTCAAGACCAGCCTGCTACTGTGATGGGTACACTCCTCGTAAATTCAGTACCAGCATCCGTTTTATTTGATACAGGTGCATCGCATTCATTCATGTCAAAAGATTTTGCATACAAGCACGACGTTAAATGTGAGGAGATGAACACCTCTGTATTGGTCAAAACCCCCGTGGGACAGTGTCAAACCTCCTTGGTTGGCATCGATGTCCCCGTGGAAATCGAAGGGCTGGAATTCTATGCCTCTCCCATTATCCTGAAGTCGTCTAACATCGACCTCATTTTGGGTATGGATTGGTTGAAAGCGCATACTGCTTCTATAGTTTGCGCCACTAAAACCGTCCATCTGCTACACCCTTCAGATGAAATAGTTGCTTACCAAGCTAATCTGGTGCAAAATGCCGAGGCAAGGCTCTATGCATTGAATGCATTGAACGCTGCACCACTCGAGGGCATTGAAAATATTCCCGTCGTGCGTGAATTCCTCGACGTCTTCCCTGAAGAACTTCCAGGGATTCCCCCTGCTAGAGCTGTCGAATTCATCATCGACTTGAAACCAGGCACCACTCCTATAGCCAAGCGACCCTACAAAATGCCGCCGCATGAACTCCTTGAGCTTAAGGAGGAAATCGACAAGTCTCTTCGCAAAGGATTCATTCGCCCAAGTTGCTCTCCTTGGGGAGCACCTTCTCTCTTTGTCAAGAAGAAGGATGGGACAAACCGGTTAGTTCAAGACTACCGTCCTATAAACCAAGCTACCATTCAGAATAAATACCCTCTTCCTCGGATCAATGATCTGTATGATCAACTGGCGGGTTCGTCAGTGTTCTCTAAGCTCGACTTGAGGTTGGGCTACCACCAGATCCGTGTTCGCGAAGAGGATATCCCAAAGACCGCCTTCGTGACTCGCTATGGTTCTTACGAGTACACCGTCATGTCTTTCGGTTTAACCAATGCTCCAGCCACCTTCTCTCGTCTGATGAACTACATATTCATGGATTACCTCGACAAGTTCGTCGTGGTTTATCTGGATGATATCCTGATATTTTCCAAGAACGAAGAGGAACATGCTGAGCATCTTCGACTTGTGCTGGAAAAACTACGAGAACATCAACTATATGCCAAGTTCTCTAAATGTGAATTCTGGCTACCCGAAGTAACCTATCTGGGGCATGTCATCTCTAAGGATGGTATTGCCGTCAACCCCGAGCGAGTTCAGGCTATTCTTGATTGGACTCCTCCCAAGAACGTTAAGCAAGTCAGAAGTTTTCTCGGTCTCGCCAGCTATTGCCGTCGATTCGTCGAGAACTTCTCTAAGATCGCCAGGCCTCTGACTAACCTGCTGCATAAGGGCGTCAAGTTCCAATGGACAGACAAATGTCAGGAAAGTTTCCAAGCACTCAAAGACAAGTTGACTTCTGCTCCAGTTCTAGCTCCACCTGATACTAAGAAGGACTTTGTCATTTACTGCGACGCTTCCCGTCAAGGATTAGGCTGTGTCCTAATGCAAGACCGCAAAGTGATTGCTTATGCCTCTCGACAATTGCGCCCTCACGAAGAGAACTACCCAGTTCACGACCTCGAACTTGCTGCTGTCATTCATGCGCTGAAGCAGTGGCGACATTACCTTCTCGGTAATCGTTGCGAGATCTTCACTGACCACCAAAGTCTGAAGTATCTGTTTACTCAGCCAGATCTGAACCTCCGTCAACAGAGATGGATGGAGCTCGTTGCAGACTTTGACTTGGGTATTTCCTATACTCCAGGCAAGGCTAATGTAATGGCTGATGCCTTGAGCCGCAAGTCTTACTGCAACCACCTCCAAGTTCATAAAGTTCAGCCCTCACTTGTTGAAGAATTCAGGAAGCTGAACCTCCATATTGTTCCTCCGGGTGCACTCGCTCCCCCTCCTAAGGAGTTCCGCAAGATGAACCTCCGTGTTGTTCCCCAGGGTTCCCTCAATACCCTGATCGTCGAACCAGATCTCCTGGACTCCATCAAGAGAATACAGGGGTATGACTCTGAAGCCCACAAGATTAAGCGCTACCTCGCAGAAGGAAAGCCCTCATTCTTCACCATTTCTGAAGATGGCACCCTATACTTCAAGGGCCGCCTAGTGGTGCCATGTGCAGAGAAAAACCTGGATATGACACAGGAAGTTATGAAAGAAGCTCATGATACGCCTCTGTGTATCCATCCGGGTAGTACAAAGATGTACCAAGATATCCGTCAGAGATTCTGGTGGACTAATATGAAGCAAGACATTGCTCGTTATGTTGCTGAGTGTGACGTTTGCCGTCGCATCAAAGCAGAACATCAAAGGCCTGCTGGAACTCTGCAACCTATCTCTATTCCTGAATGGAAATGGGACCATGTTGAGATGGACTTCGTCACTGGATTTCCCAAATTGCAGAAAGGTAATGATGCTATTCTTGTCGTCATTGACCGGCTTTCCAAAGTTGCACATTTCCTGGCAGTCAAAGAAACGATCACTGCTAGCCAGTTGGCAACGCTCTATATGTCCAGGATTGTTTCACTCCATGGTATTCCATTGGTTATCAGTTCAGACCGTGGTAGCATATTCACTTCAAGATTCTGGGCAAGTTTCCAAGAAGCAATGGGAACTCATCTGTCATTTAGTACTGCGTTTCATCCTCAATCGCAAGGACAAGTTGAACGCGTCAATCAAATCCTCGAAGACATGCTTCGAGCTTGCGTTATTTCCTTCGGCAAGAAATGGGAGGAATCTCTCCCGTATGCTGAGTTCTCCTATAATAATAGCTATCAAGCTAGTCTGAAGATGGCCCCCTTCGAGGTGTTATATGGACGAAAGTGCCGAACCCCTCTGAACTGGTCAGAAACTGGGGAACGTCCACTCTTCGGTCCGGATATTATCCAAGATGCCGAAGAACAAGTCCGCATTATTCGCGAGAATCTCAAGACTGCTCAGTCACGTCAGAAGAGTCAGTATGACCGTCATCATAAAGACATGGTCTATCAACCTGGCGAAAAGGCTTATCTTCGAGTCACACCTATGAAGGGTGCTCACCGATTCGGGATCAAGGGCAAACTAGCTCCTCGCTATATTGGCCCATTCACTATTCTCGAAAGGCGTGGAAAAGTGGCATACCAACTGGAACTACCGCCGAACCTTTCTCAGGTTCACGATGTGTTCCATGTGTCACAGCTCCGCCGATGCTTCAAGGATCCAATCCGAGCTGTGGATCATGAAGTGCTCGAATTGCAGCAAGACCTCTCCTATAAGGAGCATCCGGTCCGCATTCTCGACCAAGCTGAACGCCGCACACGTCAGAAGGCGATCAAGTTTCTCAAAGTCCAGTGGTCGCACCATTCTGAAGATGAGGCCACTTGGGAACGAGAGGATCGTCTGCGCGAAGAATACCCCGCACTGTTTCCTTCTACCTCCTAAATCTCGGGACGAGATTTCTTGTAGTGGAGGAGATTTGTAACACCCTGGGAATCATGCTACAGTAACCCCCTGTGATTAAGCTAATCATGTTGCTAAACAGGGCTTGATCACATTTGAACCACACCCTTGTCAAACTCCTAGTTCAAACTTCAAATATAATCAAAGTGGAAAATAAAAGTTTTCAAAAATTCAAACAGAAATGTTCAGTGGGTTCTAAATAATACACTGGTAATTATGGTGGAGGAAACACATTTTTATAAAATGTCTAAATACTTTTAAATGAAATAAAACAGAAAAGGAAATAAACAAAAAAAGAGAAAACAGAAAACAGAACAAAGAAAAAAAAAGGAACAAAAGCCCCCCCCCCACTGGACCTGGCCCAACTGGGCCACCCCAGGCCCAGCCGGCCGGCCCAACCCCCCTCACCTTATCCCCTGCCCCCCCCCCACCGACAGCCTCGCTTCCCCCCCCCCCCGAAATATCTCACCCCCCCGGTCTGGATCGAGGAGGAGACCGACGCCGTCGCGCTCGACCCCGCGCCCTCGCCTCGCCGGAGCGCTGCCTCGCCGGCCTGCCTCCTCCTCCTCGCCGGCCTGCGCCTCGACACCGCATCGCCGTCGCCCCCGTCTCCCCCTCGACCCCACTGCCGTGACCCTGCATCCCTCGGTGAGGCCACCGGCCTCCGTCGCCCGCCCCTCTCCTCTCGGTCACCGCCGCCCCGCTCGCGCTCCGGCGCGCCCAGACGCGCCCCGCCGCGCCTGTCCACGCACGCGCGCCCGCACGGCCTTCGCCCGCGCGCGCCCCGACCGCGCGCCCGCGTCGGCCACGCCCCGCCTGCCCCCCCCCTCGTCCTCGCGCACCCCGAGCTCCTCCGCCCGCACCGATGGTCCCCGCGTGCTCCTGGCACTCCCAGGACCCCGTAGAGCCCCACGCCTGGCCTTCCCGTGCCTCCCATCGCCGTGCCCGTGCAACCCCGAACTCCGGCCGCCGCTAAGCTCACCGCCGGTGCCGTTTCCGGCCATCTCCGGACGAACCACTACCACCATCCGGCGCGGATCGTCTTGGCCGTTCGAACGCGACCAAGCGCGCGTGAAACGGACCCCTGTGGCCGAAATCCGGCCACGGCCGAGGCTCGTCGCCGTGTACGGGCTCGCCGGAGTGCCCTCCCGCCGGCGTCCGACGTGGCACACCTGGGGGCCACCCCCTGGGTCACTGCCAGTGGGCCCCCTGGTCACCTGTTGACCAGTTGACCTGGTCAACTGGGCTGACTGGGCGGCCCCAGCCACTGACGTGCGGGCCCCGCCCCTTAAAATAAATAATTAAAATGATTTTATAATTAAAAGTAATTAGATTAACTAATTAGTCACTGACATGTGGGGCCCATCCCTCTAATTATACTGTTAGTTTAGTTTAACTAAATGTTAGACTAACAGAGGCTGACATGTGGGTCCCACTGGACCCACCTGTCTGGTTTGACTGGTCAGCCGACCAGTTGACCTGCTGACGTCAGCATTACCTCATGCTGACGTCATAATTCATTTTTCTGAATATAAATAATTCCAGAAATTCAAATAAACTTTGAAAATTCATATCTTTTAAACCGTAACTCGGATGAAAATGTTTTCTATATGAAAGTTGCTCAGAACGACGAGACGAATCCGAATACGCAGTCCGTTCGTCCACCACACCTCCCTAACCTATCGAACTAGCAACTTTCCCCCTCCGGTCCGTCTGTCCGAAAACGTGAAACATCGGGAATACCTCCCGGGTGTTCCCCCCCTTCACCGGTACCACCTACTGTCGCGTTAGGACACCCCTAGCACCGCTCATTGACATGTCACGCATCGTCATGCTTATGTTTGCTTTGTATTTACTGTTTCTTCCCCCTCTTCTCTCCGGTAGACTACGAGACCGACACTGCTGCTGCCCAGTTCGACTACGGAGTCGACGACCCCTCCTACTTGCCAGAGCAACCAGGCAAGCCCCCCCCCTTGATCACCAGATATCGCCTACTCTATTCTCTATACTGCTTGCATTAGAGTAGTTTAGCATGTTACTGCTTTTCGATATTCTATCCTGATGCATAGCCTATCCTTGCTACTACTGTTGATACCTTTACCTGCAATCCTACATGCTTAGTATAGGATGCTAGATTTCCATCAGTGGCCCTACATTCTTGTCCGTCTGCTGTGCTATACTATCGGGCCGTGATCACCTGGGCGGTGATCACGGGTATATACTTATATACTACATACATGACACATGTGATGACTAAAGTCGGGTCGGCTCGTAGGAGTACCCGCAAGTGGATCTTTGTGGCGGAGCGACAGGGCAGGTTGAGACCGCCTAGGTGAGAGGTGGGCCTGGCCCTGGTCGGCGTTCGCGGATACTTAACACGCTTAACGAGATCTTGGTATTTGATCTGAGTCTGGCCATTTGGTCTATACGCACTAACCATCTACGCGGGAGTAGTTATGGGTATCCCGGCGTCGTGGTATCAGCCGAAGCCTTCTTGACGTCAGCGACTGAGTGGCGCGCGCCGGATTGGACTGGAACGCCACTAGGCTAGGTCTGCTTCCGGCCGCGTACGCAACGTGCAGGTGTGCATAGGGCGATGGGCCCAGACCCCCGCGCGCATAGGGTTAGACCGGCGTGCTGACCTCTCTGTTGTGCTTAGGTGGGGCTGCGACGTGTTGATCTTACGAGGCCGGGCATGACCTAGGAAAGTGTGTCCGGCCAATTGGGATCGAGCGTGTTGGGTTATGTGGTGCACCCCTGCAGGGAAGTTTATCTATTCGAATAGCCGTGTCCCTCGGTAAAAGGACGACCCGGAGTTGTACCTTGAGCTTATGACAACTAGAACTGGATACTGAGTAAAATACACCCTTCCAAGTGCCAGATACAACCCGGTGATCGCTCTCTAACAGGGCGACGAGGAGGGGATCGCCGGGTAGGATTATGCTATACGATGCTACTTGGAGGAATTCAATCTATTCTCTTCTACATGCTGCAAGATGGAGATGTCCAGGAGCGTAGTCTTCGACAGGACTAGCTATCCCCCTCTTATTCTGGCAATCTGCAGTTCAGTCCACTGATATGCCCCTTTACACATATACTCATGCATATGTAGTGTAGCTCCTTGCTTGCGAGTACTTTGGATGAGTACTCACGGTTGCTTTTCTCCCTCTTTTCCCCTTTCTATACCGGATTGTCGCAACCAGATGCTGGAGTTCAGGAGCCAGACGCCACCGTCGACGACGACTCCCACGGCACTGGAGGTGCCTACTACTACGTGCAGGCCGCTGACGACGACCAAGAGTAGTTAGGAGGTCCCAGGCAGGAGGCCTTGCCTTTTCGATCGTTGCTACTTTTGTGCTAGCCTTCTTAAGGCAAAACTTGTTTAACTTATGTCTGTACTCAGATATTGTTGCTTCCGCTGACTCGTCTATGATCGAGCACTTGTATTCGAGCCCTCGAGGCCCCTGGCTTGTATTATGATGCTTGTATGACTTATTTATGTTGTAGAGTTGTGTTGTGATATCTTCCCGTGAGTCCCTGATCTTGGTCGTACACATTTGCGTGCATGATTAGTGTACGGTCAAATCGGGGGCGTCACAAACAACAACCCACCGCCACCACCACCTGTTGATCACTTAGCCCGTTTTCTAAGGCTAAACCCGCCGGTGTTTTCCAGTAGCACCGAGCCGATTGTTGCAGATGATTGGCTCCGCAAAGTTGGAAGGGAGTTGACCACTGCAGGATGCACAGATGCGGAAAGAGTGCGTTTTGCCGCACACCAGCTTGATGGACCCGCAGTATCATGGTGGGAGAATTATACAGCCACGCACCCTATTGACACTGTCACATGGGACCAGTTCCAGCAAGCTTTCCGTACAGCACATGTTTCAGCAGGAGCTATGGCTATGAAGAAGCGCGAGTTTCGCAACCTACGCCAAGGAGGACGCACCGTAGGCCAGTATGTGGAGGATTTCAGTAAGTTAGCACGTTATGCACCAGATGACGTTGCTACAGTTGCTGCCAATTAGGAGAAATTTCTTGAAGGACTGTATGATGAACTGAGTATGCAGTTGATGGTAGCAACCTTCAACAATTACCAGGAGCTGGTAGATAGAGCTCTCATGATTGAAGGGAAGCAACAGCAGATTGAAAATCCTAAGAGGAAGTATGGACAAGGGAAGTACAATTCTGGAGCTCAGCAGAAGCCACGATTTGCCCCGAAACTGGGAGGACAGTTTCAACATACCCATGGAGGAGGTAGTTCGCACAACCATAATGGCTCTAAAAATGGTAATGGGAATGGAGGAGGCAACGGACAGAACCGCACCAACCCATCTACCCAACCAAGAGGGACCTAAGTCATGTTACTTGTTTCGAGTGCCAGAAGACTGGACATTATGCAACTGATTGTCCTGAAGCCCAAAATGGAAATGGCAATGGAAGCTCTGGGAAGAAGCCGAACCCGTTCAACAAAGGACATGTGAACCACGTGAGCGTGGAGGAGGTTGAAGCTCAGCCTGATGCAGTAATTGGTAAGTTTTTTGTTAAGTCATTTACTGCAACCGTTCTTTTCGATACTGGTGCATCGCATTCATACATATCAAGGGGATTTGTGAATAAGTTTAAGCTGTCCACCCAAGTTCTCAAAACCCCTATGTTAGTAACCTCGCAAGGAGCAGAGTATATGGCAAGCCAAGGATGTTTTCAGATACCATTGGCCATTGGTAGGCATGTTTTCCCCTCAGACCTCATAGTATTGGAGTCGCAAGGTTTGGATGTGATTTTGGGAATTGATTGGCTATCGTTGTATGGAGGAAACATCGATTGTGCCAGCAAGATGATTTTGCTTACCACCCCAGAAGGAAAAAGGATCAAGTATGTATCCAGGCATATGCCGAAGAGGACTCAAGTGAATTCCTTATCAGGAGTTGTACAGGAGGAAGTACCAGTGGTGAAGGATTATCCGGATGTATTTCCAGAAGAGTTGCCAGGCATGCCACCGGATAGAGACATTGAGTTCTTGATTGAACTTTTGCCAGGCACAGGACCAATATCTAAGAGACCGTACAGGATGCCTGCAAAAGATTTGGAGGAAATTAAGAAGCAGATCAAGGAGTTACTGGATAAAGGCTATATTCGCCCAAGTTCGTCACCTTGGGGATCACCAGTACTTCTAGTGGAGAAGAAAGATGGATCGCTAAGGATGGTTGTTGATTACCGTGGATTGAATGAAGTGACCATCAAAAACAAGTACCCACTGCCGATGATCAATGATTTGTTTGACCGCCTACAAGGAGCTAAAGTATTTTCCAAGATCGATCTACGACCAGGATACCATCAGTTAAAGATTCGAGAGTAGGATATACCTAAGACGGCATTTACCACCAGATATGGATTGTATGAGTACACCGTTATGTCATTTGGTCTGACTAACGCACCTGCCTATTTCATGAACCTGATGAACAAAGTGTTTATGGAGTTTTTGGATAAGTTCGTCGTGGTGTTCATTGATGACATTCTAGTCTTTTCCAAGAATGAGGAAGAGCATGAGGAGCATTTACGATTGGTACTTGAGAAGCTCAGAGAACATCAGTTATACGTCAAGTTCAGCAAGTGTGAATTTTGGCTGAAGGAAGTTGGATTCCTTGGACATGTTATTTCTGGAGAAGGAGTAGCAGTAGACCCTGCCAAGGTTGATACAGTGACAAGTTGGGAATCACCCACGACAGTTGGAGAAATCCGGAGTTTTCTTGGACTTGCAGGATACTACCGGAGATTCATCGAGAATTTCTCAAGGATTGCTAAGCCCATGACTGAGCTATTGAAGAAGGACACCAAATTCATTTGGACTGAGGAATGTGAAGCTAGTTTCCAAGAGTTGAAGAAACGATTGGTTACATCACCAGTGTTGATTCTGCCAGATCAACGCAAGGATTATGAAGTTTATTGCGACGCATCTCGTCGAGGACTTGGAGCAGTGCTTATGCAGGAAGGAAGAGTTGTGTCATATGCTTCACGACAACTTAAACCCCATGAGAAGAATTATGCTACGCATGATTTGGAGTTAGCAGCCGTGGTGCATGCATTGAAGACATGGAGACATTTTCTCATCGGAAACCATTGTGAGGTGTATACAGATCACAAGAGTTTGAAGTATATTTTCACGCAGAAGGAGTTAAATCTCAGACTGAGGAGATGGTTGGAGCTCATTAAGGACTATGATATGAGACTGCATTATCACCCAGGAAAGGCTAACGTAGTAGCAGACGCGTTGAGCCGCAAGAGTCATGTCAACACCCTCATGACAGGAGAGTTACCTCAGGAGTTAGCCGAGGACCTTCGCGAGCTATGTTTGGAGATAGTCCCAAGAGGCTATTTAGCGACATTAGAGATTCAATCTACCTTGATGGAAAGGATCAGGGAAGCTCAGAAGACAGACAAGGAGATTGAAGAGATAAAGGAGAAGATGAGCAAAGGAAAAGCCAAGGGATTTCGTGAGGATGAGCACGATACCTTATGGTTTGAGGACCGCGTATATGTGCCAAATGATCCGGAGATCAGGAAGTTGATTTTGCAAGAAGCCCATGATTCACCGTACTCGATTCACCCAGGAAATACCAAGATGTATTTGGATCTGAAGAATACTTTCTGGTGGACCGGAATGAAGAAGGATATTGCAGAATATGTAGCAGTCTGTGATGTATGTCAGAGAGTGAAGGCAGAGCATCAGAAGCCAGCAGGATTGCTACAACCATTGCCGATACCCGAATGGAAGTGGGATAAAATAGGCATGGATTTTATCACGGGATTACCCAGGACTCGTTCAGGCTATGACTCAATATGGGTTGTAGTCGACCGTTTGACGAAAGTGGCTCATTTCATTCCAGTGAAGACCACTTACACCAGTGCTAAGTTGGCAAAGATATACATGACCAGGATCGTATGTTTGCATGGAGTTCCGAGGACCATTGTATCAGACAGAGGAACCCAATTTACCTCGAAGTTTTGGAAGCAGTTACATGAAACATTGGGAACCAGGCTAGAATTTAGTACAGCTTTTCACCCACAGACAGATGGACAGACCGAGAGAGTCAACCAGATTTTGGAGGACATGTTAAGAGCTTGTGCACTAGATTATGGATCTAGTTGGGACGACAACTTGCCATATGCGGAGTTTTCTTATAACAACAGTTATCAGACCAGTTTGAAGATGGCCCCTTTCGAAGCCTTGTACGGAAGAAGGTGTAGAACACCGTTGTTATGGGACGAAGTTGGAGACCGTCAGTTGTTTGGACCAGATTTGATTAAGGAGTCTGAACAGAAAGTGAGGTTGATTCGCGATAGCCTCAAGGTAGCCCAGTCCAGGCAGAAGAGTTATGCTGATTCTAAACGAAAGGAGACAGTTCACGAAGTTGGAGACAGAGTTTATCTTCGAGTATCACCACTTCGAGGAGTGAAGCGCTTTGGAGTTAAGGGAAAGTTAGCGCCCCGTTTTATCGGACCATACAGAGTTGTGGAACATATGGGAGAGGTTGCCTACAAGCTGGAATTGCCCGAAGGATTGTCTGGAGTTCATGATGTATTTCACGTCTCCCAGTTGAAGAAGTGCCACGCAGAGATGGCTGAGATACCACTGAGAGATACTGTGCCACTGGAAGCAATTCAGCTGGAAAGTGATTTGACCTATGAGGAGAAACCAGTTAAGATTCTTGAGTATGCCAGCCGAGTTACCCACAGTAAGGTTATCAAGTTTTGCAAAGTCCAGTGGAGTCACCACACGGAAGATGAAGCCACTTGGGAGCGAGAGGAAGATCTACGGAAGGACCACTCCCACCTGTTTTCTAGCCAACCCGAATCTCGAGGGCAAGATTCATCTTAAGGGGGGTAGGTTTGTAACATCCCAAATTTTCAATTTGGTATGTTATACATAGATCATCATTGCATATCATATTTTATTGCATTTTGACAAATCCTCGATAATCCTAAGCAACTCAAGGACCCTCGGAGAGAGTTGGGGATTTTCTCGAATTTTCATATTTGATTTTCATCAAGTAATAAAACGAGGATTTTGGTTTTAATTATTTTCTCTCCGGAAAAATATTTCATTTAAAAAAATAAACGAGAGGAGAAAATATGACTTCTCCAAAACAATTGAAATATTGGAGGAAAAATGTTAAAATCATTTATTGGAATTTATTTGGATTTTATTTACAATTTTATTGCATTAAAAATATTGCATGTTCTCAAAAAACAAAAATATTTTTGTGTCAAAGAAAATGTTCACCCTATTCTAGATTTTCTAACTAGACGGGGAAAATTTATTTTATATTTTTTTGGACTTTTATTTATTTTACTACGAATATTTTTCCGCGGAACGTATTTAAAAAAAATGCGCAGCGCCCGACTGGCCCGAGCCTAGCCGAGCCAGGCCGCCAGCCCGCCCGCCGTCTCCTTCCCCGCGACGACGCCCGCCGCCGCCCGGTGTCCGAGGCGAGCACGGGAGCCCCGCCGCGCCTTGCCCCTTCCCCAAGCCGCCGGACACCCCTTCTATATATATACCCCCGCAGCCCGTCCCCGAGGTAGCCGCACCTCGTCTCGTTTGCCGGTTTTTGTTAAAAAAGACCGTTCATAAAAAAAACCCTAGATCGGTTTTTTTCGGTTTTGTTATTTTGTGAGCGTTCACCGACACGTTCGTTTTAACGAACGCGTTCGTCGGATTTTCTCTGTTAACGAACGTCCGTTCTTTAACCGTTCGTCCGTTTTTCTTTTTCGTCGGATTTTTCCGCGATTATCTCAGATTCGATTTCTGATCGAATCTTCGTTTCTGTTTAACTTTTCGCTCGTTTATCGTAATCAGGCGATTCAAGTGCCAAGAGTTTCGTCTCGAAATTCTCTTTCCGTTTAACCTACTCAAACAAGTTTTTGCTACTGTAAAATTTGACCTAGATCCAGATTAGTAAACGAAGTTTGTTTCTTTCGCAGTTTGACTTTCGTTGCTTCGTTCGAGTTGATTCTTTTTGCAAACCGGAGTTCTTAAGTTGAACTTTCTGGTTGGATCTTTCATTCGAGTTTTACCGGTGCATTAGATGAGTACTTATTGTTTGCTTGTTTGTTTGCGATAGAGTACCCGGAGTGTGCCGCTTGTTACTTCGAATCGCTAGGTTTCGCGGATCATCAGCAAGGCAAGTAACACTTTGATCATACTTTATATACCCAGTTTTATTGCATTAGATCTGTTCCTCAAACAATTGCATGATTAGGATCTAATTAAGCTGTGGGAACTGGGAAGTAGTTGAGGTAGTACCTATTACCTGTTTTATTTATCAAACCCTTGGGAGTTACTTCTACGTTGCTATTATTATTGCCATGCTATGCTCGTAGACGTGGATTGGGTATGAGAGATATTCATGACAGATGTGAGATTGTTAATAATGGTTTACCTAAGGTGGCAACTAAAACTCACATCTGGGTGGATTGAGGCACCTGGAGAATCTAGTGTTGTCTGTTTGTATAAGGACCGCCACCCATGCTCAAAGGGATCATAAGATTATTCATGCTAGAAACTTCCGTGTGCAGCCACAAGCTATTATGGGCTCTAACATAGTTGAGTAGGTTACATGATGTCTTGAAGAGGTGGGCTAGCAGATGTAGGGGAAAGTAGGTGTACCGGTCCACCCGGAGTAAAGAGTGATTGTTCCTGAAAGACTGTGTCTCGGTCATCCGTTTCTCAAACATCATGCAGTGCGAGAATCAAGCGGAGGTGATCGAGTCTTGTGGGGAAAAGTGCACAAACCTCTGCAGAGTGTAAACTAATCATGGTTAGCCGTGTCCCCGGTTATGGACAATTTGAGTATCTAGTACCTGGATTATCATTTGAATCTCATCACCATGTTACTTTTAATTAATTTTGTTGGGTTATTGATGACACTTAATTGGGATTGAGATGCTGTCAACCATCTCAATGTTTCACAACCACCATGATAGTTAAATAAAATTTATTCCTTTGCAGTAGGGAAAAATTTGCTTTTCGCAAAACTGTAACCATAGAGCTTTCCACCAGCCATACATGCATGTAGTATAGCCTTATTATTGTTCATTATTCTCTATGTGATACTTTGCCAGCATATTCTATGTGCTGACCCGTTTTCGGGCTGCACCGTTTCATGTTGCAGACTTTTCAGACGACGAGTAACGTGCCTTAGGTCGTGGTCTTATACTCAGTGATGCCGCTGGAGTTGATGGACTCACTTATCTTCCAAGTCTTCCGCTATTATCGTTTAGATGGCCTTAAGCCATATTTATCGTGCTTAATCTCTTTGGAGATATTCGATGTAATAAGTGTGTGATTGCTACTCTGTTATAAATCCTCCATTTATACTGTGCGTGTCAGCATTACTGATCCAGGGATGACACTGGTGCACAGCAGCACAGACCATTTGAGGTCTGGTCGCTACAGTATCACAGAGGGTAGGTGCTCTCTTTGTGAGCCATTTGTTTCATCGAACCGCACATCTACAGTTTCAACAACCTTGTGAAGAACAGTGTTGAAGACTCTGTAGGTGTGCGAGTCCTTTCCGTAACCAAGCATAAAACCTTCATGTGCTTTCGGTGCAAATTTAGCATTGTGATGAGGATCTCTAATCCAACATTTAGCACCGAAGACTTTGAAATAACTCACATTGGGTTTCTTGTCAGTGAGCAGTTCATAGGCAGTCTTCTTGAAGAATTTGTGAAGATATACCTTGTTGATGATGTGGCACGCAGTATAGATTGCCTCAATCCAGAAGTGACGAGGCATCTTGTACTCATCAAGCATAGTGTGAGCCATCTGAACAAGAGTTCTGTTCTTGCGCTCCACGATGCCATTTTGCTGAGGAGTGTAAGGAGCAGATAACTCATGAGTAATACCAAGTTCATCAAGATAGTCATCAAGACCAGAATTCTTGAACTCAGTTCCATTGTCACTTCTGATGTGCTTGATCTTCACACCAAAGTTGGTTGAAGCCCTCGAGGAAAATCGTTTGAAGACTTCCTGCACTTGATGTTTGTAAGTAACAATGTGTACCCATGTGTAACGAGAGTAATCATCAACAATAACAAGCCCATAGAGAGATGCGTCATTTGTGACAGCTGAGTAATGGTTAGGACCAAAGAGGTCCATATGAAGCAATTCGAATGGTCGAGTAGTGGTCATGATAGTCTTCGCTGGATGCTTAGCCTTGGTCATCTTTCCAGCTTCACAAGCTCCACATAGGTGATCCTTGAGGAATTTAACATTCTCAATACCAATGACATGCTTCTTCTTCGCAAGCGTGTGCAAATTCCTCATGCCTGCATGACCAAGTCGTCGATGCCATAGCCATCCTTCTGAAGCTTTTGCAAGTAGGCACACGGCTGGTTGCAGTCTTGTAGAGAAATCAACAATATACAAGTCTCCTCTCCTGAAGCCTTTGAAGACTTTGGAATTGTCAGCTTCCATAACCACAACACGACGATACTTGCCAAAGACAACTACCATATCAAGATCACAAAGCATTGAGACAGACATGAGGTTGTATCCTAAGGACTCGACAAGCATGACTTTGTCCATGTGTCGATCCTTTGTGATTGCAACATTACCTAGACCCAATACCTGACTTTTGCCTTTGTCAGTGAAGATGATATGCTTCAGATGCGATGGTGATAAGGGAGCATCAATCAATAGATTCTTGTCACCAGTCATGTGATTTGTACATCCACTATCGAGGACCCACTCAGTGGCTTTGGGTTGATCATCCTGCAGATGAATTAGTGCAGCTTACGAACTTTATATAATTCATCAGTGAAGAATATGACATCAATTCTTTAGATCAATTTCATCAAGCAATAGAACAGATAAAGCAGTATGAGGACGTGAGAAATGAAAGTTCATTTCTTCATGATTAGCCTGCGTCCTTTCAGGCAAACTTCGGGTCTCCAGCAAATTCTTCAGACGTTCAAGTACGTCTGGAGACCTGACCCTGCAGAAGAGATTAGTTCTTTTTCTTCACCACCCACATCTGAAGGGGTGGCAAAGAGTTCATCACTCTGCGAGCTCCATATGAGAAAGGTGGAATAGAAGCCAATCCATTTTGTTTCACATAAGAGGAGTTAGGGTAAGCATATGAATAAGCAGAGAAATTCTTCGAGGACTTATGAACATAATGATTAGAAGAATAATGCTCATATTCATAGCCCTTGGCTCTTCCCTACGAAACAGAGTTGTTAGCATGATGATAATCATATGAGGACTTTGATCCTTTTGAGGAATTTGATCCACATGAGGAATTTGGTCCGTATGAGGACTTGGATCCATATGAAGAATTTGGTCCATATGAAGAATTTGATCTGTGGTTCCTATTCCTCACAGGTGGTGTCATGAGGACATTCACCTGAAGACATTCAAGGCATCTTTTGGGAACCCAGATTTTCTTCATAGGAGAACCATTCCTGCAGTTAGTGCCAACATATCTAGCAAATACTTCACCATTCTGATTTTTTAACAGTTTATAGTTGGAGTCAAATGACTCATCAGAAGAATGAGGAGATTCACATGTAAAGCCAGATAAATTACATGGATCAACTGGAGGTCCCTTTGCAGCAACCCATGAGGTTTTGGGGTACTGCTCAGGCTTCCAATATGTACCATCAGCATTGAGTTTCCTCTCAAAGGCAATACCCTCTTTCCTAGGGTTTCTGTTGAGGATCTGCTTTTTAAGCACATCACAAAGAGTCTGATGCCCTTTGAGACTTTTGTATATGCCCGTCATGTACAATTCCTTCAGCCCTGCATCGTTAGTGATACTAGCAATGTCATCAGATGAGGAATTAGTGATAGCAGAGACAGTTGAAGAATTTGTAGCATTAGAAGCATTTGAACATTCAGGTGAAGAATTAGGAGATTCACGTTCAATGCATTTCAAACATGGAGGAACAAATTCTTCATGAGAAGCGCTAATTTGTTGAGCAAGTAATGAATCGCGCTCCTTCTGAAGATCTTCATAACTCACTCTTAGCTTCTCAAGATCTTGCTTTCTTTGAAGAAATTCATACGAAAGCTTCTCATGATCAGATAAGAGAGTGTTATGATGACCTTGAAGGTTGTCATACCTAGTCTGAAGTCTCTGGAGATTTCCAGTCAAGGTTTTAGTGCGATCCATTTCTTCACCCAACATATCATCACTCTTGTCTAGCATGTTTTGAACCTTTTCAAGGGCCCTTTGTTGTTTCACAGCAATCTTAGCAAGTTTAGAATAGCTAGGCTTAAGGTTTTCATCAGATTCATTTTCACTTGATTCATATGAGGCACACTACTGGAATCAGCTAATTTGCCATCTGCCAGCTCTTTGTCGTCTGCTAGCTGACGGCAAAGAAGCTCTTTGCCATCAGCTACCCAAAAGCAGACGGCAAAGAAATGGCAGACGACAAAACAGGCCTTTGCCATCTGCCGGCTCTTTGCCGTCAGCCAGCTGACGGCAAAGAATCTTTGCCGTCCGCTGGCTGACGGCAAAGAGAGAGGTGGCCCCCACCCCCCGCCCGTTTAGAAAAACTTAACGCCCCACCTCTTTGCCGTCTGCTAGCAGACGGCAAAGAGAGATAAAGGCGGACGGCAAAGATTGGCGGACGACAAAGACTAGACTAACAAACGGCCCCCACCCCCCGCCCGTTACTCTCTCTTCTCTCCCTCTCTCCTCCCCAACGCGCCCCGCCACCAGATCCCACGTCCACCGCCGCCCCCGCCGCCGCCCCCGCCCCCCCCGTCGCCCGCCGCCGCCCTCGCCCCCGCACCCGCTTGGCACGTCGCCCCCCCACCCCTCCGCCCCCACCCCACCTGCCGACGCCCCGTCGCCCCGCCACCCGCCGCCCGGCGCCCCCCCGCCACCGCCCCCCGCCGACCGTCCCGTTGCTCCGGTGAGGGACTACTTCTTTTTTTTTCTGTTTTTTCATTTTTTTCTGTTTAATTGTTAGTGCTAGATTGTGTTAGTGTTAGTGTTAGAAAAGAATGAGAAGAAGTAGAAGTAGTAGAAGAAGTAGAAGAAGAAGAAAAGAGAAGAAGTAGAAAAAAGATGAAAAAAGAAAAAGAAGAAAAGAAGTAGAAGAAGAAGAAAGGAAGAAAAGAAAAGAAGTACAAAAAAGATGTAAAAAGAAGAAGAAGAAAAGAAGTAGAAGAAGTAGAAGAAGAAGAAAGGAAGAAACGAAAAGAAGTAAAAAGTAGAAAAAGATGAAAGAAGAAGAAGAAGAAAGGAAAGAAGAAGAAGAAGAAGAAGAAGAAGAAGAAGAAGAAGAAGTAGAAGAGAAAGAAAGAAAGAAGAAGAAGGATAGAAGGAAACACCCCGACCCCTTGACCCCGATACCCCGACCCCCTGACCCCTGACCCCGACACCCCGACCCCGACACCACACCTCGACCCCGACACCCCGACCCCCTGACCCCCTGACCCCGACACCCCGACTCCGACACCACACCCCGACACCCCGACCCCGACACGACACCCCGACACCCGACCCCCTGACCCCCTGACCCGCTGACCCCGACACCCCGACTCCGACACCACACCCCGACCCCGACACGATACCCCGACACCCGACACCCGACCCCCTGACCCCCCAACCCCGACACCACACCCCGACACCCGACCCCGACTCCACCCCGACACCCGACCCCCTAACCCCCTGACCCCAACACGACATCCCGACCCCCCGACCCCGAAACAGCACCCCGACCCCGACACGGCACCCCGACACCGACACGACACCCCGACCGCCGACACCTCCCAAAAAGGTGTTCTTTGGCCTTGCAGAGGCCGATGGGGTCATATATTTGTGAATTATTAGTTAGGTCATATACTTTTCGATTTTGTTATGAAAACATCATATATAATTGTGTTGATCGGGTAGATTTAAATGTGCAGTTCTTTCATCGCTGCGAGGTTTGGTGGTCGACGACCTCGCCGTGCGTTTGACGAGCTCTGCCCCTTCGTTCGTGGGTGAGCACAAATGACATGTCCTCCTCCCCCGTTAATTATTTGCTCTGTTCCGGTGTTCGTGCCGATGAAACTTGATAGCTAGCTATATATGTGTCTTGAATCATCAGTATGCGTAACCAATATGTGTCTCCCATTCGAAAGCGTCATAGTTATAAATATGCATGCATTTGCATATTTATAACCTTGATTCTTTTGAATTATCCAACGCTATCCATGGACAGCCCGAGTATGTTTAGATTGGGTTCATTTTCCCATATGCTTTGCTCCGGATCTGACGCATAAGTTTCATCAGTGCCTCCCCTGTTGTTCTCCGGGTACACATCCTCTCTGTTTATTGCAGAGACGTGTATCAGGAGAACAGCGGGGAGGTGCTGCCGAAATTTTGCGTAGGATCCGGAACATAGCATGGGAAAATGAACCCAATCTAAACATACTCGGGTGGGATTAGGACCTATCATTACCTATTAGAGTGTAGGTTGCATGGACGTAATAAAATTGACAAAGTAGATCAACTGATGAATATATACATGGTTAATTATATATATATATATATATATATATATATATATATATATATATTTGTTGTGTGTCTAGTAGCTCTGAAAGTCAAGATGAGTGATCGTGCGTGGATGTACACCGGTCACACTGGTCAGAACAAATGGAGCACTGAATGGTTCACAAAAACCAAGGGGTTTGTGCAAGCCGCATTTGCAAATGGCCAGAGGAAAACCTGGTGCCCCTGTTTACGGTGCGGCAATTGGGAAAAGAGGACAGAGGCTGAAATGGGCAAACACCTGCAGAAGAGTGGTTTTACGCCCGATTATACGGTGTGGACATTTCATGGTGAGTCTGCCCAACGTGACCGAGCTGAGGTGGATCCTCGTCGCACCGACGAGCATGGTACCGGGATGGAAAACATGGTGCAAGACTTCGATGATGCTCGGGATTCGGACGAGGAGATGGAGGAATCTGCAAAGGCCTTCAATGAAATGTTGGAGTCTTCAAAACGTCCGCTCCATGAGCACACTGAGCTTTGTCAGTTGGATGCCATCTCACAAGTAATGGCTCTGAAGGCTCAGTTCAACTTGGGCAGAGAATGCTACGATGCAATGATGACAGTATTTGGACGCTTTCTACCCAAAGGCCATGTAATGCCTGCAAACCTGTACCCGTCGGACGAAATCCTCCGTGCACTGAAGATGCCCTATGAGAAGATACATGCCTGTGAGAAAGGATGTGTCTTGTTTAGGCTTGACTATGCGGACTTGAACTATTGTCCCATTTGCAAGTCTTCCAGGTATGTTGTGGTAGACAACGGTATCGGTGAGAAGACACAGACCAAAATCCCCGTTAGTGTTCTTCGGTATATGCCAATCGTACCAAGACTTCAACGTCTTTTCTTGGTCGAAGAGATGGCCAGACAGATGACATGGCACAAAACGGGCAAAAGAACCGAACTAGATGCAGATGGGAATCTGATGATCGTACACACATCGGATGGTGTTGCGTGGAAAAAGTTTGATGAATTACATGCTGACAAAGCGGCAGATCCGAGGCATCCTCGAGTCGGCATCAGCACGGATGGGTTCAGTGTGTTTGGTATGACGGCAGCCCAATACAGTTGTTGGCCCGTATTTTTCTTTCCACTCAATCTCCCCCTCGGACAGATTATGCAAAGAAAGAACATTTTCCTGACGTTGATAATTCCAGGGCCCAACTATCCGGGGAAAAATATGAATGTGTACATGCAGCCGCTTAAGGACGAATTGCAAGAAGCCTGGGATAATGGGTTCAAGACATACGACGCCTATAGCAAACGGAACTTCATAATGCGTGTCTGGTACATGTACTCGACGCATGACTTGCCGGCGTATGCGCTATTCGTTGGCTGGTGTGTGCATGGACGGTTCCCGTGCCCCACATGCAAGGGAGCTCTTGAGTTTCGTTGGCTTTAGGCCGGTCGCAAGTTTTCTTGCTTCAACATGCATAGACAGTTCCTGAATCCTCGCCATAAGTTCAGGAAAGACAAGAAGAACTTCATCAGAGGTAGAGTTGTCAAAAACTCTGCACCACCTGCATTGGCAGGCCAATAGACCCTGGATCAGTTAAACGCTCTCGAGCCAGATCCAGAGCGTCCAGGGTACTTCAAGGGGTATAATTCTAAGCACGCCTGGACTCACAAAACATGCTTATGGGATCTGCCTTACTTCAAAGACCTCCTTTGCCCACACAACATCGACGTGATGCACACTGAGAAGAATATCGCCGAGGCACTTTTTGGTACATTGTTCGGCATAGATGGGAAGTCAAAGGATAATACTAAGGCTAGAGTTGATCTGGAGGCGCTATGTGATAGGCAGTTACAAAACATGAAAGAACCGAAAGGAAAGCAGAACTGGACGAAGCCAAAGGCATGGTTCAATCTTGGAAGGCCAGCTATGAGGGAAATTATCTTGTTGGTGAAAATGCAGTTGATGTTCCCCGACGGGTATGCAACGAATCTAAAGAGGGGAGCCAGTCTTGATAAGTTGAAGATATTTGGTCTCAAGAGTCATGATTGGCACATATGGATTGAGCGGGTAATGTCCGTGATGTTGCGTGGCTTCATCCCTGAGGATGAATGGCTAGTACTGGCAGAACTCAGCTATTTCTGCCGTGTTCTTTGTGCGAAAGAACTATCGCCTGGCGTGCTAGAAGAAATCGAAGAGTTGGCGCCGGAGTTAATCTGCAAGTTAGAGAAGATCTTTCCACCGGGCTTCTTTAATCCAATGCAGCATTTGATTTTGCATCTCCCGACCGAGGCAAGATTGGCGGGGCCCGTGCAAAATCGTTGGTGCTACCCAACTGAGAGGATGCAGAAGACGCTTTGACAAAAATGTAAAAATAAACGTAGAATTGAAGCATCGATGGCTGAGGCATTCATCACTGAGGAGGCGGCAAACTTCGTGGCAGCACACTACGAAGCAAAAAATCGTCATTTGCATAATCCGAAGCCTCGGTACAATGCTGACGACCCTAAAAAGGGTGGAATCAACCTCAGCCTATTCAAAGGGAATCTCGCACCAGCCAGTGTTTCAAATCCAGTATCTTTGGATAACGAAGAATGGCGGACCATTTCGTTGTATATCTTTTACAACCTGATAGAAGTGCAGCCGTACATCGAGTAAGTTCTCGGTACATTGTTTCGCAACTTCTATTTCCTTTGAACTGCTCTTATTCCTGGATATTTCATACAATCGATACGTCGCCTTATTCTCGTATGCAGCGGTGATCCAAAAGGATTCTGTCGAAGAGTATGAGCTTCTCGCAAAGCAAGGAGGCGGCTATCCCGGTTTCATCTCTTGGTTCAAACAAACGGTAATTTCTATTAGACAATTTCATTTCATTCGCTAATTTGTGCGTAATGCAACAATCCTTTCATATTAAACTTGTAGGCTAATTCAGAGTCTATGGACGCCGAATTGAGACAAGTCGCTAATGGTTTTGACTATAAGGTCCGTTCATTTGACAAATATGACATCAACGGGTATCGCTTTCGTACCTATGGCAAAGAGCTATCTATGGCCGACCGAAAGTCTACAAATTGTTGTGTATCTGCTATCGGCGAAGGAGGTACCGAGTATTATGGGAGAGTTGAAGCAATTTATGAACTTCTATTCTATGGTGAAAACCCACCGAATGTCGTAGTCTTCAAATGTTATTGGTTTCAGCCGAAGGAGACTAGAAGGACTCATGAACATATAGGGCTAGTTGAAATCAACCAAAGCACCCATTTAGATGTTCCTGATGTCTATATTACGGCTCAACAGGGGACCCAAGTATTCTATCTACCGTGGGCCTGCCAAACTAATCCAAATCTGAAAGGTTGGGATGTCGTTTATGAAGTGCCGCCACGTGCTAGACTATCTCCCCCAAAGGAAGAGGATTATGAACCTCACATTAACCCAGACACATATGAAGGAGAATTATTCCAAGAGACACGTCTTTCCAAAAAGTGTTTCAAGAACCGCTATACTTCACCCCAAAACATTGAAGTAGACAGCGACAGTGAATCCGACATCACCCCAGAGATGGAACAAGAAGAGCCGGAACAAGAAGAGGTTACTGCTGCGGATGACTTGTCAATGCTTGACCGATTACGTCAAGGTGGCCTTCCACATGTTGATGCCACTGAACCCTATGAGCCCATCATTGATTATAGTGATGATGATGATTATGCATTTATTGATGATACTGATCGAGATTATTAGTAGTGTCAGGTATTAAATTTTTTTATGTTGTACTTGATGATGATACACTTAAGTGATACACATATTATTATTCATGTCGGTCTTTTTTTTATGTTGTACTAATTTCGTTTACTGTTTGTCATGGCAGGTGTTGAAAGATGGTGGGCGCTGGTCGGTTGTGCGCCAAGGCCCCTTCTTCGTCGGCGCGTGGTGTGAGGTCTTCCATTCCACACGCACCTCTCCGCCGAGCGTTGCTGGACAGTATGGCGACACCGCCGGGCCCTTCTTCGTCGACCGCGGTGCCCAGCAGGGGACGAGGTAAGAAGAGAGGAGGTGGGGCACGTGGTCGCAGGAGAGGAGGTAGGGTGACTGCTACGGCGCCTTCCTCGCCGCCACCCCCAGCTGTTTCACCCGAGCACGTGACTGCTAGGGTGGACTCATCCGAGGAGGAGGCTACACGGACTCCCGTCCATGAGCCTCCGGTCCACGGGTCTTGGGCCCACGAGCCTCGGGTCGACGGGCCTTCGGCCCACGAGACCCCGGAGGAGCACACGTCTGGATGGGGTACCTGGCCAGATCAGCCCGAGGAGCTGAGTGGCCATGCAGATGATGGCGGGGAGCCGACTGATATTGAGGAGGAGGGGGCACCATCTACCAGCGTGGTTGTACACGGCTCCCGTCCGTGCCGGCGACCCGTGAGCAGAGGTGGTTGATTTTCCCTGATGGGGAGAGGTAAGTGCATTTAATATTTTTGTACCTTCTGCATTCACGTTTCTTCATATAACTAATGTGTTGGCCTTGTCATGCTGCAGGGGTTGGGACCACCATCATAGTGTCCGCCGGCCCAACTCCGTCCTTGGAGTTCTTTGTCGGTAAAACTTCCCGGGGTTTGTCACGTTGCCTGGTGAGGGTCGGCTTCTAGAGCTTGGATTGAGCTGGGAGCACTACTTGCTGCCTCGGCCCCGCCGGATGAGATTATCGACGGTGTCTTGTGCAAGACGAGGGCAGACGTGGTGATCAGAAAGTTCTGGGTAATTTCTCCTTTACACAATTAAAAATCTTGAACTAGCTAGTTATTAATTGTACTAATCAATATTGTCTCATTTGATTGCAGACATTCTACAGGTGTGAGGAGGGATATGAGGAGGACGCGGCAAATGTTATCGATAACGTCTGCAAGCGCCTACTACAGAACTTACGGCACGAGGCTCGGGTGCAGGCTGTTCGAGACTACTACGCCTTGCGTGGTATCAAGAAGACCAAGCCGGCGTGCCGCGAGAAGTTCATGAGTAAGGAGCAGTACATGAAGGTAATTCTTAAGGCCTTCTACTTAAGTTCCTTCATTTAGTAATTCTTAGCCGGAGCGCTCAAGTTTCTATTTGCTAACTTAGGCACCTCCGAGATGGTGTGCGGATCGGATGGATTGTTGGGAGGTGTTGGTCAATGAGTGGTGCTCAAAAGAATGGCTAGCCCTCCACAACGAGGCCAAGGACAAACGTGACCAAATGGAAGGTGTGCCACACCATCAAGGCAGCTCCAACTTATATCAGTTCAGGCGGAACTGGGTATGTGGTTTGCTTCATGATTCATGCAATTCATTCATCATGCTAGCTTGAGCCCTTTAATTACTAATTTACATTGTTTCTCTCTTTCAGGCACGCTACAATAAGGTGGATAAGGTGCCAGAGGTGTACGACCTGTATGCCATGGCCCACACTGCCTCTTTCAAGAAAGTCAAGGCATTCTCTCCGTCTGACCTCGATGATGCAAACAACTTCACCAACATCTCCTCCCACAACAAGCTCGTGAGATATGGAGATGAGGGGAAGGCGAGGAAAGGGGAGGACTTTAACCCGAGCCAGGGTCCCATTGATCCAGAGCTGGTGATGATATCTGGTGGCGGGAGGTCCCATGGCTCCATAACCATTGGAGATGGACTTATCCGTTGTCCTAGCTCTCTCCCGGAGATCAAGGCGTGCCAGTCGAGCTCCGCTCCTGAGATAAGGCCTCGTGAACGGCCAGTCCAACTCGCCATCAAGGTTAGTGATACGTACTCAGCTATCTTTCTCCATTACATTGTGTGCGCTTCCATCAATGATTACAAATGGTCATGTGAGTGGTGTTGCAGGCTGCTATACAGAGTGAGAGAGATAGAACGGAGAAACTTCTGGCGGAGGCGGCGGAGAGGCAGCGGGAGTTGGAGGAGAGGACGACAAAGATGTTGGAGGAGGAGAGGGCACGGAATGACATGCAGGCAAGGGCCATGTACGAGCTCCTTGTGGTAAGTTTCTTCTGCAGATTAGCCAAAACATTCATGTAGTGTTTGTCTCATTACTAACTAGTATGACTGAGTCGTCAAAACCAAATGTGCAGTCTGTGTGCGACAAGACCGGTCAGAACGCTCCGTCGATGCCAGTGATTGCTCCTGGGACCACGGTGAGTTTAATTTGAATGGACATTACTTGCTAGTCTTAACATTTGAGTGTCATCATGCTAACAAGACATTGGAAATGATCTTTGGTGCAGCGTAACTCCAGACAAGCATCGCACGATCCTTCTCCAGCTACCGACACGAGCCAGCCCGCTCCTACACCTCCTGGATTATGGTAAGTTTATCTAGTGTTTTGCTTAACACATGCATAAAGACCTAGACTTAGCTTTATTTCCTCCAATGCTTACCATAATGACCTAGACTTAGCTTCTTCTCCTCCAAAATGACTTAATAAGCTTACTGACCTCCAAAGCCATCCATTTTACCTAAGTTAGCTCTAAAACGATCTATAGTTAGCTTACTTATGTCAAAAATTGCATAATTAGCTTAGTTAGCTCATAAACAATCCATTTTACCTAAGTTAGCTCTAAAATGACCCATTATACCTTGGTTAGCTTATAAATGATCCAGTTCATCCAAGTTAGCTCAAAAATGACCCATTTTACCTAGATTAGCTCCTAAATGATCCATTTTACCTAGATTAGCTCCTAAATGATCCATTTTAACTACATTAGCTTTAAAATAACCCATTTCACCTAGGTTAGCTCCAAAATGACCCATCTTACCTAGGTTATCTCATAAATGATCCATTTCAACTAATTTAGCTCATAAACGATCCATTTCACCTAAGTTAGCTCAAAAACGATCCATTTCACCTAAATTAGCTCTTAAATGATCCATTTCACCTAAGTTAGCTCAAAAAGATCCATTTCAACTAAATTAGCTCATAAATGATCCATTTCACCTAAGTTAGCTAAAAACGATCCATTTCAACTAAGTTAGCTCATAAATGATCCATTTCACCTAAGTTAGCAAAAAACGATCCATTTCACCTTAGTTACCTCAAAAACGATCCATTTGACCTTAGTTAGCTCATAAAAGACCCATTTCAACTAAGTTAGCTCATAAATGATCCATTTCACCTTAGCTAGCTCATAAACGACCCATTTCAACTTAGTTAGCTCATATATGATCCATTTCACGTAAGTTAGCTCATAAATGACATATACTTCTTGTTCTAGTCTTCTTCTTGTTCTACTCTTCTTGTTCTAGTCTTCTTATTCTAGTCACCTATTTCTAACTTTCTTATTTTGCCATTTTGCAGATTTCATTCACTTCATGGAAGCTAGCTTGCTATGGAGTGCTTGTTTTTTCTTTCATTCTCTTCAATTATTCTTCTAGCTTGCTATGATGGAACTTGCTATCTTGATGAAACTTTGCATTGTAATATGTATGGACGGAACTTGCTTATGTATGAATGGATGGAACTTGCTTATGTATGAATGGATGAAAGTTATGTGCTGGATATGTGATATGTTTGCTGTTAAATAGGCCTGTGAAATATATCTATATATGTCATATATATTTGCTGTGAAAATTGTTTGATTTAATAAAAAACAGAAAAAAAAGAGCCAATATGCAGGCTCTTTGCCGTTTGCCACCGACGGCAAAGCGCTCTTTGCCGTCTGCCGCGGACGGCAAAGAAGCCACGTGGCATCCAGCTGTGCTTCCTGGGAGCTGACCCATTTGGTCAGTTTGCCTACAGTGGCAGACGGCAAAGAGTAAACAATTTTGCCGTCAGCGGCGGACGGCAAAGGCCTGCCATGTAGTGACGTGTAGCTGACATCATACGGCGGACGGCAAAGACACTAGAATTTTTGCCGTCAGCGGCGGACGGCAAAGACACTAGAAATTTTGCCGTCAGCGGCGGACGGCAAAGGCCTGCCGTTAGCCACCTAACGGACTGACATCATGATTATTGTCGTCTGCGCTCTTTGCCGTCCGCTGCAGACGGCAAAGGCCCTTTGCCGTCAGCCGCCCGGAAGCAGACGGCAAAGTAGCTCTTTGCCGGACCTTACTTTGCCGGAGCCTTTTGCCGTCTGCGGCTGACGGCAAAGGCCTTTGCCGTCCGCCGTTCATGCCTTTGCCGTCCGCCGTGGCAGACGGCAAAATAGCTGATTCCTGTAGTGGCATATTTGAGTACCTTGGCACCCTTTGCCATGAAGCAATAGGTGGGAGCATAGTCATCATTGCCTTCATCAGCCTTGTTGGTGAGATCATTTTCTTCAGAGTTGAAGATAGACTTGCTGACGAATGCAGTAGCGAGGGGTAGGCTCGTTACACCGGATTCGGAATCCTCAGATGCCTCCTCTTCCTCATTTTCTTCCGATTCAGCCTCAGAGTCCGTTTCCTTGCCAATGAATGCTCGAGCCTTCTTGGAGCTACTCTCCTTGTGAGATGAAGACTTTGAGGATTTTGATGATGAAGATTTTGAGGATTTCTTCTTTTTCTTCGTATCATCAGAACTGTAATCCTTGTATTTCTTCTTCTTTGATTCCTTTTCCCACTGAGGACAATCTTGAATGTAGTGTCCTGGTTTCTTGCATTTGTGACAAAGCCTCTTCTTGTAGTCACTGGATGAGGAATCATTGCTCCTTGAGGGTCTTCCAAAGTGACCACGTCTTGAGAGCTTCTCGAATTTCTTGACAAGCAGTGCTAGATCATGGCTCAGTTCTTCAGGATCACCAAGACTGCTTTCAGAGTCTTCATCTTCAGACTCAGAAACTGCCTTGGCCTTCAGTGCACGTGATCTGCCATAGCTCGAACCATAGAGATCTCTCTTTTCAGCAAGCTGGAACTCATGAGTGTTTAGGCTTTCGAGGATATCAGCGGGATCAAGTGACTTGTAATCAGCACGCTCTTGTATCATCAAGGCCAGAGTATCAAATGAGGAATCAAGCAATCTCAGCAGTTTCTTCACCACCTCGTGGTCGGTGATGTCAGTGGCACCAAGTGCTTGAAGCTCATTTGAGATATCAGTGAGGCGATCGAAGGTTTGTTGAACATTCTCATTATCGAGTCTTTTGAAGCGGTTGAAGAGATTGCGAAGAACATTAACTCGAGAGTCACGCTGTGTTGAGACTCCTTCATTTACTTTGGACAGCCTATCCCAGATAAGCTTAGCAGTTTCCAAAGCACTCACTCTTCCATACTGTCCTTTGCTCAGATGGCCACATATGATATTCTTCGCTTGAGAATCGAGTTGCTTGAATCTCTTCACATCGGCAGCGTTCAATGAGGGTGAGACAGAGGGAACACCTTTTTCCACAACATAACAGAGATCGTTATCAATTGCCTCAAGATGCATTCGCATCTTATTCTTCCAGTAGGGGTAGTCCGTCCCATCGAAGGTAGGACACCCAACAGAGACCTTCATCATACCTGCGGTCGACATAACTAAAACTCCAGGTGGTTAAACCAAAATCACACAGAACAAGGGAGTACCTTGCTCTGATATCAATTGAAAGTGCGTTATATCGACTAGAGGGGGGGTGAATAGGCGATTTTTATAAATTCTTCACCGAGGAATTTGTGGGTGAGGAAATTCCTTAGCGAAGAACTACTTGCAGTGGAATAAGTACTCATAAGTATGCATAGCAGAACACAAGCATAGTCATCATGATGAAATGAAAACAAGCACAGAGTACAGAAAGTGTAAACACATGATAATACAGGATGAAGACAAACAGACTGAGGAAATTGAACTGAGGAAATTGAGAAAGTCTTCAGTCAAAGTCTTCAAACACAGATATGAACAATTGCACAACACAGGAATGAGGAAATGAAAGAGTTGAGGAAATATAACCAGTTGGCTTGGTGAAGACAATGATTTGGTAGACCAGTTCCAACTGCTGTCTCAGTTGTACGCCTGGTTGGAGCGGCTAGGTATTTAAACCTGAGGACACCCAGTCCCGGACACATAGTCCTCACCGTATTCTCCTTGAACTAAGGTCACATAGACCTCGTCCAATCACTCGTGGTAAGTCTTCAGGTGACTTCCAAACCTTCACAAACTCGGTCACTCGGCGATCCACAATTTCCTCTTGGATGCTCTAGACCATGACGCCTAACCGTCTGGAAGAAGCACAATCTTCAAAGGTAACAAGCGTCGGATCCACGCAGGATCAATCTCTCGGAGCAGCCAACCAGCTAGTGGTTGTAGGGGGCGGCTATTTATAGCCTAGGGAGAAGCCCGCATGATAAGACATAAATGCCCTTCCATGATATGACCGTTAGGTGGGTAGATATTTTGGAACAGCTGGCGCAGAGCATAGCAACAGTCGGAAATTTGAGGTTCAAATTCCTCAGGGCTATCACATTCCTCACTGTGTAGGCAATCCGCACTGGCGAATTCCTAACTCCTGAGTCAGAACAAATTCCTCAGAGACCAGAAGAACTTCGTCTCTGTCACTGAAGAATATGACTGAACTGTATGAGATTTCCAATGGCTTCACTCGAAGGGATTGGTAGGTGTAGGATTTTGAGTTGAGCATCACATGGAAATTTTTCCTTAGTATTTCCTCGACCCCCTTTAACAGTACGGTGTTTCCTATGACTCAAGAAAGAGAAAATGAAACTACGAAAACAAAAGTCTTCACGCTTCATGTTCCTCAAATGAATACCAAGTCTTCAAGGTCACACCAATTTCTTCACTTTCAAAGTCTTCAGAAATCCAAAGTCTTCAGTCGAAGAACTTCATTTTTAGGGGTCGATTTTCTCTGTAAATATCAAACTCCTCATAGACTTATAGACCTGTGTACACTCATAAACACATTAGTCCCTTAACCTATAAGTCTTCAATACACCAAAATCACTAAGGGGCACTAGATGCACTTACATTTATCATGAACTTAGTCCTGGTAGTCTTAGCATATCTATGTTGTAGATCAATAGCTCGCGATGTTGCTCCCCGCTTATTTTTGATATGTTCCTAGAGAAAACTAAGTTCAAAGATGTTAGTAGCAATGATACAGATTGGATCCGTGATCTGAGGATTAGCCTCATTGCTGCACAGAAGAATTATGTCCTTGATACACGGCTAGGTGACGGACCTATTGCAGGAGCATATGCAGACGTTATGAACGTTTGACAAAGCTCGGTATGATAACTACTTGATAGTTTAGTGCACCATGCTTTACGGCTTAGAACCGGGACTTCAAAATTGTTTTGAACGCCACTGAGCATATAAGATGTTCCAAGAGTTGAAATTGATATTTCATACTCATGTCCGTGTCGAGAGGTATGAGACCTCTGACAGTACTTTGCCTACAAGATGGAGGAGAATAGCTTAACCAGTGAGCATGTGCTCATAATGTCTGAGTACTACAATTGCTTGAATCAAGTGGGAGTTTATCTTCCAGATAAGATAGCGATTGACCGAATTCTCTAGTCACTATCACAAAGTTACTAGAACTTCGTGATGAACTATAAAATGCAAGGGATGACGTAAACGATTCCCGAGCTCTTCGTGATGCTGAAATCGACGATGGTAGAAATCAAGAAAAGCATCAAGTGTTGATGGTTGACAAGACCACTAGTTTCAAGAAAAGGGCAAAGGGAAGAAGGGGAACTTCAAGTGAAGAAGCCCAAATCTGGACCTAAGCTTGAGACTAAGTGCTTCTACTGCAAAGGGATTGGTCACTGGAAGCGGAACTACCCCAAGTATTTGGCGGATAAGAAAGGATGGCAAAGTAAACAAAGGTATATTGGATATACATGTTATTGATGTGTACTTTACTAGTGTTCATAGCAACCCCTCAGTATTTGATACTAGTTCAGTTGCTAAGATTAGTAACTCGAATCGGGAGTTGCTGAATGAACAGAGACTAGTTAAGGGTGATGTGACGATGTGTGTTGGAAGTAGTTCCAAGATTAATATGATCATCATCGCACACTCCCTATACTTTCGGGATTAGTGTTGAACCTAAATAAATGTTATTTGGTGTTTGCGTTAAGCATGAATATGATTTGATCATGTTTATTGCAATATGTTTATTCATTTAAGCTAGAGAATAATTGTTGTTCTGTTTACATGAATAAAACCTTCTATGGTCATACACACAATGAAAATGGTTTGTTGGATCTCGGTCGTAGTGATACACATATTCATAATATTGAAGCCAAAAGATGCAAAGTTAATAATGATAGTGCAACCTATTTGTGTCACTGCCGTTTAGGTCATATTGGTGTAAAGCGCCTGAAGAAAATCCATGCTAATGGGCTTTTGGAATCACTTGATGCTTGCGAACCATGCCTCATGGGCAAGATGACTAAGACTCCGTTCTCCGGAACAATGGAGCGAGCAACAGACTTGTTGGAAATAATACATAGTGATGTATGCGGTCCAATGAGTATTGAGGCTCATGGCGTGTATCGTTGTTTTCTGACCTTCACAGATGATTTGAGCAGATATGTGTATATCTACTTGATGAAATACAAGTCTGAAGCACTTGAAAAGTTCAAAGATTTTCAGAGTGAAGGAGAGAATCATCGTAACAAGAAAAAAAGGTTTCTACGATCTGATCGTAGAGGCAAATATTCGAGTTACGATTTTGGCCTTCAATTAAAGCAATGTGGAATAGTTTCACAAACTCATGTCACCTAGAACACCACAGCATAATGGTGTGTTCGAACGTCATAACCGTACTTTATTGGATATAGTGCAATCTATGATGTCTCTTACCGAGTTACCACTATCGTTTTGGGGTTATGCATTAGAGACAGCTGCATTCACGTTAAATAGGGCACCATCTAAATCCGTTGAGACAACATAGTATGAACTGTGGTTTAGCAAGAAACCGAAGCTGTCGTTTCTTAAAATTTCGGGTTGTGATGCTTATGTGAAAATGTTTCAACCTAATAAGCTCGAACCAAAATCGGAGATGTGCGTCTTCATAGGATAACCAAAAAAACTGTTGGGTACACCATCTATCACAGATCCGAAGGCAAAAATTCTTTGTTGCTAAAAATGGATCCTTTCTAGAGAAGGAGTTTCTCTCGAAAGAAGTGACTAGGAGGAAAGTAGAACTTGATGAGGTAACTGTACCTGCTCCCTTATTGGAAAGTAGTTCATCGCAGAAATCTGTTCTTGTGACTCCTACACCAATTAGTGAGGAAGTTAATGATGATGATCATGAAACTTCAGATCAAGTTACTACAGAACTTCGTAGATCAACCAGAGTGAGATCCGCACCAGAGTGATACGGTAATCCTGTTCTGGAGGTCATGTTATTTGACCATGACGAACCTACGAACTATGAGGAAGCGATGATGAGCCCAGATTCCGCGAAATGGCTTGAGGCCATGAAATCTGAGATGGGATCCATGTATGAGAACAAAGTGTGGACTTTGGTTGACTTGCCCGATGATCGGCAAGCCATAGAAAATAAATGGATCTTCAAGAGGAAGACGGACGCTGATAGTAGTGTTACTATCTACAAAGCTAGAATTGTCCCAAAAAGGTTTTCGACAAGTTCAAGTTGTTGACTACGACGAGATTTTCTCACTCGTGGAGATGCTTAAGTCTGTCCGAATCATGTTACCAATTGTCGCATTTTATGAAATCTGGCAAATGGATAAACAAAACTGTATTCCTTAATGGATTTATTAAAGAACAGTTGTATATGATGCAACCAGAAGGTTTTGTCAATCCTAAAGGTGCTAACAAAATATGCAAGCTCCAGCGATCCATCTATGCACTGGTGCAAGCATCTCGGAGTTGGAATATACGCTTTGATAAATTGATCAAAGCATATAGTTTTATACAGATTTGCGGTGAAGCCTGTATTTACAAGAAAGTGAGTGGGAGCACTACAACATTTCTGATAAGTATATCTGAATGACATATTGTTGATCGGAAATAATGTAGAATTATTCTGCAAAGCATAAAGGAGTATTTGAAAGGAGTTTTTCAAAGAAAGACCTCAGTGAAGCTGCTTACATATTGAGCATCAAGATCTATATGTTGGGAAACATAGTAATTTCAAAAAAATTCCTACGCACACACAGGATCATGGTGATGCATAGAAACGAGAGGGGACAGTGTTGTCTACGTACCCTCGTAGACCGAAAGCGGAAGCGTTATATCAACACGGTTGATGTAGTCGTACGTCTTCACGATCCGACCGATCCAAGTACCGAAAGCACGGCACCTCCGAGTTCTGCACAAGTTCGGCTCGCCTTCTCGATCCAGCAAGAGGGGCGAAGTAGTAGATGAGTTCCGGCAGCACGACGGCGTTGTGACGGTGTTGGTGAAGAAAAATCTTCGCAGGGCTTCGCCTAAGCACTACGAAAACTATGACGGAGGATAAACTAGAGGAGACGGGGTTGCCGGCACACGGCTTGGTGTTTCTTGTTGTGTCTTGGGTGCTAGCCCTACCCCTCTATTTATATGTTGAGCCTTGGGGTCGAAAGTTGGAGTAAAAGCCTCCACAAAGTCGGTTTCACCCGAAAGGCAAGAGTCCTTCTCGAAATCCAGGGCCAGACGCCAGGGTTCCCGGCGTCTGGACCCAGACGCCAGGGACCCTGGCGTCTGGCCCCTAGACTCCGCAAAAATTCCTTTTGCGCTTTCCAAAAACCTTGTGGGCTTTCCCCTTTGGCCCAAATAAAGTGTTCTCGTACCCAAACATTTCGGGAAACATCCGGAACCCCTTCCGGTGAATTCCGGAACCCTTCCGGAGTCCAAACACTATTATCCCATATATCAATCTTTATCTCCGGACCATTCCGGAGTTCCTCGTCATGTCCGTGATCTTATCCGGAACTCCGAACAACATTCGGTTACCAACATACATAACTCATAAATACTATATCGTCAATGAACGTTAAGCATGCGGACCCTATGGGTTCGAGAACTATGTAAACAAGACTGAGACACTTCTCTGGTCAATAACCAATAGCGGAACCTGGATGCCCATATTGGCTCCTATATATTCTACAAAGATTTTTATCGGTCAGACCGCATAAAAACATACGTTGTTCCCTTTGTCATCGGTATGTTACTTGCCCGAGATTCGATCGTCGGTATCTCAATAACAAGTTCAATCTCGTTACCGGCAAGTCTCTTTACTTGTTCCGTAATACATCATCCCGCAACAAACTCATTAGTTGCAATGCTTGCAAGGCTTAAGTGATGTGCATTACCGAGAGGGCCCAGAGATACCTCTCCGACAATCGGAGTGACAAATCCTAATCTCAAAATACGCCAACCCAAAAAGTACCTTCGGGACTCCTGTAGAGCACCTTTATAATCACCCAGTTACGTTGTGACGTTTGGTAGCACACAAAGTGTTCTCCGGTAAACGGGAGTTGCATAATCTCATAGTCATAGGAACATGTATAAGTCATGAAGAAAGCAATAGCAACATACTAAACGATCGAGTTCTAAGTTAACGGAATGGGTCAAGTCAATCACATCATTCTCCTAATCATGTGATCCCGTTAATCAAATGACAACTGATGTCTATGGCTAGGAAACATAACCATCTTTGATCAACGAGCTAGTCAAGTAGAGGCATACTAGTGACACTCTGTTTGTCTATGTATTCACACATGTATCATGTTTCCGGTTAATACAATTCTAGCATGAATACTAAACATTTATCATGATATAAGGAAATAAATAATAACTTTATTATTGCCTCTAGGGCATATTTCCTTCAGTCTCCCACTTGCACTAGAGTCAATAATCTAGATCACATCGCCATGTGATTTAACATCAATAGTTCACATCACCATGTGATTAACACCCATAGTTCACATTTTCATGTGACCAACACCCAAATGGTTTACTAGAGTCAATAATCTAGTTCACAATGCTATGTGATTAACACCCAAAGAGTACTAAGGTGTGATCATGTTTTGCTTGTGAGAGAAGTTTAGTCAACGGGTCTGCCATATTCAGATTCGTATGTATGTTGCAAATTTCTATGTCAACAATGCTCTGCACGGAGCTACTCTAGCTAATTGCTCCCACTTTCAATATGTATCTAGATCGAGAATTAGAGTCATCTAGATTGGTGTCAAAGTTTGCATCGACGTAACTCTTTATGACGAACCTTTTGTCACCTCCATAATCGAGAAACATATCCTTATTCCACTTAGGATAATTTTGACCGCTGTTTAGCGATCTACTCCTAGATCACTATTGTACTCCCTTGCCAAACTTAGTGAAGGGTATACAATAGATATGGTACACAGCATGGCATACTTTATAAAACCTATGGCCGAGGCATAGGGAATGACTTTTATTCTCTTTCTATCTTTTGCCGTGGTCGGGCTTTGATTCTTACTCAATTTCACACCTTGTAACACTGGCAAGAACTCTTTCTTTGACTGTTCCTTTTTGAACCACTTCAAATTCCTGTGAAGGTATGTACTCATTTAAAAAAAACTTATCAAGCGTCTTGATCTATCTCTATATATCTTGATGCTCAATATGTAAGCAGCTTTCACCGAGGTCTTTCTTCGAAAAACTCCTTTCAAACACTCATTTATGCTTTGCAGAATAATTCCACATTATTCCCGATCAATAATATGTCATTCACATATACTTATCAGAAATGCTGTAGTGCTCCCACTCACTTTCTTGTAAATACAGGCTTCACCGCAAGTCTGTATAAAACTATATGCTTTGATCAACTTATCAAAGCGTATATTCCAACTCCGAGATGCTTGCACCAGTCCATAGATGGATCGCTGGAGCTTGCATATTTTGTTAGCACCTTTAGGATTGACAAAACCTTCTGGTTGCACCATATACAACTCTTCTTTTAATAAATCCATTAAGGAATGTAGTTTTGACATCCATTTGCCAGATTTCATAAAATGTGGCAATTGTGCTAACATGATTCGGACAGACTTAAGCATCGCTACGAGTGAGAAAGTCTCATTGTAGTCAACACCTTGAACTTTGTCAAAACCTTTTTTCGACAAGTCTAGCTTTGTAGATAGTAACACTACTATCAGCGTCCGTCTTCCTCTTGAAGATCCATTTATTTTCTATGGCTTGCCGATCATCGGGAAAGTCAACCAAAGTCCACACTTTGTTCTCATACATGGATCCCATCTCAGATTTCATGGCCTCAAGCCATTTTGCGGAATCTGGGCTCATCATCGCTTCGTCATAGTTCGTAGGTTCGTCATGGTCAAGTAACATGACCTCCAGAACAGGATTACCGTACGACTCTGGTGCGGATGTTATTCTGGTTGACCTACGAGGTTCGGTAGTAACTTGATCTGAAGTTTCATGATCATCGTCATTAGATTCCTCACTAATTGTTGTAGGAGTCACAGGAACAGATTTCTGTGATAAACTACTTTCCAATAAGGGAGCAGGTACAGTTACCTCATCAAGTTCTACTTTCCTCCCACTCACTTCTTTCGAGAGAAACTCCTTCTCTAGAAAGGATCCATCCTCAGCAACGAATATCTTGCCTTCGGTCCTGTGATAGAAGGAGTACCCAACATTTTCTTTTGGGTATCCTATGAAGACGCACTTCTCCGATTTGGGTTTGAGCTTATCAGGTTGAAACTTTTTCACATAAGCATTGCAACCTCAAACTTTAAGAAATGACTGCTTAGGTTTCTTGCCAAACCATAGTTCATACGGTGTCGTCTCAACGGATTTAGATGGTGCCCTATTTAACGTGAATGTAGCTGTCTCTAATGCATAAACCCAAAACGATAGTGGTAGATCGGTAAGAGATATCATAGATCGCACCATATCTAATAAAGTACGGTTACGATGTTCGGACACACCATTACACTGTGGTGTTCCAGGTGGCGTGAGTAGTGAAACTATTTCACATTGTTTTAATTGAAGGCCAAACTCGTAGCTCAAATATTCGTCTCCGCTATCAAATCGTAGAAACTTCATTTTCTTGTCACGATAATTTTCCACTTCACTCTGAAATTCTTTGAACTTTTCAAATGTTTCAGACTTATGTTTCATCAAGTAGATATACCCATATCTGCTCAAATCATCTGTGAAGGTCAGAAAATAATGATACCCGCCGCGAGCCTCAACACTCATCGGATCTTATACATCAGTATGTATTATTTCCAATAATTCAGTTGCTCGCTCCATTCTTCCGGAGAACGGACTTTTAGTCATCTTGCCCATAGGGCATGGTTCGCAAGCATCAAGTGATTCACAATCAAGTGATTCCAAAATTCCATCAGCATGGAGTTTCTTCATGCTCTTTACACCAATATGACTGATACGTCTCCAACGTATCTATAATTTATGAAGTATTCATGCTGTTATATTATCTATATTGGATGTTTAATGGGCTTTATTATACACTTTTATATGATTTTTGGGACTAACCTATTAACTTAGAGCCCAGTGCCAGTTTATGTTTTCTCCTTGTTTTAGAGTATCGCAGAAAAAGAAAACCAAACGGAGTCCAATTGACGTGCAACTTGACGGAGATCATTTTTGGACTAGAAGAAGCCCACGGAGTACCGGAAATAGGCCAGAAGAGTCCCGGGCTGCCCACAAGAGTGGGGGCGCGCCCCCTGCCTCGTGGACAACCCGGAAACCCCCCTGACGTGAAATCAACGCCAACACCTCTCATATATACCCAAACTTCCAGAAAGAAACCTAGATCGGGAGTCCCCCCACCGCAAGCCTCTGTATCCACGAGAAATCAATCTAGGCCCTCTCCGGCACCCTGCCGGAGGGGGCCATCATCACCGGTGGCCATGGAGGAGTATCCCGAAGAGGCCATCATCGCCATGAAGGCCATGGACCAGATGGCGAACCTTTCCCCATCTAGGGGGGAGGCCATGGAGGAGGAAGCACAAGGGGGAGAACCTCTCCTCCTCTCTCTTGGTGGTGCCGGAGTCCCATCGGGAGGGGAATCATCGCCGCGGTGATCGTCTTCATCAACATCACCATCATACTCACCATCCTCATCAATTTTACGCGGTCCACTCTCCCGCACCCCACTGTAATCCCTACTTGAACATGGTGCTTTATGCCACATATTATGATCTAATGATGTGTTGCCATCCTATGATGTTTTGAGTAGATATCTTTTGTCTTTGGGTTGATTGATGATCTAGATTGGTATGAGTTGTATGTTTTACTTTGATGCTGTCCTATGGTGCCCTCTGTGTTGCGCAAGCATGAGGGGTTCCCGCTGTAGGGTGTTGCAAATCGTTCATGATTCGCTTATAGTGGGTTGGTGAGTGACTGAAACACAAACCCGAGTAAGGGGTTGTTGCGTATGGGAATAAAGAGGACTTGATGCTTTAATGCTATGGTTGGGTTTTACCTTAATGATCTTTTGTAGTTGCGGATGCTTGCTAGAGTTCCAATCATAAGTGCATATGATCCAAGTAGAGGAAGTATGTTAGCTTATGCCTCTCCCTCATATGAAACTGCAATAGTGATCACCGGTCTTCTTAACGATTGCCTAGGACAATTCCGCACACTGATCCACCATTATTCCACACTCGCTATTTATAATATTTAGTAGTGTATTCCAACTTTATGATAACAGCACCTACTTTTATATTTTAGCTCTCCGATATCATACAAAGTTAGCCTCTTCATACCCACAACATAGTTTTATTTCTCGTTGCTAGTTGGAAGCAAACGTTCGGTGTACGTAGAGTCGTATCAGTCGCAGATAGGGCTTCAGAGAATATTGATCTTACCTTTAGCTCCTTGTGGGTTCGACAGTCCATACTTATCACTTCCACCTTTGGAAATTGCTACGATGATTCCTTGCACTTGGGGATTATCAAGCTCTTTTCTGGCGCCGTTGCCGGGCAGCAATAGCGTGGGGTTGATATTCTCGTGTGTGCTTGTTTGCTTTCTCCACTAAGTAGATTTTGTTTTTCCTTTTTGTTTCTGTTTAGTTGTGGGTGAAACATACAAAAAAAATTAAAAGAATGAAAATACAAAAAAATTTACTTGCCTTTCATGCCTAAAAAGTTTTTCAAAAAGAGAAGTGATTGGAAAGTTATGCATTGAAGAAGTGAGGGTCGACCTTGAGCACTTGTGTTCATGCTCACGGAAACAATGTAGAATTTTTCATGGAAGTTTCTCTGTAAGTAATTATCCCCTTGTATATATCCATTGTATTATAAAAATAATGTTCCAACCTTTGGTTTTAGGATGATAAGATTGCTTGTTTACTATGTGCAGAACAAAAACAGAAACTTTGGCTGTAGTGCGTGATTTTACATTTTTAACTGGAAAGTCAAATGGGTCTGAAACTTTTTTCATATTACTTCTGTACAAATTTTACAAATTGCCAAATTTATTTCATAATTTTAGGAGTTACAGAAGTTTGCTAAACTTCCATATTACTACAGACTGTCCTGTTTAAGACAGATTCTGTTTTTGATGCATTGCTTGCTTGTTTTGATGAAACTATCGATTTCTATCAGTGGATTAAGCCGTGAAAAAGTTATATTACAGTAGCTATAATACAAAAACAAAATATGAATTGGTTTGCAACAGTACTTATAGTAGTGATTTGCTTTGTTATACTAAAGGATCTCACAAGTTTTTGTTAAAGTTTTGTGTGGATGAAGTGTCCGAAGGTCGAGGAGCTATCAATATGAGAAGAACGAAGAGAGGCAAGAGTTCAAGCTTGGGGATGCCCAAGGCACCCCAAGTAAATATTTCAAAGGATACTCAAGCATCTAAGCTTGGGGATGCCCCGGTTGGCATCCCATCTTTCTTCTTCAAAAAGTATCGGTATACCTCGGTTTTTGCTTTGTTCACATGATTTGTGTCTTTTGTGTTTTTGTTTTTCCTTTAAGAACCATGCTAGAATGAGATAGCCCTTCATTGATTTTTA
This sequence comes from Aegilops tauschii subsp. strangulata, assembly GCF_002575655.3. NCBI lineage: Eukaryota > Viridiplantae > Streptophyta > Magnoliopsida > Poales > Poaceae > Aegilops > Aegilops tauschii. The sequence continues at coordinate 86,860,908 of NC_053041.3, read as the reverse complement.
GAATACTTCATGTGATTCACTTATATCTTTAAGTATGATCTTATAGAATTGCTCTTTGTGCTTCACTTAAATCTTTTGAGTATGGCTTTATAGAATGCTTCATGTGCTTCACTTATACATTTTGAGCTTGGATATTGGTTAGTCTATGTTAATTGGAGAATGCTGCACGAACTTCACTTATATCTTTTGGAGTATGAATAATACTATCATTTAAAGTGGGTTTGGAAGAGTGTCAACTTTAGGAATTAGTGATCCCACTATTTTGGAGGTGTTAAATCTTAGTGTGATATTTATTGAAGTGGATTTGGAAGAGTGTCAACTTTAGCTAGTAATGATTCCACTATTTTGGAAGAGGTTCCAATTGAGTATGAGAACAAAGTTTTTATGCATGATGCTACTGAAAATTATTATGCGGGAGGAATACATGCTTGTAGGAGTTGCAATAATATCATGTTTCCTCTCTATGTGCTTAAAGTTTTGAAGTTTTATTTGTTTTGCCTTCGTATGCTAGTTGATTCTTGTTCCCATAAGTTGTGTGCTCACAAAATCCCTAGGAATAGGAAGTGGGTTAGATTTAAATGTGCTAGTCATATTCTTCAAGATGCTCTCTTTGTGCTTCAATTCCTATCTTTATGTGAGCATCATTGAAATCATCATGCCTAGCTAAAAGGCATTAAAGAAAAGCGCTTGGTGGGAGACAACCCAATATTTACCCTTACTGTTTTTTTGTGTTTAAATGATTAAGCTACTGTATTAATCATGTTTTATAGCTTTTGTTTCAATAAAGTGCCAAGTAAGACCTTTGGGGAGACTTGGGAGAAAGTCAATGTGATCTTGCTGTAAAAAACAGAAACTTTGCGCTCACGATATTAGCTGTCATTTTTTACAGAAGAGTTCTTTTGAGTTTATTATTTTTGAAGAAGACTAATAGACAAATTCCTCACGTCCACCAGTTTATTTCATAATTTTTGGAGTAGCAGAAGTATGGTTTATGTTCAGATCATTACAGACTGTTCTGTTTCTGACAGATTCTGTTTTCATTGCATAGTTTGCTTGTTATCTAGTTTCTATGACTTATATTTCTCAATATAAATTGTAGAAATGATATGGTACAGTAGGCATTGTCTGAGAACAATTATGAACCTTGTCTTTGACAGTACCAAAGTGAATGGTTTACTCTTTATCATACTAACCTATCTCACGAAGTTTCGTTAAGTTTTGTGTGATTGAAGTTTTCAAGCTTTGGGTGAGATATCGATATGAGGAGAATAAGGAGTGGAAAGACCCTAAGCTTGGGGATGCCCAAGGCACCCCAAGGTAATATTCAAGGAAGACTCAATAGCCTAAGCTTGGGGATGCCCCGGAAGGCATCCCCTCTTTCGTCTTCAAAACTATCGGTATACCTTACTCGGAGCTATATTTTTATTCGTCACATGATATGTGTTTTGCTTGGAGCGTATTTTCAATTTTACTTGCTGTTTGAATAAAATCATTGGATCTGAAATATTGAATGAAAAGAGAATCCTCCCATGGCTAGTTAATTATTTGACTAGTCAGTGTTCTTCACTCATATCTTTTGGAGTAGTTTGTCATTTACTCATGTGCTACACGTATATCCTATGAGTAAATGGTTGAATAAATTGAATGTCATCAATCTGAATTTATATATGTTTCATATGCTTATAACTTGGGAGTAATGACTTCACACATAATAAGTATAGGTAGTAAACTTATTGAAAGTTAGCAAACGTAGAATTGGTCACTTGAACAATTCATGAAAGAATATTGAAGGAAGAGGGATTTCACATATAAATAGACTATCTTGGACATCTTTTGTAATTGTTAGCACTCATTAAAATATGACATGCTAAAAGGTTGATGTTGGACAAGGAAGACAACGTAATGGGTTATGTTTTCTTATATCTGAAATAAAGTATATTGTCATGGATCGCCCAACACGTTGAGATTGTCTTTCCCCCTCATGCTAGCCAAATTCTTTGCACTAAGTAGAGATACTACTTATGCTTCCAAATACCCTTAAACCCGGTTTTGCCATGAGAGTCCACCATACCTACCTATGGATTGAGTAAGATCCTTCAAGTAAGTTGTCGTCGGTGCAAGCAATAAGAATTGCTCTCTAAATATGTATGATTGATTAGTGTGGAGGAAATAAGCTTTATACGATCTTGTGATGTGGAAGAAATAAAAGCGACGGACTGCATAATAAAGGTCCATATCACAAGTGCCAATATAAGGTGACGTTCTTTCGCATTAAGATTTTGTGCATCCAACCCTGAAAGCGCATGGCAACCTCTGCTTCCCTCTGCGAAGGGCCTATCTTTTACTTTTATCTCTTACCCTTATGCAAGAGTCATGGTGATTTTCACCTTTCCTTTTTACATTTTATCCTATGGCAAGCACATTGTGTTGGAAAGATTCTGATATATATATCCAATTGGATGTAGGCATCATGAGCTATTATTGTTGACATTACCCTTGAGGTAAAAGGTTGGGAGGCGAATCTATAAGCCCCTATCTTTCTCTGTGTCTGATTAAAACTTTGAACCCATAAATATCGCATGAGTGTTAGCAATTGTGAAAGACTAAATGATATTTGAGTATGTGGAGTTTGCTAAATCAAAGCTCTGACATAGACTCTTCCTGAAAATAAGATGAATTGTAATTGTTTGATGACTGATAACACGGTTTGTTAGTTTCCAAGAAAGTTTATGATCTATACTTTAACACGTGAATTGCTTGTTACTTGATCATGAAAAGTTTTGTGAGATGAGCTATTGTTATGACATATAATAATGCTAGAAAAAGTGATTAGAATTATCATTGATCAAACTTAAGCACTTGCTAGCATTCACACTTCATAAATTATTTCTTTTATCATTTACCTACTCGAGGACGAGCAGGAATTAAGCTTGGGGATGCTAATACGTCTCCAACGTATCTATAATTTATGAAGTATTCATGCTGTTATATTATCTATCTTGGATGTTTAATGGGCTTTATTATACACTTTTATATAATTTTTGGGACTAACCTATTAACCTAGAGCCTAGTGCCAGATTCTGTTTTCTCCTTGTTTTAGATTATCGCAGAAAAGGAAAACCAAACGGAGTCCAATTGACGTGCAACTTGACGGAGATCATTTTTGGACCAGAAGAAGCCCACGGAGTACCGGAAGTAGGCCAGAAGAGTCCCGGGCTGCCCACGAGGGTGGGGGCGTGGCCACCCCCGTGGGGCGCGCCCCCCTGCCTCGTGGACAGCCCGGAAACCCCACAGACGTGAAATCAACGGCAACACCCCTCATATATACCCAAACTTCCAGAAAGAAACCTAGATCGGGAGTTCCGCTGCCGCAAGCCTCTGTAGCCACGAGAAATCAATCTCGGCCCTCTCTGGCACCCTGCCGGAGGGGGCCATCATCACCGGTGGCCATGGAGGAGTATCCCGGAGAGGCCATCATCGCCATGAAGGCCAAGGACCAGATGGGGAACCTTTCCCCATCTCCGGGGGGGGGCATGGAGGAGGAAGCACAAGGGGGAGAACCTCTCCTCCCCTCTCTCGGTGGTACCGGAGTGCCATCGGGAGGGGAATCATCGCCGCGGTGATCGTCTTCATCAACATCACCATCATCATCACCATCCTCATCTCTTTTACGCGGTCCACTCTCCCGCACCCCGCTGTAATCCCTACTTGAACATGGTGCTTTATGCCACATATTATGATCCAATGAAGTGTTGCCATCCTATGATGTTTTGAGTAGATATCTTTTTTCTTTGGGTTGATTGATGATCTAGATTGGTATGAGTTGTATGTTTTACTTTGATGCTGTCCTATGGTGCCCTCCGTGTCGCGCAAGGGTGAGGGGTTCCCGCTGTAGGGTGTGGCAATACGTTCATGATTCGCTTATAGTGGGTTGGTGAGTGACTGAAACACAAACCCGAGTAAGGGGGTTGTTGCGTATGGGAATAAAGAGGACTTGATGCTTTAATGCTATGGTTGGGTTTTACCTTAATGATCTTTTGTAGTTGCGGATGCTTGCTACAGTTCCAATCATAAGTGCATATGATCCAAGTAGATAAAGTATGTTAGCTTATGCCTCTCCCTCATATGAAACTACAATAGTGATCACCGGTCTTGTTAACGATTGCCTAGGACAATTCCGCACACCGATCCACCATTATTCCGCACTCGCTATTTATAATATTTAGTAATAAATTCTTACTTTATGATAACAACACCTACTTTTATATTTTAGCTCTCCGATATCATACAAAGTTATCCTCTTCATACCCACAACATAGTTCTATTTCTCGTTGCTAGTTGGAAGCAAACGTTCGGTGTACGTAGAGTTGTATCAGTGGCAGATAGGGCTTGAGAGAATATTGATCTTACATTTAGCTCCTTGTGGGTTCGACACTCCATACTTATCACTTCCACCTTTGGAAATTGCTACGATGATTCCTTGCACTTGGGGATTATCAATGACCTAAACGGCAGTGCCACAAACAAGTTGCACTATCATTATTAACGTTGCATCTTTTGGCTTCAATGTTATGAATATGTGTATCACTACGATTGAGATCCAACAAACCATTTTCATTGGGTGTATGACCATAGAAGGTTTTATTCCACTAAAGATAATTTTGACCGCTGTTCAGCGATCTACTCCTAGATCACTATTGTACTCCCTTGCCAAACTTAGTGAAGGGCATACAATAGATATGGTACACAGCATGGCATACTTTATAGAACCTATGGCCGAGGCATAGGGAATGACTTTCATTCTCTTTCTATCTTCTGTCGTGGTCGGGCTTTGAGTCTTACTCAATTTCACACCTTGTAACACAGGCAAGAACTCTTTCTTTGACTGTTCCATTTTGAACTACTTCAAAATCTTGTCAAGGTATGTACTCATTGAAAAAACTTATCAAGCGTCTTGATCTATCTCTATATATCATGATGCTCAATATGTAAGCAGCTTTCACCGAGGTCTTTCTTCGAAAAACTCCTTTCAAACACTCCTTTATGCTTTGCAGAATAATTCTACATTATTTCCGATCAACAATATGTCATTCACATATACTTATCAGAAATGCTGTAGTGCTCCCACTCACTTTCTTGTAAATACAGGCTTCACCGCAAGTCTGTATAAAACTATATGCTTTGATCAACTTATCAAAGCGTATATTCCAACTCCGAGATGCTTGCACCAGTCCATAGATGGATCGCTGGAGCTTGCATATTTTGTTAGCACCTTTAGGATTGACAAAACCTTCTGGTTGCATCATATACAACTCTTCTTTTAATAAATCCATTAAGGAATGTAGTTTTGACATCCATTTGCCAGATTTCATAAAATGTGGCAATTTTGCTAACATGATTCGGACAGACTTAAGCATCGCTACGAGTGAGAAAATCTCATTGTAGTCAACACCTTGAACTTTGTCAAAAACCTTTTTTCGACATGTCTAGCTTTGTAGATAGTAACACTACTACCATTGTCCGTCTTCCTCTAGAAGATCCATTTATTTTCTATGGCTTGCCGATCATCGGGCAAGTAACATGACCTTCGGAACAGGATTACCGTACCACTCTGGTGCGGATCTTATTCTGGTTGACCTACGAGGTTCGGTAGTAACTTGATCTGAAGTTTCATGATCATCATCATTAGCTTCCTCACTAATTGGTGTAGGATTCACAGGAACAGATTTCTGTGATAAACTACTTTCCAATAAGGGAGCAGGTACAGTTACCTCATCAAGTTCTACTTTCCTCCCACTCACTTCTTTCAAGAGAAAGTCCTTCTCTAGAAAGGATCCATCCTCAGCAACAAATATCTTGCCTTCGGTCCTGTGATAGAAGGAGTACCCAACATTTTCTTTTGGGTATCCTATGAAGACGCACTTCTCCGATTTGGGTTTGAGCTTATCAGGTTGAAACTTTTTCACATAAGCATTGCAACCTCAAACTTTAAAAAATGACAGCTTAGGTTTCTTGCCAAACCATAGTTCATACGGTGTCGTCTCAACGGATTTGGATGGTGCCCTATTTAACGTGAATGTAGCTATCTCTAATGCATAAACCCAAAACGAGAGTGGTAGATCGGTAAGAGATATCATAGATCGCACCATATCTAATAAAGTACGGTTACGACGTTCGGACACACCATTACACTGTGGTGTTCCAGGTGGCATGAGTAGTGAAACTATTTCACATTGTTTTAATTGAAGGCCAAACTCGTAGCTCAAATATTCGTCTCCGCGATCAAATCGTAGAAACTTCATTTTCTTGTCACGATGATTTTCCACTTCACTCTGAAATTCTTTGAACTTTTCAAATATTTCAGACTTATGTTTCATCAAGTAGATATACCCATATCTGCTAAAATCATCTGTGAAGGTCAGGAAATAGTGATACCCGCCGCGAGCCTCAACACTCATCGGATCGTATACATCAGTATGTAATATTTCCAATAATTCAGTTGCTCGCTCCATTGTTCCGGAGAACGGAGTTTTAGTCATCTTGCCCATATGGCATGGTTCGCAAGCATCAAGTGATTCACAATCAAGTGATTCCAAAATTCCATCAGCATGGAGTTTCTTCATGCGCTTTACACCAATATGACTGATACGTCTCCAACGTATCTATAATTTATGAAGTATTCATGCTGTTATATTATCTATCTTGGATGTTTAATGGGCTTTATTATAAACTTTTATATGATTTTTGGGACTAACCTATTAACCTAGAGCCCAGTGCCAGTTTCTGTTTTCTCCTTGTTTTAGAGTATCGCAAAAAAGGAAAACCAAACGGAGTCCAATTGACGTGCAACTTGACGGAGATCATTTTTGGACCAGAAGAAGCCCACGGAGTACCGGAAGTAGGCTAGAAGAGTCCCGCGCTGCCCACGAGGGTGGGGGCGCGCCCACCCCCCTGGGGCGTGCCCCCCTACCTCGTGGACAGCCCGGAAACCCCACAGACGTGAAATCAACGCCAACACCTCTCATATATACCCAAACTTCCAGAAAGAAACCTAGATCGGGAGTTCCGCCGCCGCAAGCCTCTGTAGCCACGAGAAATCAATCTAGGCCCTCTCCGGCACCCTGCCGGAGGGGGCCATAATCACCGGTGGCCATGGAGGAGTATCCCGGAGAGGCCATCATGGCCATGAAGGCCAAGGACCAGAGGGAGAACCTTTCCCCATTTAGGGGGGAGACCATGGAATAGGAAGCACAAGGGGGAGAACCTCTCCTCCTCTCTCTCGGTGGTGCCGGAGTGCCATCGGGAGGGGAATCATCGCCGCGGTGATCGTCTTCATCAACATCACCATCATCATCACCATCCTCATCTCTTTTACGCGGTCCACTCTCCCGAACCCCGCTGTAATCCCTACTTGAACATGGTGCTTTATGCCACATATTATGATCCAATGATGTGTTTCCATCCTATGATGTTTTGAGTAGATATATTTTGTCTTTGGGTTGATTGATGATCTAGATTGGTATGAGTTGTATGTTTTACTTTGATGCTGTCCTATGGTGCCCTCCGTGTCGCGCAAGCGTGAGGGGTTCCCGCTGTAGGGTGTTGCAATACATTCATGATTCGCTTATAGTGGGTTGGTGAGTGACTGAAGCACAAACCCGAGTAAGGGGGTTGTTGCGTATGGGAATAAAGAGGACTTGATGCTTTAATGCTATGGTTGGGTTTTACCTTAATGATCTTTAGTAGTTGCGGATGCTTGCTAGAGTTCCAATCATAAGTGCATATGATCCAAGTAGGGAAAGTATGTTAGCTTATGCCTCTCCCTCATATGAAACTGCAATAGTCATCACCGGTCTTGTTAACGATTGCCTAGGACAATTCCGCACACCGATCCACCATTATTCCACACTCGCTATCTATAATATTTAGTAATATATTCTAACTTTATGATATCAGCAGCTACTTTTATATTTTAGCTCTCTGATATCATACAAAGTTATCCTCTTCATACCCACAACATAGTCCTATTTCTCGTTGCTAGTTGGAAGCAAACGTTCGGTGTACGTAGAGTCGTATCAGTGGCAGATGGGGCTTGAGAGAATATTGATCTTACCTTTAGCTCCTTATGGGTTCGACACTCCATACTTATCACTTCCACCTTTGGAAATTGCTACGATGATTCCTTGCACTTGGATTATCAATGACCTAAACGGCAGTACCACAAACAAGTTGCACTATCATTATTAACTTTGCATCTTTTGGCTTCAATGTTGTGAATATGTGTATCACTACGATTGAGATCCAACAAACCATTTTCATTGGGTGTATGACCATAGATGGTTTTATTCATGTAAACAGAATAACAATTATTCTCTAACTTAAATGAATACCCATATTGCAATAAACATGATCAAATCATATTTATGCTCAACGCAAACACCAAATAACACTTATTTAGGTTCAACACTATTCCCAAAAGTATAGGGAGTTTGCGATGATGATCATATCAATCTTGGAACTACTTCCAACACACATCGTCACCTCGCCCTTAACTAGTTTCTGTTCATTCTGCAATTCCCGTTTCGAGTTACTACTCTTAGCAACTGAACCAGTATAAAATACCGAGGGGTTGCTATAAACACTAGTAAAGTACACATCAATAACATGTATAACAAATATAGCTTGTTCACTTTGCCATCCTTCTTATCCGCAAAATACTTGGGGTAGTTCCGCTTCCAGTGACCAGTCCCTTTGCAGTAGAAGCACTTAGTCTCAGGCTTAGGTCCGGACTTGGGTTTCTTGACTTGAGCAGCAACTTGCTTGTCGTTCTTCTTGAAGTTCCCCTTCTATCCCTTTGCCCTTTTCTTGAAACTAGTGGTCTTGTTAACCATCAACACATGATGCTCTTTCTTGATTTCTACCTTCGTCGATTTCAGCATCACGAAGAGCTTGGGAATCGTTTCCATTATCCCTTGCATATTATAGTTCATCACGAAGTTCTAGTAACTTGGTGATAGTGACTAGAGAATTCTGTCAATCACTATCTTATCTGGAAGATTAACTCCCACTTGATTCAAGTGATTGTAGTACTCAGACATTCTGAGCACATGCTCACTAGCTGAGCTATTCTCCTCCATCTTGTAGGCAAAGTACTTGTCAAAGGTCTCATACCTTTCGACATGGGCATGAGTCTGAAATACTAATTTCAACTCTTGGAACATCTCATATGCTCCGGGGCGGTCAAAGCGTCTTTGAAGCCCTGATTCTTAGCCGTAAAGCATGGTGCACTAAACTATCAAGTAGTCATCATACTGAGCTTTGCCAAACGTTCATAACGTCTGTATATGCTCCTGCAATAGGTCTGTCACCTAGCGGTGCATTAAGGACATAATTCTTCTGTGCTGCAATGAGGATAATCCTCAGATCATGGATCCAGTCCGCATCATTGCTACTAACATCTTTGAACTTAGTTTTCTCTAGGAACATATCAAAATATAAACAGGGAGCAACAACGCGAGCTATTGATCTACAACATAGTTATGCAAATACTATCAGGACTAAGTTCATGATAAATTAAAGTTCAATTAATCATATTACTTAAGAACTCCCACTTAGATAGACATCCCTCTAATCATCTAAGTGATCACGTGATCCATATCAACTAAACCATGTCCGATCATCATGTGAGATGGAGTAGTTTCAATGGTGAACATTGCTATGTTGATCATATCTACTATATGATTCACGCTCGAACTTTCGGTCTCAGTGTTCTGAGGCCATATCTGTTATATGCTAGGCTCGTCAGTTTAACCTGAGCATTCCGCGTGTGCAACTGTTTTGCACCCGTTGTATTTGAACGTAGAGCCTATGACACCCGATCATCATGTGGTGTCTCAGCACGAAGAACTCTCGCAACGGTGCATACTCAGGGAGAACACTTATACCTTGATAATTTAGTGAGAGATCATCTTATAATGCTACCGTCAATCAAAGCAAGATAAGATGCATAAAAGATAAACATCGATGCAATCAATATAAGTGATATGATATGGCCATCATCATCTTGTGCTTGTGATCTCCATCTCCGAAGCACCGACATGAACATCATCGTCACCGGCGCGACACCTTGATCTCCATCGTAGCATCGTTGTCGTCTCGCCAACTTATGATTCTACGACTATCTCTACCGCTTAGTGATAAAGTAAAGCATTACAGGGCGTTTGCATTGCATACAATAAAGCGACAACCATATTGCTCCTGCCAGTTGCCGATAACTCGGTTACAAAAACATGATCATCTCATACAATAAAATATAGCATCATGCCTTGACCATATCACATCACAACATGCCCTGCAAAAACAAGTTAGACGTCCTCTACTTTGTTGTTGCAAGTTTTACGTGGCTGCTACGAGCTGAGCAAGAACCGTTCTTACCTACCCATCAAAACCACAACGATAGTTTGTCAAGTTAGTGTTGTTTTAACCTTCTCAAGGACCGGGCGTAGCCACACTCGGTTCAACTAAAGTTGGAGACACTGACACCCGCTAGTCACCTGTGTGCATAGCACGGCGGTAAAACCAGTCTTGCGTAAGCGTACGCGTAATGTCGGTCCGGGCCGCTTCATCCAACAATACCACCGAACCAAAGTATGACATGTTGGTAAGCAGTATGACTTATATCGCCCACAACTCACTAGTGTTCTACTCGTGCATATAACATCTACGCATAAAACCTAGCTCGGATGCCACTGCTGGGAAACGTAGTAATTTCAGAAAAATTCCTACGCACACACAGGATCATGGTGATGCATAGGAACGAGAGGGGAGAGTGTTGTCTACGTACCCTCGTAGACCGAAAGCGGAAGCGTTATATCAACGCGGTTGATGTAGTCATACGTCTTCACGATCCGACCGATCCAAGTACCGAAAGCACGGCACCTCCGAGTTCTGCACACGTTCGGCTCGGTGATGTCCTCGCCTTCTCGATCCAGCAAGAGGGGCAAAGTAGTAGATGAGTTCCGCCAGCACGACGGCGTGGTGACGGTGTTGGTGAAGAACAATCTTCGCAGGGCTTCGCCTAAGCACTACGAAAAGTATGATGGAGGATAAACTAGAGGAGACGGGGTTGCCGGCACACGGCTTGGTGTTTCTTGTTGTGTCTTGGGTGCTAGCCCTACCCCTCTATTTATATGTTGAGCCTTGGGGTCAAAACTTGGAGTAAAAGCCTCCACAAAGTCGGTTTCACCCGAAAGGCAAGAGTCCTTCTCGGACTCCAGGGCCAGACGCCAGGGTTCCCGGCGTCTGGACCCAGACGCCCGGGACCCTGGCGTCTGGCCCCTGGACTCCGCAAAACTTCCTTTTGCGCTTTCCAAAAACCTTGTGGGCTTTCCCCTTTGGCCCAAATAAAGTGTTCTCGTACCCAAACATTTCGGGAAACATCTGTAACCCCTTCCGGTGAATTCCGGAACCCTTCCGGAGTCCAAACACTTTTATCCCATATATCAATCTTTATCTCCGGGCCATTCCGGAGTTCCTCGTCATGTCCGTGATCTTATCCGGAACTCCGAACAACATTCGGTCACCAACATACATAACTCATAAATAATATATCCTCAATGAACGTTGAGCGTGCGGACCCTACGGGTTCGAGAACTATGTAGACATGACCGAGACACTTCTCTGGTCAATAACCAATAGCGGAACCTGGATGCCCATATTGGCACCTACATATTCTACGAAGATCTTTATCGGTCAGACCGCATAACAACATACGTTGTTTCCTTTGTCATCGATATGTTACTTGCCCGAGATTCGATCGTCGGTATCTTAATACCTAGTTCAATCTCGTTACCGGCAAGTCTCTTTACTCATTATGTAATACATCATCCCGCAACTAACTCATTAGTTACAATGCTTGCAAGGCTTATAGTGATGTGCATTACCGAGTGTGCCCAGAGATACCTCTCCGACAATCGGAGTGACAAATCCTAATCTCGAAATACGCCAACCCAACAAGTACCTTTGGAGACACCTGTAGAGCACCTTTATAATCACCCAGTTATGTTGTGACGTTTGGTAGCACACAAAGTGTTCCTCCGGTAAACGGGAGTTGCATAATCTCATAGTCATAGGAACATGTATAAGTCATGAAGAAAGCAATAGCAGAATATTAAACGATCGTGTGCTAAGCTACCGAAATGGGTCAAGTCAATCACATCATTCTCCTAATCATGTGATCCCGTTAATCAAATGACAACTCATGTCTATGGCTAGGAAACATAACCATCTTTGATCAACGAGCTAGTCAAGTAGAGGCATACTAGTGACACTCTGTATGTCTATGTATTCACACATGTATCATGTTTCCGGTTAATACAATTCTAGCATGAATAATAAACATTTATCATGATATAAGGAAATAAATAATAACTTTATTATTGCCTCTAGGGCATATTTCCTTCAGTCTCCCACTTGCACTAGAGTCAATAATCTAGATCACATCGCCATGTGATTTAACATCAATAGTTCACATCACCATGTGATTAACACCCATAGTTCACATTGTCATGTGACCAACACCCAAAGGGTTTACTAGAGTCAATAATCTAGTTCACAATTCTATGTGATTAACACCGAAGAGTACTAAGGTGTGATCATGTTTTGCTTGTGAGAGAAGTTTAGTCAACGAGTCTACCATATTCAGATCCGTATGTATCTTGCAAATTTCTATGTCAACAATGCTCTGCACGGAGCTACTCTAGCTAATTGCTCCCACTTTCAATATGTATCTAGATCGAGAATTAGAGTCATCTAGATTGGTGTCAAAGTTTGCATCAACGTAACTCTTTATGACGAACCTTTTGTCACCTCCATAACCGAGAAACATATCCTTATTCCACTAAGGATAATTTTGACCGCTGTTCAGCGATCTACTCCTAGATCACTATTATACTCCCTTGCCAAACTTAGTGAAGGGTATACAATAGATCTGGTACACAGCATGGCATACTTTATAGAACCTATGGCTGAGGCATAGGGAATGACTTTCATTCTCTTTCTATCTTCTGTCGTGGTCGGGCTTTGAGTCTTACTCAATTTCACACCTTGTAACACAGGCAAGAACTCTTTCTTTGACTGTTCCATTTTGAACTACTTCAAAATCTTGTCAAGGTATGTACTCATTGAAAAAACTTATCAAGCGTCTTGATCTATCTCTATATATCATGATGCTCAATATGTAAGCAGCTTTCACCGAGGTCATTCTTTGAAAAACTCCTTTCAAACACTCCTTTATGCTTGCAGAATAATTCTACATTATTTCCGATCAACAATATGTCATTCACATATACTTATCAGAAATGCTGTAGTGCTCCCACTCACTTTCTTGTAAATACAGGCTTCACCGCAAGTCTGTATAAAACTATATGCTTTGATCAACTTATCAAAGCGTATATTCCAACTCCGAGATGCTTGCACCAGTCCATAGATGGATCGCTGGAGCTTGCATATTTTGTTAGCACCTTTAGGATTGACAAAACCTTCTGGTTGCATCATATACAACTCTTCTTTTAATAAATCCATTAAGGAATGTAGTTTTGACATCCATTTGCCAGATTTCATAAAATGTGGCAATTTTGCTAACATGATTCGGACTGACTTAAGCATCGCTACGAGTGAGAAAGTCTCATTGTAGTCCGGTTGACCTACGAGGTTCGGTAGTAACTTGATCTGAAGTTTCATGATCATCATCATTAGCTTCCTCACTAATTGGTGTAGGAGTCACATGAACAGATTTCTGTGATAAACTACTTTCCCATAAGGGAGCAGGTACAGTTACCTCATCAAGTTCTACTTTCCTCCCACTCACTTCTTTCGAGAGAAACTCCTTCTCTAGAAAGGATCCATCCTCAGCAACGAATATCTTGCCTTCGGATCTGTGATAGAAGGAGTACTCAACATTTCTTTTGGGTATCCTATGAAGACGCACTTCTCCGATTTGGGTTTGAGCTTATCAGGTTGAAACTTTTTCACATAAGCATTGCAACCTCAAACTTTAAGAAACGACAGCTTAGGTTTCTTGCCAAACCATGGTTCATACGGTGTTGTCTCAACAGATTTAGATGGTGCCCTATTTAACGTGAATGTAGCTGTCTCTAATGCATAACCCCAAAACGATAGTGGTAGATCGGTAAGAGATATCATAGATCGCACCATATCTAATAAAGTACGGTTACGACGTTCGGACACACCATTACACTGTGGTGTTCCAGGTGGCGTGAGTAGTGAAACTATTTCACATTGTTTTAATTGATGGACAAACTCGTAGCTCAAATATTCGTCTCCGCGATCAAATCATAGAAACTTCATTTTCTTGTCACGACGATTTTCCAGTTCACTCTGAAATTCTTTGAACTTTTCAAACGTTTCAGACTTATGTTTCATCAAGTAGATATAGCCATATCTGCTCAAATCATCTGTGAAGGTCAGAAAATAATGATACCCGCCGCGAGCCTCAACACTCATCGGATCTTATACATCAGTATGTATTATTTCCAATAATTCAGTTGCTCGCTCCATTGTTCCGGAGAACGGAGTTGTAGTCATCTTGCCCATAGGTCATGGTTCGCAAGCATCAAGTGATTCCAAAATTCCATCAGCACGTTGAGGATAGGCTCTGATACCATGTAGAGATTGGAGGATGTGTAGAACCCTTCGGTCTCGGGCCGTGTTGTGTATATTGAGAGATTTTCCGTGGCTTAAAATTTGTGGAGATCACTAGAATACTCCAGAAGTCCAGGTTCTATGCCGTAAAGCATGATGCACTAAACTATCAAGTAGTCATCATACCGAGCTTGCAAAACATTCATAACGTCTGCATCTGCTCCTACAACAGGTTCATCACCTAATGGTGCATCAAGGACATAATTCTTCTATGCAGCAATGAGGATAATCCTCAGATCATGGACCCAGTCCGCATCATTGCTACTATCATCTTTCAACTTAGTTTTCTCTAGGAACATAAAAATACAATAGGAGGGCTATACACGAGCTATTGATCTACAACATAGACATGCAAAAACTAGCAGGACTAAGTTCATGATAAATTAAAGTTCAATTAATCATATTACTTAAGAGCTCCCACTTAGATAGACATCCATCTAGTCATCAAATGATCACGTGATCCATATAAACTAAACCATGTCCGATCATCACGTGAGATGGAGTAGTTTTCAATGGTGAACATCACTATGTTGATCATATCTACTATATGATTCACGCTCGACCTTTCGGTCTCAGTGTTCCGAGGTCATATCTGCATATGCTAGGCTCGTCAAGTTTAACCCGAGTATTCTGCACGTGCAAAACTGGCTTGCACCCGTTGTATGTGAACGTAGAGCTTATCACACCCGATCATCACGTGGGGTCTCGGCACGACGAACTGTAGCAACGGTGCATACTCAGGGAGAACACTTATTGAAGGAAATATGCCCTAGAGGCAATAATAAAGTTATTATTTATTTCCTTATTTCATGATAAATGTTTATTATTCATGCTAGAATTGTATTAACCGGAAACATAATACTTGTGTGAATAAATAGACAAACAGAGTGTCACTAGTATGCCTCTACTTGACTAGATCGTTGATCAAACATGGTTATGTTTCCTAGCCATAGACATGAGTTGTCATTTGATTAACGGGATCACATCATTGGGAGAATGATGTGATTGACTTGACCCATTCCGTTAGCTTAGCAATTGATCGTTTAGTATTCTACAATTGTTTTCTTCATGACTTATACATGTTCCTATGACTATGAGATTATGCAACTCCCGTTTACCGGAGGAACACTTTGTGTGCTACCAAACGTCACAACGTAACTGGGTGATTATAAAGGTGCTCTACAGGTGTCTCCGAAGGTACTTGTTGGGTTGGCGTATTTTGAGATTAGGATTTGTCACTCCGATTGTCGGAGAGGTATCTCTGGGCCCACTCGGTAATGCACATCACTATAAGCCTTGCAAGCATTGTAACTAATGAGTTAGTTGCGGGATGATGTATTACGGAACGAGTAAAGAGACTTGCCGGTAACGAGATTGAACTAGGTATTGAGATACCGACGATCAAATCTCGGGCAAGTAATATACCGATGACAAAGAGAACAACGTATGTTCTTATGCGGTTTGACCGATAAAGATCTTCGTAGAGTATGTAGGAGCCAAGATGAGCATCCAGGTTCCGCTATTGGTTATTGATCGGATACGTGTCTCGGTCATGTCTACATAGTTCTCGAACCCGTAGGGTCCGCACGCTTAAAGTTCGATGACGATTTGTATTATGAGTTACGTGATTTGATGTACCGAAGGTAGTTCGGAGTCCCGGATGAGATCGGGGACATGAGGAGGAGTCTCGAAATGGTCGAGATGTAAAGATTGATATATTGGACGACTATATTCGGACATCGGAAAGGTTCCGAGTGATTCGGGTATTTTCGGAGTACCGGGGAGTTACAGGAATTCACCGGGAGAAGTATTGGGCCTTATTGGGCCATACGGGAATAGAGGAGAGATGCCAAAAGGAAGGAGGCGCCCCCCCCCCTCTGGTCCGAATTGGACAAGGGGTGCAACCCCCTTTTCCTTCTCCCTCTCCCCCCTCTTTCCTTCTCTCCTACTCTGGAAAGGAAAGGGGAATCCTACGAGGACTTGGGAGTCCTAGTAGGACTCCCCACACTTGGCACGCCCCCTCTAGGGCCGGCCTCTCCCTTGCTCCTTTATATATGGGGGCCGGGGGGCACCCCATAGACACAAGTTGATATGTTGATCTCTCCCAGCCATGTGCGGTGGCCCCCTCCACCATAATCCACCTCGATCATATCGTAGCGGTGCTTAGGCGAAGCCCTGCGTCGATAGCAACATCATCACCGTCATCACGCCGTCGTGCTGAAGGAACTCTCCCTCGAAGCTCTGCTGGATCGGAGTTCGCAGGACGTCATCGAGCTGAACGTGTGCTGAACTCGGAAGTGCCGTACGTTCGGTACTTGGATCGGTCGGATCGTGAAGACGTACGACTACATCAACCGCGTTGTGCTAGCACTTCCGGTTTCGGTCTACGATGGTACGTTGACAACACTCTCCCTCTCGTTGCTATGCATCACCATGATCCTGTGAGTGCGTAGGAATTTTTTTGAAATTACTACGTTCCCCAAC
The DNA here is from genome assembly GCF_002575655.3 of Aegilops tauschii subsp. strangulata. NCBI lineage: Eukaryota > Viridiplantae > Streptophyta > Magnoliopsida > Poales > Poaceae > Aegilops > Aegilops tauschii. Next base: position 86,843,703 of record NC_053041.3, on the reverse strand, counting down.
ACTTATAGCTTGAAATTTAGTGAGGGATCATCTTATAATGCTACCGCCGTACTAAGCAAAATAAGATGCATAAAAGATAAACATCACATGCAATCAAAATTTGTGACATGATATGGCCATCATCATCTTGTGTCTTTGATCTCCATCTCCAAAGCACCGTCATGATCTCCATCGTCACCGGTGTCGGTGTCAAAACCGGCGGATCTCGGGTAGGGGGTCCCGAACTGTGCGTCTAAGGCGGATGGTAACAGGAGGCGGGGGACGCAATGTTTACCCAGGTTCGGGCCCTCTCGATGGAGGTAATACCCTACTTCTTGCTTGATTGATCTTGATGATATGAGTATTATAAGAGTTGATCTACCACGAGATCGTAGAGGCTAAACCCTAGAAGCTAGCTTATGATTATGATTGTTCTTGTCCTACGGACTAAACCCTCCGGATTATATAGACACCGGAGGGGGCTAGGGTTACACAGAGTCGGTTACAAGGGAGGAGATCTACATATCCGTATTGCCAAGATTGCCTTCCACGCAAAGGAGAGTCCCATCCGGACACGGGACGAAGTCTTCAATCTTGTATCTTCATAGTCCAACAGTCCGGCTAAAGTATATAGTCCGGCAGTCCGAGGACCCCCTAATCTAGGACTCCCTCAACCGGCTTGACACCTTGATCTCCATCAAAGAATCCTTGTCGTCTCGCCAACTATTGCTTCTACGACTATCGCTACCGCTTAGTGATAAAGCAAAGCCATTACATGGCGATTGCATTTCATACAATAAAGCGACAACCATAAGGCTCCTGCCAGTTGCCGATAACGGTTACAAAACATGATCGTCTCATACAACAATTTATATCTCATCACGTCTTGACCATATACTGCAAAAACAAGTTAGACGTCCTCTACTTTGTTGTTGCAAGTTTTACGTGGCTGCTACGTGCTTCTAGCAAGAACTGTTCTTACCTACGCATCGAAACCACAACAATTTTTCGTCAAGTGTGATGTTTTAACCTTCAACAAGGATCGGCCGTAGTCAAACTCGATTCATTGGTGAAACAGACACCCGCTAGCCACCTGTGTGCGAAGCACGTCGGTAGAACCAGTCTCATGAACGCGGTCATGTAATGTCAGTTCTGGCCGCTTCATCCAACAATACCGCCGAATCAAAGTAAGATGTTGGTGGTAAGCAGTATGACTATTATCGCCCGCAACTCATTGTGTTCTACTCGTGCATATAACATCTATGCATAGACCTGGCTCGGATGCCACCATTGGGAACGTAGTATTTTAAAAAAAAATCCTACGATCATGCAAGATCTATCTAGGAGAAGCATAGCAATGAGCGGGGAGAGTGTGTCCACGCACCCTCGTAGACCGAAATCGAAAGCGTTTAATAACGCGGTTGATGTAGTCGAACGTCTTCACGATCCAACCGATCCAAGTACCGAACGTACGGCACCTCCGTGTTCAGCACACGTTCAGCACGATGACGTCCCTTGAGCTCTTGATTTCCGTCAGCACAATGGCGTGGCGACGGTGATGATGATGTTACAGGCGCAGGGCTTCGCCTGTGTAATTGTGGAGGGGCGCACCACACACGGCTAAGAGAAGACTTGTTGTGCCTTTGGGTGCCCCCTCCCCACGTATATAAAGGCGGGGGAGGAGGAGGAGGCCAGCCAGGGAGGAGGCGCGCCATGGGAGGGAGTCCTACTAGGAGTCCAAACCTAGTAGGATTCGCCCCCCCCCCCTTTCCTATTCCAAGAGGGGGGAGGAGGGAAGGAGAGGGGGAGGGGAAGGAAAAAGGGGGACGCGCCCCCTCCCCCTAGTCCAATTCGGACTGCCAAGGGGAGGGGCGCGCGCCACCTTGTGGCCTTCCCTCTCCTACTCATGGTCCATCAAGTCCATAACTTCCCCGGGGGGTTCCGGTAACCCCTCGGTTCCCCGATAAATATCCGGAACGTCCCGAAACCTTTCCGGTGTCCGAATACCTTCGTCCAATATATCAGTCTTTACCTCTCGGCCATTTAGAAACTTCACGTCATGTCCGTGATCTCATCCGGAACTCCGAACAAACTTCGGTCATCAAATCACATAACTCATAATACAAATCGTCATCGAACGTTAAGCGTGCAGACCCTATGGGTTCGAGAACTATGTAGACATGACCGAGACATATCTCCGGTCAATAACCAATAGCAGAACCTGGATGCTCATATTGGCTCCTACATATTCTACGAAGATCTTTATCAGTCAAACCGCATAACAACATAGTTGTTCCCTTTGTCATTGGTTTGTTACCTGCCTGAGATTCGATCATCGGTATCCTCATACCTAGTTCAATCTCATTACCGGCAAGTCTCTTTACGCGTTTCGTAATGCATCATCCCGCAAATAACTCATTAGTCACATTGCTTGCAAGGCTTATCGTGATGTGCATTACCGAGAGGGCATAGAGATACCTCTCCGATACACGGAGTGACAAATCCTAATCTCGATCTATGCGACTATGCCAACTCAACAAACACCATCGGAGACACCTGTAGAGCACCTTTATAATCACCCAGTTACGTTGTGACGTTTGATAGCACACAAGGTGTTCCTCCGGTATTCGGGAGTTGCATAATCTCATAGTCAGAGGAACATGTATAAGTCATGAAGAAAGCAATAGCAATAAAACTAAATGATCATTATGCTAAGTTAACGGATGGGTCTTGGCCATCACATTATCCTCCTAATGATCTGACCCCGTTCATCAAATGACAACACATGTCTATGTTTAGGAAACTTAACCATCTTTGATTAACAATCTAGTCTAGTAGAGGCTTACCAGGGACACTGTGTTTTGTCTATGTATCCACACATGTATCAAGTTTTCGGTTAATACAATTCTAGCATGAATAATAAACATTTATCATGATATAAGGAAATATAAATAACAACTTTATTATTGCCTCTAGGGCATATTTCCTTCACGGTCATCACCGGGAGTGGTCCCGACTATTGTTACTCCGGGGTTGCCTTATCATAACATGTAGTAGGTGACTATAACTTGCAAGATCGGATCTAGAACATGGATATAATGATGATAACATAAATGGTTCAGATCTGAGTTCATGGCACCCAGGCCCAAAGTGACAAGCATTAAGCATAGCAAAGTCATAGCAACATCAATCTTAGATCATAGCGGATACTAGGGATCATGCCCTAACAAAACTTACTCGATTACATGATGAATCTCATCCAAATCCTCACCGACCAACGAGCCTACAAAGGAATTACTCACTTCCGGTGGGGAGCATCATGGAATTGGCGATGGAGAAGGGTTGGTGATGACGAAGAACGAAGATCCCCCTCTCCGGAGCCCCAAACGGACTCCAGATCTGGCCTCCCGATGAAGAACAGGAGGTGATGGCGGCTCCGTCTCGTGGATCATGATAATTCTTTCTCCCTGATTTTTTTCTGGAAAAATAGGATTTTATAGCGTCGGTCTCAGGGTCTGCGAGGCCACCAGGTGGGGACAACCACCTGGGCGCGCCAGGAGAGGGTGGCACGCCCTGGTGGGTTGTGCCCACCCAGGGGCCCCTCTCCGGTAGGTCTTGGCTCCAGAAATTCTTATTTATTATATAAAAATTCCTCGCAAAGTTTCGTTCCATTCCAAGAACTTTTATTTCTCCACAAAAACAACACCATGGTAGTTCTGCTGAAAACAGCGTCAGTCCAGGGTTAGTTTCATTCAAATCATGCAAATTAGAGTCCAAAACAAGAGGAAAAGTGTTAGGAAAAGTAGATACGTTGGAGAAGTATCAGATGGAGACGCGCACGGCGGGTTGAACCCGAACACCACCTTTCCGCATGGCCAGCGCACGCCCTCGCCCGCGTTCGCCGGTGTCCAGTATCCCCCGTACACCTACTCACCGCCGGCTTACGCCGCCTCCCCGACGCCGCCTCTGCGCCGTGGCGCCCGACACTTCTCGCAAGCCTCATCGTCGCATTTCGGCAACCCCGACGCGATGGAAGCCGACATGGATGACATCATCACGAGCGGCTCGGCCGCCGCAGCCTCCCTCGGTTTCCATGCACAAGACGATACAATGGACCTCACCGCCGACATGGACGACGGGCTCGACTACGGCGGGGAGGAGGAGGAGGAGCTGACGCCTGCTCCGGCGATGAAGGGGAAAAAGAAAATGCAGACGGCCAGGGCCAGCGAGCCACCCGTCAAGTGGGCGTCCAAAGAAGACGGGTGCCTCGCCGAAGCATGGAAGACCGTCTGCCTCGACCCGATCACTGGCATGAACCTGAACGACGACACGTACTGGGAGCACATCAAGTCGGATTTCGACGAGCGCAAGTTGGTCGACCCCTACTTCGCCAACATCCACATGCAGCGCGGCTCGAAGGCAATGGAGAACCATTGGGCGCTCATCCAAACGCCATGCAACAAATGGCATATGGGATCGTCGAGGAGGTCGCGGCTCGCCCGGAAAGCGGCGCCAACGTCGAGGGTCAGGTATGCACTGACGCCGGTTCTCGCTCCTTTTCGTCGTGTGCGTCGCCGACACTTGTTCTTCGGTGCAGATGGTTCGAATGTTCGCCATGTACCGCCAGGACAGCAGCACCGACCAGGAGTTCAAGTACCTTCACGTGTTCTCCTGGGTCGAGAAGTGTGAGAAGTGGGCGGATGTCCGGCGCACCCTCGCCAAGGCCAAGGAGACGTACAAGCCGGACGCGCTGGGGCGGTAGATGGGCGCCCTGACGGCAACAAACGAGCCAAGATGACAAAGGACCCCACACCGGCTACCGAGCGGCTGCAGCGTCCATCGAGCAGTGCATCGCCGACACCAAGAACCACGCCACCCAGAGGGAGGAGAAATCTGAGGCACGGTGGTCGGAGTTGATGACGAACAGCGCCGTCAAACTCGACCTACTCCGGACCAGCATCGCCCTACTCCGGACCAACGTCGCCGCGAAGAAGAGGAACACCGACCTGGCATTCCTGATGGGAGAAGACATGCCGACGATGGACGAGAAGGTAAAGGTGTGGTACCTGGCGGAGCGCGGCTTCATCCTGAACCAGATGTCATCGACGATCGCGCCAACTCCCACGCCGACCCCAACGCCGTCGCCAGGCCCGAGCGATCATGCCTCCACGACGCCCAGTACAGAAGCCGTGCCGACGCCGACCAGTCCGCGCACGCCGACTCCCGCCAGTTCGACGCCGGAGGACAACGCCGCCGTTTGATGCGTAGCCTACGCGTCCTTCCTTTTAAATGCTGAACTTTCGAGTATGATTGATCGCCGAACTGTGGCATGTTGATCGCCATACTATGTGGCAGCCGTTGATCGCCGAACTTGTGGTGTTTTTTTTGGTAGCGGGAAATGTTAAGTTTGAATTTATACGCGTCTTGGGGCCGAAACCTGGGAGCGTAGCTGGGAACTAGATCGCCCCCAGGGCCAAAAAAGCGCCAACCTAAGGGCCAAAATAACGCCGACCGATGCGCTGGGGGGCCGAACGGCTGGAGATGCTCTTACAAGCTGCCTTCATTTATGACAAGTCGACATCTTACAAACTTCAGTGGTATTACTTCCTTCGTTCGGGTTTATTAGGGCCCCTCATAATTTGGGCCAAAGTTGACTATACATTTGCATAGTAAAATATGAGGTATATGTAGAAAGAGTGGTATCACTGTAAACTACTTGCGTATACAAGTCAATTTTTATGACATACTGATATTTGCAAATCAAATATATGGTTGAATTCAACGCAAAATACAAGGGTCTTTTACTCACCTTAACTGGTTAAGCTGGGTTAAATTAATATCAGTGAAGGAGAGAAAATTGAATTACTTGAGAGTGTACTTAGTCACGACGCTTTTTTTTTTTTTGAAAAGACACCCTTAGGGGCATCTTATAACTGACATTTCTCAAGGAAATGGAATAGACAATGCAATGGGCAAAACAGACACGAAGCGACCAGCAAAAATGGCAAAATTGGCGAGTATAAGCAGATGTCTGAACTATTTTATTTTTTGAAATGGTCAAAGGGGGAACGCTCCCTGCCTATTTCAAAAGTTATCAAGTGTTACAGAGTTCACATGTTTCAAGAGGAGAGGAACTCACGCCACAGGCCGGCGTGGCCCTTGAGAATTTCGGACATAAGCCGATGGGTCCAAACAATCAAATCATCTAAAATAGTTTTAATAGAACTACATGCATTGATCTCGAGGCTTTAGAAGACTTTCTTGTTCCTTCCTCCCAAATCTTCCAGAGAATTAGAAGGAACATGAAGGAGCTACTCGAGCTGGGCAGCGGGGCTGGTAGTGTTGTATGCAAGAGATCTCAAATCGGCTTGAAAAGACGACATATACTGATTGCCCGCCAAATCCTGTGAGCTGCTGGACACGAGAAAAAGTGATGTTCACGGTCCTCCACTGCGTGAGAGCATATTGGGCGTCTAGAACGTTCTTCTTGCGCAAGTCCTTCCTTGTGTTGAGACGATCAAGGTAGAAGAGCCACCCGAAGGTCATTACCTTTTTCGGGACCATGGAATCCCAAATATAAGCAAGCACTGGGTTATTATGCAGCACTTAGCCTAGTGCATAGGAGTACGGGAGGAGGAGGACGGCCGGCGTGGATATTTACCTGGGCTCCGCCGTCGCTACCCTGGGCGCCGCCGCCTGTTCTCCCGCTCGGGCGGGTATGGGGATGGTTGTTCGTGATGGAACAGAAAAGGCGAAAAAATAAGGCTGAAAAAAAGTTGCAGGAACCTTTTATCGGCTGGGCACCATGCGTAAGGTGTGAACCATTCCTTTTTTTTTGAGAATCAGCTGTGAACCTTTCCTGGGCTTGGAACCGTATCTCCACGGGCCCATGACTGGCGTGCCGCAGGCTATGGACTGGGCCTAGTGCATAGGCATGTGGGCACGTGGTCCACAAACGCCTATAACAGGAAATAAAATGTAAACATAAAACTAAAAAAAAATCATAAACCCGTAAACCCCTAAACTTTTTAGTCCCGGTTGGTGTAAGGTCTCTAGCCCCACGGCACGGGCTAGTGCCACGTGATGGCCCTTTGGTCCTGGTTCGTGTTGAATCGAGACTAGGGGGGAGGGGAGGGCTTTAGTCCCCACCCTTTACGAACGAGGACAATAGCCCGGGTTGTGTGGAAGAGATCTCCAATTGACGTGAGATGACGGATACTGATTGTCCTCCACCGCGTGAGTGCATATTTGTCAAGCTTCCGCGTCAAGAATGTTCTTCTTGTGCAAGCCCATCCTTGTGTTGAGACGATCAAGGTAGAGCAGCCACCCGCAGATCATTACCTTTTTCGGGGCCCTGGAATCCCAAATATCAGCAAGCACTGGGGTTACTGTGCAACACTTTAGCCTAGAGTGGATGGATGCTCGTCCCAAGCGAGTCAGCAGCTTAATTGATATTCACAGGCCATGCAATGCACACAATGTTGGCTTGTTTGTGTATACTCATTTTGGTTTGTGCGTTCGAACCAATTGTATCCTCTGATTTGCTCGTGTATACTCAGTTTCTTTTCTGCGTTAAGAAAAAGAAAATTCTCATCTTGGATTTCTACTTTGTTCCAGCGTGTTTTGTGTTGAAATAGAAGTCGGATTCAATAGAACTATCGACGGGGATGTAGCTCAGATGGTAGAGCGCTCGCTTAGCATGCGAGAGGTATGGGGATCGATACCCCACTTCTCCAACCTCTAGTTTTTTTGTCTCCCGCAGAAACCCTGCGGGCTGGGGCCAGACCAGAGGAGAGAAGCATCGGCTACCATTAGCATTTGCACGGTTATCATCCACGGAAACCAACATGGTGCACGAACCACGTACTCCTATTATTGACGACCATGAGCATCCATGGAGCCTGGACCGATCGGCCATCGAATCTCTGGTGCTCCGCAACGAGCGGGTGACCGCCGTTAATTAAACTAACGGAAGAGCTAGCTATTGCCGGCAGGCCAGACGAGTCTTCGATTAATTAACTACCACACGCGTAAGATTGGCGGTCGAATCTTTACTCTCGCTCTCGATCGGTGAAGAGACTCAGCGCAAGTGCAACGCACGGAGGCAGGAGGCCGGCTGGTTACAACGTAAGCTTCAATGCTTTCGATCATCTTCTGAAGGGCACGTGTGCATGGTTCCAAAGATGCCGGCCGTCATCGATCGGTTGCTTTCTTGTCCGGGCAGACATAGACGGCTGTTTATCATCAAGACTGGAGTTCGCTGAACTTGGTTCGTAATCACCTTTGTCCGTCGACTCCCGGAATCCCGGTGGTCTCGGCTCTTTTTGTATTTGGCGAGTCGGTGGTCTGTACCTGCCGATCGATCGATGATGCAGCTAGCACAAAAGAAGTCAATCTAGCTGAGAGTTAAAAACCTGAACCTGATCGGCGCGAGCGTTTCTAAAGGTCTAGCGTTAGATTATACTTATATAGCTGCTCTGATTCATGTCATGTGTCCCTTGTCACATGCACGCACCGGTCAATTAAGCCACACGATCCGAGGTGCCTAACCCCGAGTGATTAAGCTACTAGCTACTCAATCATGCATGGCCGTAATAGCATCGACCTTGCGCTTTCATCGGTGGTATCGTGCTGCACGGAAATTGATCCATGCTAGTACTTTTTTTTAGAAAAGGGGACATCCCCGGCCTCTGCATCAGAATAATGCATACGGCCACCTTTATTAGCAAGCAAATAGGTTCAACAAAAATCTTAAAGTCTCGAACAAAAGCTGCTCACAAAGAGCTAAGGAACAAAAATGAAAGCCACAACCGGCTGGCAAAAGAAAGATAGAAAACTAATTGCCTATCCTATTACATGACCGCCATCCAAACCGGCTGAAAATATCCCATGCTACCATCTCCCATCAGATAGATCCAGTAACCAAATGCTCTCTTGCCTCCGTCGGAGTGAGTAACGACCACATACGGATCAACGCAGTGGCTCGGAAGATAACCTGCAAAAAATGAGTATTTGTTGTTCTGTTAAAGATCAAATCATTTCTACAATTCCAGATAGCCCATAATAAAGCACATACTCCTACACAAATGTGTCTCGCTGTTTGGGCTCAATCCCATCCAATCACGTCCCAAATAACGTGTTAATATTATGCGGAGGAGTAATATTAAAGGCTATGTTCACTGGTTGCCAAAGAATCATTGCCAAAGGACAATCGAGAAAGAGGTGTTTGATTGTTTCATCCCTATCACAAAAGCTACATCGAGAAGATCCAGTCCAGTTGTGTTTAATCAAGTTATCCTTAGTTAAAATGACTTGTTTGTGTACAAACCACATGAACACTTTAACTCCCAAAGGAACTTTGACATGCCAAACATGTTTCGACGTAGGAATAGAACTAGAATTAATAACATCCAGATACAAGGATTTAACCGTAAATTCTCTATTCCTAGTAAGCTTCCAACACAACTGATCCAGACGTTGAGAGAGTTGAACATCCATCAATCTTCTCATAAGATGGAGCCAAACTTCCCAACGGTTGCCGGCTAACGCTCTCCTGAAGCTGATATTTAGAGGCGTGGACTGACATACTGACTCAACGGTTGCATCTCTTCGTTGAACAATACTATAGAGAGAAGGATACTGAAGCGCAAGGGGTGTGTCCCCTAGCCAGGTATCCTCCAAGAATCTCGTAGAAGTACCGTTACCGACAACAACCTTGGTCCGATTAAAAAAAGACCGATTTAACTCTCATCAGGCCTTCCCAGAAAGGCGAATCCATCGGCCTCACTGTCACCTGGGATAAGGTTTTGGCTTGAAGGTACTTATTACGCAGAATCTGTGCCCATGTGGCCTCGGTCTCTCGAGAAAGCTTATACAGCCATTTGCTAAGAAGACATTTGTTTTTCACCTCTAGATTTTCGATACCTAGACCCCCTTGGTCCTTCGGTCGACAAATAATGTCCCATTTAGCTAGTCTATACTTCCTCCTCAGCTCATCACTTTGCCAAAAAAACGGGATCGATAGAAATCGAGTCTTTTCCGAACTCCCACTGGTACCTCGAAAAAAGACAAAAGAAACATGGGCATACTTGTGAGAACCGAATTAATAAGAATTAAACGGCCTCCATACGACATCAGTTTGCCCTTCTAGCATCCCAATTTCTTCTCAAATCGATCCTCAATGCACTTCCGTTCGCTATTTGTTAGCTTACAATGATGAATGGGTATACCTAAATACGTGAAAGGTAAAGCCCCCAATTCACAACCGAACAATTGCTTATACGTCTTTTGTTCCTCATTGGCTCTTCCAAAACAGAACAATTCGTTCTTGTGAAAAGTTGATTTTTAATCCGGTCAATTGTTCAAATAAGCATAACAACAGCTTCATGTTTCTCGCCTTTGCCAAGTCATGCTCCATAAAGATGATTGTATCATTTGCGTACTGTAGGACGGATACACCTCCATCAACTAGATGAGGTACCAAACTACCTACTTGGCCAGCATCCTTAGCCCTCCCTATTAAAATGGTCAACATTTCAACTACAATGTTGAACAGAATAGGTGACATTGGATCTCCTTGTCTCAAACCCTTATGTGTTTGGAAATAGCGACCTATATCATCATTCAGTTTAATTCCAACACTTTCTTTTTGCGTGAAAGATTCTACCTGTTGTCGCCAGGCTTGATCAAAACCTTTCATCCTCAACGCTTGTTGGAGGAATGGCCATTTGACTTTGTCGTACGCTTTTTCAAAATCCACTTTGAAAACTACCCCATCTAGTTTTTTCGTATGGATTTCATGGAGCGTTTCATGCAGGACCATCACCCCTTCAAGGATGTTTCTATCCGGCATGAAAGCAGTTTGGGACGGCTGCACCACAGAATGCGCCATCTGCGTGAGCCTATTTGTCCCAACCTTGGTGAAGATTTTGAAACTTACATTCAGAAGACAGATGGGCCTGAACTTCTCAATTCGTACCACCTCTGTTTTCTTAGGAAGCAAAGTGATGGTTCCAAAATTCAGATGAAACAAGTGAAGCTGTCCAGCGAATAAATCCTGGAACATCAGAAGCAAATCCCCTTTGATAATATGCCAGCACCTTTTATGAAACTCCGCCGGAAATCCATCCGGCCCCGGAGCTTTATTATTCTTCATCTGAGAAATAGCTTCAAACACCTCTTTCTCCGAGAACGGGGAAGTTAAAATATCGTTCTCATCTGAAGCAAGCTGAGGGACATCCCCATTCCGCGACTCATCTAGAGTTACGAAATTATCCTCCGGAGGCCCAAAAAGCTGCATATAATAATTAGTGATGTATAATTTTAAGTTCTCCTGTCCTAGAATCGTCTCTTCGTCTTGCTCAAGCTGAAAGATCCTTTTCTTTCTATGCTTGCCATTGGCGATCATATGAAAGAATTGAGTGTTGGCGTCCCCCTGGACCACTTTGCGAACCTTCGCCCGCAATGCCACTTCAATTCTTCTTCTCGCAGGAGCTCTTTCAGTCGCATCTCCGCATCTAATTTAACATGAAGTTCCCTTGAATCTAGGATCGTGGACTCGGCTTTTACATCTAAGGCTTTGAATAAGGGAAAGGAGCCTTTCCTTTTCAACCTTATAAATCCCACTGAGATGCTTAGCCCACCCACGCAAGAAACTTCGCAAGTGTCGAATCTTATTCTACCATCTCTCAATTGAAGTCCTTCCTCCTGAATCTTTAGCCCATTCCCTGGGTATAAGATCAAAAAAGCCTTCTCTCTCAAACCACGCTAGTTAGAAAGAGAAGGTATTCTTATTCCCCATATGCATTGCCTCACCAGAGTCAACCAGTAAAGGGGTGTGGTCCGAGATTCCGCGCGATAATGCCTGGACGGTGACTAGAGGAAACTTCTGTTCCCAGTCAATGCTCGCGAGTACATGGTATAGCTTCTCAAACGTAGGAGTAGGCAAAGTATTAGCCCATGTGAATTTTCTTCCCGAAAGCTCTATCTCTCTCAGATCCAAGCTTTCAATAATGGTGTTAAACATAAACGACCATCTGCCATCAAAATTATCATTGTTCTTTTCGTCCCTCCTTCTAATGATATTGAAATCACCCCCCACTAAGATTGGAAGTTGTTCAGAACCGCAAATACGTACTAGATCCGCCAAAAAGTCCAGTTTGAATTCTGGCTGTGCGGCCTCATACACCGCCACTAGGGCCCAATTAAACCCGTCGACCTTCGCCCTAACCCGAAATTTGACGGCAAAATCTCCCATGACCACACTTCGGACTTCCAACGTCTCGCATCTAACCCCAAGTAAGATTCCACCTGATCTTCCTCTCGGGGGGAGACAATGCCAATCAAAATCGACACCTCCCGACAACATATTTAGGAATTGAGGAGAGAAATTGCATCTTCCTGTTTCAGAAAGAGCAATAAAATCCAACCTATGTTCGATAGAAGCCTCTGCTAGAAATCTTCTTTTAACAAAGTCCTCAGACCTCTGCTATTCCAAAAAATTCCTCTCATAACTCATCATAAAAAAATTGGTCATCCGGTTCCTAGCACTTCTACGCACTGCCGACGCTGGGTAAATTTTGCGTTTCCACTTGCGTTTAGGCTTGGGTAGGTCCTCCACCCGGTCCTCACAACCGGGGTCAGTGGGTCTCTCAGAAGGATCCTCTATAGGTTCACTATCCCCAATAGGTAAAGAATCTTCTCCTCCTCGGTCTCAGGGAAGGGAGGGGCAATATCTGCACAAAGCGTATCTAACACCCTGACTCCCAACTGAGCAATGTCGGAATCGTTCATAGGTTTAATAGCTGCTAGACTGCGAATCATATCTAAAGCACGATCCGCTTCAAGATCCAAGAGGTCATTAACTGAATGCGAGATTTCATTATCATTACTACCAAGTGAAACTCCTAGCTGATTTGCATTATGAATAATCTCATCATCGGAAAATTGCAGAATAGAATTGGAAGTGTTGACCGACATACCAGTTGTGACCTCAATATCACGAAGCTTGGCCGCCCGCCTGGCACACCTCAGCTGCATGTCATCAACATCCGACTGGTCCTGGATGCGACAGCTCATCCGCCGCCCCTCGGAAATAGGATCCGGTATACCTCCAAAAGCTATGACGTCCTCCCTAGTAGCCGTGATAAGGGTCAGGCCTCCTGCCCCACCCCCACCGCTCGGATGTAGAGGAGCCCCAAGACCCGGTGCCAGCACCGGCCCGGCGAGCGCATAGGGGAAGAGCGCTGGGCCATCTGCCCACGCTCCCCTCCTGACGCAGATAGCTCAGTCGACGTCCCACCCATAGGTTGGCAAGGGGAAGTGAGAACAGGGGCCGCCTGCCCCGCACCTCTCCAAAACGAGAAGACAAGCCAGCAGGTGATGCACCCACGAGAGTCGGCGACGGCAGGACCAACCCCTGCGGAGGAGCAGGTGACTGCCCGCCCTCGGAGCCAACAGACGCCGCAGGTGAGGTCGGCCTAACCACCGCAGGAGAGGATAGAACTGAGGCCGCCTGCCCCGGTCTCCCTCACAACCTCGGCACGTCGCCGATCGGCACCGGAGACACCTCCCCCTCGGTTCTCAACCGAGGCAAAGCATCGGAAGGAGAAGGGGAAGAAGGGGCCACCTGCCCACAATCCTCCCCCCTCTCGGTAAAGCCGTCAACCCCTGCAAAATCTAAGGGGGGAAGCGTGCCCTCTAGCACGTCATCAGACTCCACCCGATCGCTCCAAAGCCTAGGAGGAGCAGAAGCAGGCTCAAACGAACCGAATCTCAAAGTTCTCATAGGTACCATAACGGAAGAAGGAACCCCAGACCCAGGCGCCTGCAAGGTGGAACTCGGCCCGTTGGCCGACTCATGCTCAACATCATTCCCTCGCGCTTCCGTGTTACCCGAAACATCATCCTTATCATGCATATCCACATCCGTCCCTGCCAAAGCCTCAGCAAAAAGATCTGTATCCTCAAACTCAATCTCAAGGTTGAAGACCTCGCCCCTGTAGGTCCACTTGACCACGTCAGGCACAAACTCAATATCGAGGACACTCACCAGCAAGCGGGCCACTCCATTAGCTCTGGTGAAAGCCATATCTACCTTCTCGGTTTTCCCGACCAGAATCCCCAAGCTAGCAGCAACTCAAGCATCGTGAAGTGGCTTGGAAGGAGCCCCTGAGAATCGCAACCAAACCTGAGTGAGGGGCTTGCCCTGCGGCTCAACTCGCTTCCACTCATGAAACTCGAGGATGCACTCAGTACCAGGTACTCTGCATAACCCAAAACTCAGCATACGCTCCAAGTCCTCTGATGTAGGAAAGTCAACCTTATAAGTGTTATCCTCAAGGCGAGTGAGCTCCTACACAAAGTTACCTGGAACTAACTCAGTAAGCCTGTGTATAATCTACGCCTCAGACACATCACTCTTAGTGACTTTGACAATCCCTGTAGTTGTGCTCTGGGGTTCGTCAGGTATCTCCCTCGCACTGGGAGACCCAAAAAACATTAGTTCAGCACAATAGACTACATAGATGGTGATACTCGGCATCTGATCTCGCAGAATAGGGCATTCCCCCGAGCCATGCGCAGGCTTGAGACAGGTATCACAAAGCTCGGTCTCACACTCGGCAATAAAGTGTCCTCTCTCGCCACAACGGTAGCACAACATCTTCTCCTTTTTACGCGCCCACTTGGAAGCTCTATCCGCATCAGTCTTGTCAACAGCCCCGACAGCCCCCGTCACTAAGGGCTCCGTCAGCGGCACGTCCGCGGAAGCGAGAGCAGTCACCACATCCATAGCCTGCCCGGATAGCTCCGTCGCCTGACCGGAAGCATCGATCACCGAGGATGCCGTCGGTTCCACCACGGCAGGCGGTGGAGGCTCGCGGTAACGGTTCTAACCACCGCGACCACAGCGACCCCCATGATGACCTCGGTAGCCACCTCGCTGCCTATAATCAGGGCCAGACGCCCCCTCGACAAAACCTCCCGGAGGGCCGTAGAAAGGTCGTTCCTGTGACCCATCACTCTGCCATGCGTAGCCACACCCGCCACCCGTAGACGATGAGCCACGATGTTGTCCGTCCTCATAAGCATTGTATTCATCATCACCCCACTTTCCTCGGGGTGGACCATTACCGCCGCGATTAGCCGGTGCCCGAGCCGCATCCGCACCTCCCTCGCGCGCGACAGGTTGCGCTGGCGGAATCTGCGCTGGCACAACACGCTTCTGAGGCGGCCTCGCAACGTAATGTGGTGGAGGCGCGGCATGCGGCTGCTGACCCGGCACCGAAGCATGCTTGCGAGTGGGTACAACCACGGCCGCACCGGGCGTCGGTGGTCTTTGCGGAGTAGCGCCGCGCCGCATAGCAGCAGATGGTAGCGTAGCAGCCGGCGCCGGTGGCCGGAGGCCCTGACCACCACGCCCAGCGGCCGGCATCGCCCCCGCAGCCGGCGCAGGTCGTGGCCCTGGCGGGGTGCCGCATCCAGCAGCTATCGCGGGCCTCGGCCCCGACGGCGCGCCACGTCCCGCCGGAAGCGCATGCCGCTGCCCTTGTGGAACGCCGCCACCATGACCAGCCGGCGCCGCTCCGGCGACCACCGGAGTCTTCAGACCGGTTGCAGCAGCACCACCCCGTCCCGCCATCAGAGGAGGGATTCGAGTGGCCCGCCCCGGACCACAGCTAGGAAACCCCGATCGTCCTCCGCGGCGACGAACCCTAGAGCACAACGACGGTAGCAGCACGAGGCACAGCGAATTACGATCGCTCGATCGCATGCACGGGCCTTTGGCTTCGGCGCACGTAGAGTCCGGGTTAGCCTGGGCCTCATACCCAGCTAACCCCGGCCCACTCTGCTTTGCTATGCAATGGGCCTCATACCCATCTTAAGGCCGGCCCAGAGCCACACCACTCTGTTCGAGCCCAGCCAAGCCCAAAAAAGAATTCAAACGAAGCATCCTGGTGGCTTGGATCTCAGCCAATCCGCCGGTCACCGGCGCCACCGCCACGGCCACCGGCCTCGATTTCTTCTTTCTCTGGACAACTTTCCATGCCCCGGCCTTGAAGAAATCAGACAAAGTGGGTTTAGGGAGACATACCTTTGGAAGAGGTCCTCGCCATGGCCGGATCGCCGTCGCCGATGTACGCCGGTGGACAACCTGGCGGACAACCTCAACGGCGTCGTCCTCAAGTCCCTTCCAGGTCGGATCATCCAGGGGGATCGCCAAGTCGAAGAGCCTCGCCACATCCTTCTGAGAGTAGCCCACTCGAAATGCCTCGCAGATCGCATCGGATGGCGTCGGCGAACTCGACGGTGACTCTTCACCGTCGGAATCCCCGTCCTCGTCTTCCGCATCGCCGGCGTCATCGCATAACGCCCAGAAGCGGCCTCCTACCCGCCGATCAATGGTAGGAGAGGTCACCCCCGTCGTCGCCTGCGGCGTCGCCCGCGTCGCCCCGTCCCTCATCGTTCAGTCTCCATGCCGTAGGGTGCATTCAACTTCGGAATCCTTAACTCCAACCATGCTAGTACTTGGACAAAACATTCATATTAGCCTCATCTCACCTTTTCTCTTAGGTAGTGGAAACTGACGTAGCGCACGCCCAAATTACTTTTGACAAACTACTCTCCCTGCGTAATTGTCCTGCCCCCATCAGAAGCTGCACACGCATGTATACATAGGACGTTTACAAACTTATAAGAGTTAAAAGCACTGGGAGTCCTAGAACTTGCTTAGAATGTGATGGTTTGGTCTTAGAACTTGCAAAATGACCCTACCCAGTTCCATAACTTGCATCATATGTGCAACTTTGGTCCTGGACCAATCAGAGCTCGACAAGTGGACTCCTCGGGCCCGAGCCGGTCAGCGCCCGTGTTTTTGCAAAGAGCCCCTGCCTTTCCTTAGAATCAAGCCGTAGTCACGAATACACTTGAATTAATTGTTTAGAAGAACACGGTCACATGCCCCCCCCATTGCAGAAAAACCCGCACTCGTCGTCGCGCACCCCCTCTCTGTTCTTGCTCTCTGCTCACAGGGCACGTCCTCGCCGCCGTCCAGCAAGCCGCTGCCGCCAAGCAAGCAAGCCGCCATGGTTTCGTGGAGTGATTCCGGATCCAGCTCCTCCTCGTCGGGTGGTGACTCTGTAAGCAGTCCGGTGAGATCCTCTCCACCAGCATCTGACATTTAGGGTTAGGCGAAATTTTGGGATTTCTGGCCAGATTTGGTTTTAGGCTCCTCGCACCATTGAGAGCTTCGATTGGAGAGGCCTTGCTGCAGATCTACCTTTTAGATGTGAGCATCAAGCAGTGTGTGAGAAGTTGGTTGCCTTTGAGTCTGTTGACAGTGGAAGAAGATTCCTGGGTTGTGCACAAAAGGTTAGTAGATGTTCTTAGCTATAGATGTAGATGGTGCTGCTTTAGTAGATGTTCATAGTTGTACATGCTTTATCCATTTAAGTGCATATGTGATTGAACTTGCTCAGTTGTGCCATTTATAGTTTTGTTCTGTGCCATATTCCTGTAAGAAGAAGATTATCTTATTTTTAAATAAGTTAAGTGTTGTCTAAATATGTAGTGTTTAAGTAGCTCATGAATGCTCAAAGGTTACTGTGAAAACAGTAACCTGAATCTGGTGTCAGTTAACTGAATCTTGATTCAGTGTTACTGAGTTTTGTGCAGTTAACTGGATCTTGATTCAGTGTTACTGAATTTTGTGCAGTTAACTGAATAATGCATTTCACTCTAAATTTTTTCCTCTTCAATTTTAGGATGGGTCTAAATGCCCCTATGTGCATTGGGTTGACCCAGAGTGGCCTCCACAATTGAGGACCAGTCTAGCTAGGGTCTGGGACATGTATGAAGAGGAGGTCAAACTCAGGCTCGGGGAAGCTGTTGTTAATGTTGAAGAAAATGTTAGGGTTGTGAGAGAGAAAGAAAAGATGGAAAAAGACCTGAGTTTTTTAAACTAGATTTTGCTAAGATGGTGGCTGACAAAGAGCAGGCAATTACTGAATTGGGCAACACAAGGTTAGCTCTCTATGACCTAAAGATAGAACTTGAGAAGAAGAGAATGTCTGACAAATCAGTGACCAACATTCATCAGGTGGTCAGGACTAAGGCAGAGAAAGAGAGGGATGAGATGAAGCAAGAGAGGGACAAAATGATGGAAGAGAGGGAAAACTTGAAGGAAGAAAGGGATCAATTGAAGAAACGGATAAAGAAGCTAGAGTATATGATTGGTGACTTGTTCAAGCGTAAGGAAGACACCAAGTGCAAGATAAGGAAGGTTAGGGAGATGCTAGATGAATGTGAGTGATCCATTGGTGCTCTAATGTAATTTTATCAGTGGACTTGTTTAACTTAGTTAATTAGGATCAGTGGATTGCTGCCTAAATTTGAGTTATCTTTGATGCACTGTACTAATTGATGCAATGACCTAATATGCACTGTACTATCTGAATTTGTGTTATCTTTGATGCACTAGTTATCTTTGGTGCTCTAATGGAATTCATATGGATAGAACTGACCTTTTATTCTGTTTTCTGGATGTGGATTCAGTTAAGTGAGTTTTGATTTGGTTAACTGGATTCAGTTAACTGATTTGTTGTGTTAGTTAACTGATTTGCTTTTTCCATTTAACTGAAATTTGGTTTAGTTTACTGAATTATGGTTCAGTTAACTGTGTTTTGTTTAGTGAACTCAATTAGTGTTTAGTGAACTGTGTTTTGGAAACTGGCGTAGCGCACACCCAAATTACTTTTGACAAACTGCTCTCCTTGCGTAATTTGTCGTGCCCCCATCAGAAGCTGCACACGCATGTATACATAGGACGTTTACAAACTTATAAACATCGGTGTTGGTACAGAGCCGGCAGGGAGCGGCGTTGGGAAGCACTGTGTCCATGCTTCATGCATGCGCATCGAAGGTGTGGATCAGGCACACTGTCACATGCAACTGTGACTGGAGTGGCACTGGTAGAAAAAAGCCCTTTAGTCCCGGTTCGCAACAGCCTTTAGTCCCGGCTGTGCAACCGGGACTAAATATGCGCGACTAAAGACCCCCCCTTTAGTCGCGCCTCTTACGGACCGCGACTAAAGGCTTTAGTCCCGGTTCTTGTGGCTGACCGGGACTAAAGGCCCGTCCACGTGGGCGCCAGTGGTCCGTCGGGGCGGAGGACCTTTAGTCCCGGTTCTCGTGGCCAACCGGGACTAAAGGCCTCCCACGCAGGTTTAGGGTTTTAGCCCCCCTAAACCTGGTTTCTTTTAATTTGGAGTGTTTTATTTCTTTTATATTTTATTTTGTGTTTTATTTTAATTTTGATGAAGTTTCAGTACACATATTCTACGCTACTATATACATGCATATGAAATTTCAAACAAGAAGAATTCAAGAGGAATATATAATATATATTCAATCTCGGGTGACCATATACAACTTCGAACAAGTTTCCATACACAATTAGGATGGATGACCATATACAACTTCGAATAAGTTTCAATCTCGGGTATGCATATAAATTTCTTCGTCCTCGATATAGTGTTCTCCTTTAGGATTGATGACTTCCCTCATGAAAAATCCTACTAATTCTTCTTGAATTGGTCGGAAGCGAGCTTCTGGACTAAGCCTCCTCCGCAAGTTATCCGTCGCGTTCCGCACGCTATCCGATGCCTTCCGCTCAGAGGTGTGTCTCCGGATGTTCTCACAAACATAGTATCGACATAGATTGGTCCCCGGTGGCTGCTTATCCACATTAACTAACCTTCTGAAATCCAGCTCATGTTTGAATTCACCGACAATTTCTTCTGAGAACCGTCTCCAAACCCTACAGGGCAAAGAAAATTAAATGAACAAGGGAGTTATTAGTTACTTGATATTAGGAAATGAATGAAAGAGACCGATCGATATAGAGCTCAAATGATTGAAAATAATTACTTTTGCAACATTTTTCTCATGTCAGCCCAACGCTTTGGATCCGAATCCATAGAGTCCATGATTAGAACTCTGGAGGTGTGAAGTTCAATATTTAGCAGAATCCAGTGGAACCTGCGGACACGTTACATGCACAGTCATGCATAACTCATCGATTAGACATACCATGCATGGAGTAAACAAAAGAGAATGGGCACAAGAGAGAAACACTCACCCAAAATGGTAAGGAAATAGAATATGACTTTTGAGTTGATGCTTTCTAAGAAACTTGTACAAGTCTTTCTCCACGTCTTCGGGGTGATGTTGTAACACATGTCCATTAACGATATGTGGGTCAATGAACCCAACATCATGGATGTTTCTTATTTTGCATTCCCAAATCTTCAATCTGCATAATAGCGTACGCAACAATATAGTTAGGACAATATATATATATAGTGCAGGCAATGAAGAACGAGATGAGGTAGAAATAAATCACTTACAGAACGTAGCAACTCAGCATAGATTTGTCGAGGTCGCGCAGATTGAACAGCTGGAACAATTCACTCATATGAACTTGTACAGAGTACCGTTTGGTGTGATGCTCATCTGTAACATCCGCATAAACATATTCTTTGTCGGCCCATTTTATGAATTGCTTGTACCAATGTAGCAGATTTCGCATTTGTGGTGGTAGACTCTTTTCCCGCGCAGGCTCGACGAGAGGCCCATTCCGCACATATTGTAATGCTATCTCACATACTGGCGCATCCTCAAGGCCTAAGAAGGCACGAAGAGTCAAACCCATCTCGGACGCTTGTTTCATGGCACTCGCTACAGTCAATCCAAGTGCTGCCGCAGCTGCTATGATCTCGGGGTCCTCTTCCGGACCGGCTTTCACTATGAGCGGGGGGGTCGATTGTTTCTTCTGCATCCCGAGCTGGTCAACTTGTTTCTCGCTTTTTTTACTTTCTTCTTTCTCCTCCTTCAATATTTTTGCTTGCCTACGAAGTTCATGTCCATAGTCGTCAGGCATATTCAGCTCGGCTTGGGATGGTGTCGTCAAAAAATCCTTAGCCCACTTCTTTTGCTTCTCAGTGAATACTTGCTTGGGCTCAGGCTCTTTTATCGCCTTCATATCCGCCTTCCATTTCTCATAATCAGCAGACGCGGCCAATTTGGTTTCAGCTTCACTAAGTTCCCAAGGCCTTGGGAGGAGAGGCTTCAGTGATGGCTCCGGTACCCTTGTGGTCTTAGGTACATAAGGGTCCGGGTTAATAGTCCAGGAGCGGGTTTCCTTGCTGTCCGCCTGCTTCTGCTTCTTCGCCGGAGGTGGATTGGGGGGCGTCGTACCCGCCAGAGGAGGATTGGGGGGCGTCGTACCCGCCGGAGTTTGTGGATCGGGGGACGGCGTCGAATGGCGTGAAGGAGGTGTAGGTGAACCACCACGACCACCACCACCGCCACCACCACCATCGGAGGGGGGTGGACTTGCTAGCCTTGGCGCCTCGCCTGGAAACACTATGTACTTCTTTTTCCATAGAATGAACTGGCGCTTGACATCTCCAAGTCTTCTCTCCCCTTCGGGTGTAGGTTTGTCAATCTCCAGGTCCTCAAACCCTTGGACTATGTCTTCCACCGTGACACGAGCATAGCCATATGCAATGGGGTTGTTGTGGTGGAGTGCTCCAGGTGTACAGGGTAAAGTACTGCCGCTAGCTACCTTCGTGGAAACGTTCCCCACGGGATAATGCAGATCACATTCTTTCATCTCCTTTACATCATCCACGGGGTAGTGAGGCTCCGGTGCACGAATCTCGATCATTGGTGCACTAGCACCAGGCGGGGCATCCGTGGAAGCCATGCTGCTTCTCCGCTGCTGGCTTCCGCGATCCGCTTCATGATCTTCATGCGGCCCTGCAGCCGATTTTTCTTTTACTAGTTCATGCACGGTCTGCTTCAACTCATGGAGTTCCGATGCAAACTTCGTCATAAGATCTGCATCCCGGTCCGTCTTTCTCTTACGGCTTCTGTAACAGTACGGGTCATTGTCCTGGGAAAACCCCACTTTCCACGGAACTTTGCCTTTGCCTCGTACACGTCCTCCATGTTCATCATTCCCGAGGGCTGTTGTCAGTGCGTCTTTCTCTCTGTTGAACTTGATCAAGCCCTCTTGAGCTTGGGTCATTGCGTCAATAAGGGCTTGGGTGGGAGCAAACTGTCTCTGCCGGTGAACACACACCCCTGTCTCCGGGTCTAGCGATCCCCCATGCCCGTACCACCAGCTTTTGGCCCTTCGGTCCCATCCCTCTGTACCGAGAGGGATTCCTCGCACCCTCAGGTCCTCCTCCATCTTCTGCCACCTAGGCTCCGAAAGGCGGTATCCTCCTGGCCCCATAATATGATGGAACTTTTTCTTACTCGCATTATCCTTATTTTTTTCGATATTTCCTTGAAATGCTCCGATTGCTTTTGCCTCACAAATTCTGGCCAATCATCTTTCAGTTTCTCATGTTGTCCATTGAAATCCGGAGTCTTGCCCTTGTTGACATAGTCACGGGTTAAATTTTTCTTGAAGTTCCGGAATGCTTCGCCCATCTTCTGAAGAGCGAACTCTTTAACTAGCCTCCTCCTCTGACGTCCACCCGGAACCTCGTTACCGAATTCATCGACTTTGTTGTATTCCGGAGGTAGAATGAAATGTTCCATAAGCTTTCTCCAGCAATCCTTTTTCGTTCTCTTGTCGACAAAACTGAAACCAAGACGTGCCTTCTTTGGCTCCTTCCATTCCTGGACGGTGATCGGGACGTTGTCTCTAACAACGACTCCGCATTGGTTGATAAACTTTGAGGTGTGCTGTAGGGGCTTGCCGGTTTCACTGACAAACTCAATGGCATATGTTTCTCCTGTTTTCATCGCCTTGGATTTGCCACGCTTTGTCGTACTCGATCCGGAGGGCTAAAAAAAGAAAGAGAGTCACGCGCGTTAATACATATGTATTCACATTTCAGTAAGTTTGTATCACGAGAGGCTCAATGTATATATATACCTCGCCGGAGGTGGTTGCTACTTGCAATTCGAGATCGTCGTTTGTTGACGGTTGACCTCCGTCGACAATGTCCGTTCCTTCACCTTCTTGATCATCGACAATCTCTGTTCCACTGTCAAGGTTCAGAAAAGAAGAGACTACATCCTCTTGTTGCTCATATTCTGAGCCCGGCACATAAGGAATCTCCTTGTTGATGATGCCCATTAAATAACGTTCAGCCTCCGGATCCCTAAGCGGCTCGGCTCTATCGTCCGCCATATGTCACTCCTGCATGTAGTAAAAATTCTTTAAGTACAAAGGAATTAAAAAATAAGATTAAGGGGACATAGAGGAGGAGGAATTAAAAAATAAGATTATTGAGCACTGCCAAGTATTTTGTTTTGTTTTCTTTGTTTTTCTTTTTGGTTTTCATTTGGTTTCTTTCTTCTTCCTTTTTTCTTCTTTTTTTCTTCTTCTTCCTTTCTTCTTCATCTTTCTTCTTTCTTTCTTCTTCTTCCTTTTTCTTTCTTCTTTCTTTCTTCTTCTTCCTTTCTTCTTCCTTTCTTCTTCTTTTTTTTCTTCTTCCTTTTTCTTTCTTCTTTCTTTTGGTTTTCATTTTTTTCTTCTTCCTTTTTCTTTCTTCTTTTTTTCTTCTTCTTTTTTTCTTCTTCCTTTTTCTTTCTTCTTTCTTTCTTCTTTCTTTCTTTCTTCTTTCTTTTTTTCTTCTTCCTTTTTCTTCTTTCTTTCTTCTTTCTTTTTTGTTCTTCCTTTTTTTTCTTCTTTCTTTTTCTTTCTTCTTTCTTTCTTCTTTCTTCTTTCTTTCTTCTTTCTTTTTCTTTCTTCTTTCTTTCTTCTTTCTTTTTCTTCTTCTTTTTTTCTTCTTCTTTTTTTTCTTCCTTTTTTTTTCTTCTTCCTTTTTCTTTCTTCTTTTTTTCTTCTTCTTTTTTTCTTCTTCCTTTTTCTTTCTTCTTTCTTTCTTCTTTCTTTTTTTCTTCTTCCTTTTTTTCTTCTTCCTTTTTCTTCTTTCTTTCTTCTTTCTTTTTTTCTTCTTCCTTTTTTTTCTTCTTTCTTTTTTTCTTCTTCCTTTTTTTCTTCTTCCTTTTTCTTCTTTCTTTCTTCTTTCTTTTTTTCTTCTTCCTTTTTTTTTCTTCTTCCTTTTTCTTCTGTTTTCTTTTGTTTTCTTTTGTTTTTCTTCTGTTTTTTCTTCCTTTTTTCCTTTTTCCTTTTTTCTTCTGTTTTTTTCTTCTGTTTGTTTTTCTTGTGTTTTCTTTTGTTTTCTTTTTTCTTTCTTCTTCCTTTTTCTTTTGTTTTCTTTTTTTTCTTCCTTTTTCCTTTTTTCTTCCTTTTTCTTGTTTTTCTTCTGTTTTTCTTTTGTTTTCTTCTTCCTTTTTTCTTCTTCTTCTTCCTTTTTCTTTCTTCTTCTTCCTTTTTCTTTCTTCTAGCTTCTTCCTTTTCCGGCGGCGGGAGGCGCGCGGAGGACGGCAGGCAGGGGCAGCGGGCGGCGGGCGGCAGGGCGTCGGGCGGCGGGCGGCGGGCAAGGGCAGGGGCTGCGGCGGGCAAGGGCAGGGCACGGGCGGCGGCGGCGCTCACTGGGGACGGGGGCGGCGGCGCGCAGGGCTTCGGCGTCGGCGTCGGCGTCGGGGCAGGGCTTCGGCGTCGAGAGAGGAGAATGGGAAGTGGCGGAAACTGCTAAGTGCAGTATATATAGACGTACCTTTAGTCCCGGTTGGGGAGGCGGACCGCGACTAAAGGTACCCTTTAGTCGCGGTTGGCCACACCAACCGCGACTAAAGGGTACCTTTAGTCGCGGTCCGCCTCCCCAACCGGGACTAAAGGGTTTTGGCGCCGCTTTCGTTCCCGCGTAGAAAGACCCTTTAGTCGCGGTCCGCCTCCCCAACCGGGACTAAAGGCATTGTGATACTACCACTGCTGCTCCCCTCGCTAGTTTAGTCCCACCTCACTAGTTGAGAGGGGCGCGCAGTGGTTTATAAGCCGCACTACCGCTCCCCTATTGAGCTCCTCTCCATTGCAGGCTTACGGGCCTAATTGTCACTGCTATGCCTGATGGGCCTACTGGGCCTTCTGCGGACCTGAATCCTGGCCCACGATGGGTTTCTAGTCGTATTCAGGCCGTGGTGGCCCAGTAGGTGGCATATTTTTTATTTTTTGCCTGTTTTTTGTTTTCTTTTTTGATTTATTTATTTTGTTTTGTTTCTACTTACAACAAAAAACTTATTTATTTTATTTTATTTTGTTTCTAATTACTTATTTATTTTACTTTATGATAATTATTTTTGCTATTAAAGCTTCTAACAAAAAAAGTTCTTTATGAAAATTCTTTTAGCTTTCAATGATTTTGAACAGAAAATACTTCGATAATTTTAGTTGAATCAATTTTATTTATGTTATTAAAATTTATTTTATTTTGTTTGTACTTATATATTTTATTAAAGTTTATATTATTTTGTTTCTAATTCATTTTAAAATCTTAAAAATACAATTATATATCAAAAAAATCAGAAAATAAAACTAATTCATTTTAAATTCTTAAAAATACAAATAATATATCAAAAAAATCAGAAAAATAAAACTAATTCATTTTAAAATCTTAATAATACAATTATATATCAAAAAAATCAGAAAAATAAAACTAATTCATTTTAAAATCCCTTGAAGGTTTGACAAAAGGTTTGATACATCATTCAGTTCATCGACCAAATACAAAGTTTGGTACAATAAATTATTACACATCAATTCTTCCCTTGTGTCCCTGCTTGCTTACGATTGTGTCGTATCCATGGAGCATCCTCATCATTTAACTTAATGCTTGGGTCAGTGTTCACTTTGAAGGGCGGAATTTCACCAAACATATTATAATCTTCTGACATGTCTGTCTTGTCCTCCACTCCCACGATGTTTCTTTTCCCTGAAAGAACAATGTGGCGCTTTGGATCATCGCATGATGTACTGATCGTTTTCTTATCTTTCCGTTTCCTCGGTTTGCTACTCATGTCCTTCAAATAAAAAACCTGAGCGACATCTTTGGCAAGGACGAATGGTTCGTCAAGGTAACCAAGATTGTTGAAATCCACCATTGTCATTCCGTATTGCTCGTCCACCTTTACCCCACCTCCTGTTAGCTTGAACCATTTGCACCGGAACAAAGGGACCTTAAAGGAGGGTCCATAGTCAAGTTCCCATATCTCCTCTATGTAACCATAATATGTGACCTTTCGCCCATTCTCGGTTGCTGCATCAAAGCGGACACCACTGTTTTGGTTGGTGCTCTTTTTATCTTGGGCGATGGTGTAAAATGTATTCCCATTTATCTCGTACCCTTGGAAAATCGTTATAGTCGAAGATGGTTTCTTGGCCAACATGTACAGCTGATCTCCAACATCATTGTCATTCATTAAATGTTTTCGCAACCAACTGCCGAAAGTCTCCATGTGGGCCTTTCTAATCCAGGATTCAGGCTTCCCCGGGTTGTCCGAGCGTAAAATATTCTTGTGTTGCTCGAAGTACGGAGCCACAAAGCTGGAATTTTGCAGAACTGTGTGGTGTGCTTCAGTCATAGAATGACCGTCCATACATATCGTGGATTTCCTTCCGATCTTGCCTTTTCCACTTAGTCTCCCCTCGTGCCGCGATTGAGGAATACCAATCGGCTTAAGGTCAGGAACATAGTCAATACAGAACTCAATTACCTCCTCATTTCCATAGCGCTTGACGATGCTTCCTTCTGGCCTAGCACGGTTACGAACATATTTCTTTAATACTCCCATGAACCTCTCAAAGGGGAACATATTGTGTAGAAATACAGGACCGAGAGTGGAAATCTCTTCGACTAGGTGGAGCAGGAGGTGCGTCATAATATCGAAGAAGGATGGTGGGAACACCAACTCGAAACTGACAAGGCATTGGACCACATCGGTCTGTAACCGTGGTAGATCTTCTGGATTGATTACCTTCTGAGAGATTGCATTGAGGAATGCATATAGCTTCACAATGGCTACTCGAACATTTTCCGGTAGGAGCCCCCTCAAAGCAATCGGAAGCAATTGCGTCATAATCACGTGGCAGTCGTGAGACTTCAGGTTTTGGAACTTTTTCTCCGCCATGTTTATTATTCCCTTTATATTCGACGAGAAGCCAGACGGGAGCTTCATACTGCTCAGGCATTCAAAAAAAAATGACCTTCTCTTCTTTGGTAAGAGCGTAGCTGGCACGACCTTGAAACCATTCCGGATGCCGGTCATCTGGGTCTTTCAAAAGTTGCTGGTCCTGCCGTGCTTCCTTTGTATCATTTGTCTTCCCATACACGCCCAAGAAGCTTAGCAGGTTCACGCAAATATTCTTCGTAACATGCATCACGTCGATTGCAGAGCGGACATCTAGGACTTTCCAATATTCTAGCTCCCAAAATATAGATTTCTTCTTCCACATGGGTGCGTGCCCGTCAACTCCCCGCGGAACTGATTGTCCGCCAGGACCCTTTCCAAAGATGACTTTCAAATCCTTGACCATATCAAATATCTCAGCACCAGTACGTTCCGCAGGCTTCGGCCGGTGATCTGCCTTGCCGTTGAAATGCTTGTCTTTCTTTCTTACGTTATGATTTCGGGGAAGAAATCGACGATGACCCAGGTACACGTTCTTCTTACAATTAACCAAACGTACACTTTCAGTCTCATGTAAGCAGTGCGTGCATGCATTGTATCCCTTATTTGTCTGTCCCGAAAGGTTACTGAGAGCAGGCCAATCGTTGATGGTTACAAAAAGCAACGCTCGTAGGTCAAATTCCTCTCCTTTGTGCTCATCCCAGACACGTACACCAGGTCTGGCCCACAACTGTAAAAGTTCATCAACTAATGGCCTTAGGTACACATCGATGTCGTTCCTGGGTTGCTTTGGACCTTGGATGAGCACTGGCATCATAATGAACTTCCGCTTCATGCACAACCAAGGAGGAAGGTTGTAGATGCATAGAGTCACGGGCCAGGTGCTATGGCTGGAGCTCTGCTCGCCAAAAGGATTCATGCCATCAGTACTTAGACCAAATCTTATGTTCCTTGCGTCAGCTGCAAAATCTTTGAACACTCTGTCGATCTTTCTCCATTGCGTTCCATCAGCGGGGTGTCTCAACTCCCCGTCGGACTTACGGTCCTCTTTGTGCCATCGCAACGACTTGGCATGCTTTTTGTTCATGAACAGACGTTTCAACCGTGGTATTATAGGAGCATACCACATCACCTTGGCGGGAACCCTCTTCCTGGGTTTCTCGCCCTCAACATCGTCACCAGGGTCATCGCCTCTGATCTTATAACGCAATGCAGTGCATACAGGGCATTCATTCAAATTCTCGTATTCACCGCGGTAGAGGATGCAGTCATTAATGCATGCATGTATCTTCAGAACCTCTAAACCTAGAGGGCAGACAACCTTCTTTGCTTCGTACGTACTGGCGGGCAACTCGTTATTCTTCGGAAACATATTCTTCAACATTTTCAGCAAATTTTCAAATGATGAGTCACCTACACCTTCCTATGCCTTCCATTTTAGCAAATCCAGTGTGCAGCCCAGCTTTTTCAGACTATTATCGCATCCTGGATACAACGACTTTTTGTGATCCTCTAACATGCGATCCAAATTCTCCCTATCCTTGTCAGTTTCGCCGTCTCCGTGCATCAGCAATGGTCCGACCAAGATCATCAGCGGGCTCATCATGTGCCTCTTCTTCACCTTCACCTAACCCTTCCCCACCTTCAGCATCATCCTCCATGAAAGTATCACCGAAATGATCATGATAGTTGTCATCGATATCATCCCCTTCTTCATCTTCTTCCATTCTAACCCCTCTTTCTCCATGCTTGGTCCAACAATTATAGCTTGGCATGAAACCGTGCCGAAGCAGGTGCATGTGAACGTCTCTTGAGGAGGAGTAACCCTTCTGATTCTTACAGACAGCACATGGACAGATAATAAAACCTTGCTGCTTGTTCGCATTTGCCACTACGAGGAAATCTTTCAAACCCGTAGTGAACTCGCCGGAGAGTCGGGGACCGTACATCCATTGCTGATTCATCTGCATTATTATTATATAAAGTATATAATTAACCATCATGCATTTGTTAAACTAACTAGCTAGAAATAATACAAATTAAACAATGAACTACACACATGCGTATTTTATCAATGACACATGAAAGGTTCAAGTTGCTAACCGCGATCGCGGAGGAAAAATAAATGAGAAAGGTCAAGTGTGGCTCGGACACTTCATATCATGTTTGTTTCAGGCTCTCGGGCATTTCATCGAACACCTTGTGTGCATAGGAGGAATCAAAAGCAAACCCACCACCCCCTTCTGAAAATTGTGAAGTGAGCTGAGTGAAGTGAAGTGAGCTGAGTCCTATATATAGGGATGGGCCTTTAGTCCCGGTTGGCCTGGCCAACCGCGACTAAAGGCCTTCGGGGACCTTTAGTCCCGGTTGGCCAGGCCAACCGGGACTAAAGCCCCTCCCGTCCGCCAGCTGGATGGGCCTTTAGTCCCGGTTGGCCTGGCCAACCGCGACTAAAGGCCTTCGGGGACCTTTAGTCCGTCCGCTAGCTGTCGACCGAGCGCGCTGGGCCCAGATAGTTGGTCGCGGGTCTTCTCCCGAACCGTGACTAAAGGCCCCTTTTGTCGCGGTTCGATTGTTTTGGGGACTAATGGGGGCGTATGGAAGCCTCTTTTTCTACTAGTGTGGGCGAAGCATGGAGTTGGAGCAGTGGCTGGTTTGTCTCCCTTGACTTGGACGACGAGGAGCCCATCAAGGGTTAAATAACGGCGGATACAGAAGCACCCACGCGCACATGCCCCCTCGATCTGGCTCTCACGTCTCGTGACACCATTGACGCCGGTACCTGTTCAATCCTGAACGTGTCTAGCTTGACCATGCATTCGACAGTACGTTTGCCCGCGCGCTGCCTGCCCCCCTTGAGCCCCAACACCATGTCTCCCACTCCCCCGGCCGCCACGAGCACACGACGAGTTCACTCTCTCGAGTTCGACCTCCACTCCACTGTCACCATGCATCGAACGTAGCCATCGCCCGCGGTGCCCCGCGCGCCTATATATACCGCACGCATCGATCGCACGGTGTCGCAGGCTGCGAGAGTACACCAGCTAGCTACCCCTAGCACAAGTTTTCATCTCTGATCACGTAGTACAGGAGCTAGCCACCGGCGCCATGGAGCTGGAGCTGGGGCTTGCGCCGCCCAACCACGCGGGCTCGTGCGGGAAGAGGGGCTCGGCGGAGGCGTTCGGGGTCAACAAGCCCACGCTGCCACTCTTCCTGCGCGACGACGACGACGGTGACCACGGCAACGGCGAAGACGGCACTGGCGACGCTCGCGACTGGGATACGGGCAACAAGTGAGTGTTTTTCATCGATGGTGTTCAATGCAATGCACGTAGGTGCGCGCCCTTCTCCTTCGTGAAACTGACCTGGCCGAGTGTAATTCGTGCAGGAGGAAGAGGCTGGTGGGGTTGCCGCCGGTGAAGATCGCGCACCGCCCGCGCAGCCGCGGCAACGGCCACGTGAAGGTGAAGATGGAAGGTGTGCCCATCGGGAGGAAGGTGGACCTGTCCCGCCACGCCTCCTACCACCAGCTCCACCACACCCTCCGCCTCATGTTCCCCCGCTCCACTTCTCACCATGGTGATCCATACGCCGTCACCTACGAGGACGGGGACGGGGACTGGATGCTCATCGGAGACGTGCCCTGGGAGTAAGTTGTGGATTGTTAATTTCTTCTGCGCGCATTCCCCTGTCATTGCATCGAATCGTTGACTG
The DNA here is from genome assembly GCF_002575655.3 of Aegilops tauschii subsp. strangulata. Taxonomy (NCBI): domain Eukaryota; kingdom Viridiplantae; phylum Streptophyta; class Magnoliopsida; order Poales; family Poaceae; genus Aegilops; species Aegilops tauschii. The sequence continues at coordinate 86,812,959 of NC_053041.3, read as the reverse complement.
ACAAGTGACAATGGTGTCGAATCCATCTCTTGCAGGGAGTTTAGCAAGTCGGCCAAACGGCTCAAGATACTCATGTAACCGGCTACGTCTGCCATTGCTAGTTGAGATTGGGCGTCATGATCTGCACCGGCGCCTGTGTCTAGTTGATTAGCTTACTGAATAATGTTAGTATAATGTTGTCGTCACGTCAACAAGTATGGGATTTTCTGAGTTTATTTCTCTTGTCCATGATTTTAAATTATGTTAACTGAACAAATTCGGTGAAATGTTGAAATTTATTTTGGAATTCGATCTATGAAAATGTTCTTGGTTTTGATTAATTTCAACTGAATTTGCATTTGGCTTGGAATTAGTGAATCTGATCTGAAATTTTCAGTTCACAAATATTTCAGCACCAAACGAAGTAACCGAGAAATCTGTAAAAAATGTTGAAATTTTGAACCCCGCTCATGTTTTAGAATTAAGTGTTGTACAACACTAAAACCCTCTAAAAAAAGCTATCCGGACCTCGTGTCACTCCCAGAAGTGACATGAGGGGAACCTTAGCCGCTACCCGCCGTAGCCACCCCTCTACTCCGCGACCTCTCGCCCCTACTGGAGGATGCATTCGGGCGAAGCCCGTGCCAAAGATGGTGGCAATGGGGCGAGCTCTCGCAATTCATTTTGCCTGGTGATTAAGGCCTGATGCAGCGTCCGTTCCGGCATCGGAGCCCTCCCCTAGAGTTGTGGTTGCTCAGGCAGTGCGACAACGCTGAGCTGCTCATGTAGCAACGAGACGCGGGATTTCAGGGAGGTGCCTTGACCCAGCGTCCCTGTTGCCCCCAGTTTGGGGTCAGATCCTGGCGGCCGAGGTGCTGGTGGCACGCCGCCGCTCAGGTTGCTCGGGATGGCAACAATGTGGTCTTCGATGGCCCTCCCCGCGGTGGCCTCGACTGCCGGCCCCGTGACATGGCACATAGCAACGTGCCGCTAATAATCTGGAGGTTCGGGTCTGGCATGTGCTGGCTGATGGGCCTGGTGCGAGCCTACTGTACTGCGAGGTGGCTGGTGTTGGTGGTAGTGTAGGCAGACCAACCAACTCTATAGGCTTAGGGGAGGTGAGACGACCAGCGAAAGCCGGGCTCGAACGCGGTCTGGGCTGATGATAGGGGCGCCTGTGGGCACCGTAACCTCAATGAAGGTGTCGTCATTGTGGTTCTCGCCTCCATGCAAAATTGCAACGTTGACGATATTTTCTTCCCAACGATGTCAGTGATGTGACTTGTATGTGTGCCCATTCAACGGTTGTGACGGTTTGCCCAGTTTTCTTCTAATTAACTAGGTAAATCTCTTTCTTCTTAATTAATGAAAATGACATGTCTTTTGCTTTGTTTTTTTAACTCTTTCCACATGCCAGGCATCAATCCGACGTCCAAGTTGCCTCGAGATTTGTACCATCCATACTACTTTGATATGTACTCCTCTCACTCTTGTCTTCTATGCATGCATTTGTTTCAGTTTTATTCAGGTATGTTTTCAAATAAGTTTCAAATAGAATTAGATACACTTATTAGAAATATTTGATACAACTGTCCAATAATTTCATATCTTTTTCAGACATAAACCATTCTCAAATGGTTCTTTTTATAGGTGTGTTGTAGTTTATTAGTAATTACTCATGTACATACTCTCTCTATGTTATTATTCATTATATAAAAAATGTAGTGGGGAGATTCCCTTTGTAAAAAAGGGGGGCATTGATTTTTTCAAAGTCCAAATTTCTTTCTTTAACCCGAGTTTAGAGGAAAACTCTTAATATCACAATACTGATCTTGTACTATAGGTGTTGATATTTGTTTCTGCAAACTTGATTGAAGATAACCCATTTGACGTTGGGAAACATAATAGACCTTATAAAAAGGAAATGAGAGTATCAATTTGGACATATTTCACTGATTTTCATAAATTTACAGATTTTTCCAATGAAAATTCAGGTCAATTTCACACGATTTCAAACATATTGACACAATTTTTCGTCATTTCTAAGCAAGTTTCAATAATTGGTCCAATCATTTAAAAAAACATTATGATTGTGTTCAGTAGCTTCAGTCTTCTTTCAATGGATTTCGGAAGCATTCCACGGACAATTCGCATAAACTTGATCAAAAACAGACATGTTAGAACCATTATACATGCATCCGAGAGACATTGCACAGAATTTTTAACACAAACTAAATTTTACAGACATGTTTCTTCGCAGGAATTTCAAAATTATTTCAGTGACATTAATGAATCTCAGTGGAATTTCAGAACGATACCAAAACAACAAACGTACAACCAAACTGTATGTCAAGTCCGCCACGGTAGTGGTGTTTGTTGTTTTTGGACTTTTTTCCTGATAAAGAGAGCGTGCTTTGTGATTTTTATTAACAGAAACCACATTATCATATTACAACAACTATGGAACTTAACAGAGAAAAGAAAACAATGATGCTTGATCTAGTGAGAGTAGAAGGGCTATCCCCAACTGTTCCAAAAAGACCACATAAGGCTATATCAGATACGGCCCCTCCGATATCCTGCAAAAGTAGATAGACACCGGATCCATCAGGAGCCTACAAGTCAGGTCTCCAGGAGATGTTTAACACAACCAGACTCACACTTGAATGAAAGAATGAAGGCAACTGAACATCTTCAATAGCGACCAAGAGCAAGAAGAACAGAGAGCATTTTGTCCCCCATGGCAGCTTCACCCCATCATGATCTTGTTCACCTGAGTCCTCCACCCATGAGTCGATTGAAAACTTGCAATCATCTCAACCATTTTTACGCCTCACTTCATTGTTCTTTGCGGTTTTCAGCAAGATATTTCAGTCATGAAACCATTTAATTATCATATTAACAGGAGTATACAAGGATCAGCACCTTGTTATTATCAAAGATAATGCTATTTCTCAATTTCCAAACAGTTCAGAAAATGGCAGAGATGTCTACCACAACTAGGCATGCTTCACTCTTATTGAATCTCAACAGCCAAGTGTTAAATAACTTACTACAGAGAACGGCATTTTGGAGCTCGGCCTCAATGGAGGCCGATTTTTTTGAAAAGTTCAAAATTTATACTTGTCAGTTTGAAAAAATCTGAAAAAAATAAATTATACCATTATACAGGTATATGATGTGTATGTGCGTAAAATTTCAGAATGAAATACCTTGAGATGTGATTTGTGCAAAAAAGAACACATTTATGAACTTTTGGGATGAATAGTATCATGTGTTGAAAAGTCACAGATTTGTCTTTTTTTTTTGCTCAACCCTCATTTCAACGTATTTCGTTTTAAAAATTTACACACATGTGTGTTATGCCTCCACGTATGTCTGTATTTATTTTCAGATTTTTTTTTGAAATGTAAAAATATGAATTTTGTTGAATTTTGAATTTTTCAAATATCCAAAAGCAATTTTCGCTTACTACATATCAAACAAATATCAACGCAAGGCGCGAAACCAACTCGGAATCTTGCATGTGGTTGTTCTACTCGATCGTTCGCCACCGCCGGGGAACAGGCACGCGCACGCCGACCAAGCTTCGCCTACGCCCACAGTGATGCCCGCTGTTTAGCCGCCTTAACACCGTGGCAGAATGACACTCCTAGTTAAAATAGCACAACTGGGGAGGAAGGAAAGCTGCTTGATGGACTGGGTCTGGATCGGCCAACGAGTAGTGTATGGGGTACGTTGGAGCTTGTGCACTATACTCTGTTGCTTGCTGTGATAACATGCACTTGAGACTAGCAAACATGCTTATGTGGTACATAATTAAAGAAGAGAGAGAGTGTTAGAGTAACATAGGTAGATACCGTATCATGTTAAATGCTATACTACTTTGTGTCATACATGGCAATAAATATGATCATCTATAATACTAGTTTATGATACTATGCACTATAAAGGTAGTATCATACACTAGTATTATATGCATGTTACTAGCATATGATACTCCCCACTATGAGTAGCCTGAGCCGCGTCGACCGTGGGTGGTTGGCTGCCGTGGGAAGGCAACGTTGACGATTAACTTAACGACGCCGCCTCTGTTCAAGGCGCCGAAATTGCGAGTTCACACAACGTTCTGGGCTCTGGGCAAGCAGCCAATTGCTCTACGAGTAGTTGAGTTATCCATTTTGGGTTGTGGGAAAGTATTCTAATGATCCACCACTGACAACTGGGCAGGTAAGCAATCATCCGTGACCGTGATCTAGTCCTGATTCATGTACCCAAAACGATATGATATGACGAACGAACTGGCTCCATTTGGTCAAGCGGCGTGGTGACGGGCGATGGTCGACCCTATAAATCCGTCCACCGGAGGCGTTGCCTCTTCACTCATCATTCAACACTTGTAAAGCGCCATCACACTCACTTTGCTGAAATTAGTACTGTCGTCACACGGTTAGTTTACGATCGACCTTGGCTAAGTACTGCTCGAGTAGTACAATGCCAGGAGGAGATGAGCCAGTTTTCGAAGGTTGGGAGGCGTTTGCAGGTGCAGGCAGAGGGTTCGCAGGTATGGTAGGCAGGGGAGGGAACGGTGTTGGAGCCAGGGGAGCTGCAGCCGTGGGTGCAGGCGTAGGAGGACAGTTCCAGTTCCACGTAGGAGGGAACGGTGGCGGAGACGGAGCCAGGGCAGCGGCAGGCGGAGGAGCGTTTGTAGGCGCAGCCGGACGACAGTTCCCGGTGGGCGGGTACGGCGGCGGAGCCAGGCCAGCGGCAGGCGGAGGAGCGTTTGTAGGCGCAGTCGTACGACAGTTCCCGGTGGTCGGGTACGGTGGCGGAGCCAGGGCAGCGGTAGCCGGAGGACAGTTCCCGGCGGGAGGAAACGGTGGTGGAGGCAGGGGAGCGTATGGAGGTGCCGCCGTAGTACCAATCCCAGCGGAATGGTTGTACGGTAGTGGAGTCCCGGGAGCTGCAGCCTTGGGAGAATTTGGAGGGTTGAGAAGGAACGACGATGTTCTGTCAGATGGTCTACCGTGGCATTATGGAAGGCCCGGAGAATTTTGGCAACGTCGGCTGCTGGAGTCCACCACTCAGGCGACGACTGGGTCTGGGACTGGCAGCAGGCCAACCTCTACTACGACGAATTCACAATCTTTTTCTGCAGCTCAGGCGGCGAATTTGCAATCTTTTTCTGCAGCTCAGGCGACGAATTCACAATCACAAACAAGGTTTGCTCACCATTTTACTTGACTCTCTACGATGCGATCTGCAGCCCCTCTCCTTCCTTTGAGGATCTGCATCTCTCTCTCTCTTTTCTTGCTATTTTACACTTGGCTTTATCTGACTGTGTTGTCTATGCGTTGACAGCGTGAATTATGACAGCATGTACCCTTATCGGCAGCTGGGATCCCAAACTTCACAATGGGGTCAACAGGCACAGCACCACCCCAGCCCACCTCCGCAGCAGCAGACACCACGGCGTCAACCTATGTTGCAGGGATACGTCATAGATGTGCCGTATCAGTGCAGGATGTGAAGATGGAAAAGAGAGAGCAGAGAGAATGATGGATGAACAGTCATTCTATTGATTGAAGATTGGGGTATTTATACCCAGTTTACAAGGCGGTTACAAAAGGAGGCAGTTGCCAAAAGTGGCACGGACATTGCAGTGATTAATAGTTAATTAACCTAATTAATTAATTCCTAACACTTCCCCTAATCAATGCTTGTCTTTGTGAATATACATCATCTTGATAGACTCCTCCTAGTATGTATTTGCCTTGAACGTTCATCATCTTCATCTTGGAAGTCTCCTCCAAAAACCCTGTGGGAAAAATATAAGGAGAATAGTGTAGATATGTTGCTAAAACTCCTTTAAACCCAGTGGGAAAAATAATAAGGAGAAAACGATGCAACATATAATGATTATTGTCTCTTGATAACTCATACGAGAAAAACCTTTGAAGAAGGAGAAAACTCATTGGTGAGTTTAGAGAACAATAAATACGCCTTGAGTACTTCCTTTAAAAACCCCGATAGGGAAAATAGAAAGTATGACATATAATCTTTGAGAAGATATTGCCTCATTAAAAACCGTTAGGAGAAACTTTGAGAGAAAACTCATAAGGGAAAAGAGTGCGATTATATACGCCATTGAAAACTCCTTTAAAACCCAATAGGGAAAATATAAGGAGAAAATGATATGACATATATGAACACTTGTATCTATATTGTCTCGTTAAAAACCTTTTATGAGAAACCATTAGGGAAAAACTCATGAAGGGAAAAAGAGTACAATATATGTAATCTGATGATTGTTAACAGGTTATACTTTGGGAGATTACCCCCCCTGAACTTTGCAAATCTGGAGGATGTCTCATATCAATTACATTGACATGATCATGACATTATGAATAATATGTCGGTTTTTCCAATATTTTGTTTGCAAACTGTTTCATCACTTTTCTATAATCATGAGGATAAGTGATCTCGAGCAATGTGCTTTGTGATATTGCTCTTCATATAACATGTATGTATTGAGTAATACAAGTGGTAGCATCTTGATAAATCAAGTTATGTTATTGTGCTGAATCTCAACCACATGGTTTTGAGTGTGGTTTACCATTCTGCCGAGCCATGCATATTTTGCAATGCTTGTAGATAAAGAAATTATGTGAGTATGATAAGTGGAAATAGCTGTTAAAGTCCATTTTGATGACTTTCATAAGAAGACTATTCAAATGAATTCAGTCATTGATGTGGCATTGTTGGGATCAAATAAAGAGCCAATATCATTTCATATATCATGGTCGTATCTTGATTTCCCTGATGGAATTGTCCAAGATTTATTGTGAGCTTGAGATATAGGTAGATATTTCTTATATCGACCATATACCTTTGTTGGGGGGTTGCACTCTAAACAAAGATAGCAAGCATAGTGTCAGGCCTGACATGGTTTGCAATTATATGAGTGCTTTGTTATTAGTAAGATAGAAATTCAGGTGTTGATATCACTTAATTATCACCCCTAGGTATGAATGGATTTGTATCCTATTAGTATGACCATACATGACTTATTGTTGGTACAGTATATCCACATTGAACTTCTCGTATATGTATTGGATATATGTAGACTGATAGTTCTCGAGAGAATGCTCAAGTTGTAAACTTAAGCTAAATTTGGTTCAATCTAAATTTTCCATCTTGGGATGATTTTGTGTATGTTTAGGTCTTGTATAGATATTAATAATGAGGTCATCAATATACACTGAGGTGATGAAAGAAAATCAAATTGATTCTTTTACTAAACATGTAAATAATCATCATTATTCGAGTAACCCTTTTGAAGAAGGAACTCATTTAGTCGGTAGTACCATACGATTTCCGACTATTTCAAGTCATAGAGTGACTTATGAAGTTTTACACAAAATTTGTTGCGATTTGCTTTTGGATTCAGAAGTATAAGACCTTCAGGGACTCCAATATAGATTTCCTAAACGAGTGACTCATATGAGTATGTAACCACTTCATCCATCAACTGCATGGATAATTTTATTATTTTATTGCCAATGTTATTTAGTATCGAAACATAATTTCACTCATACCAAGCAGGTATGTTACATCGTAATCGATGTCGGGTCTCTGTGTGAATCCTTTTGCTACAAGCCTCGCTTTCTCACCACCTCATTGACTTTGTTCATGAATGAGAAGTTTTTAGTATTTCATATGGAAGATACTTATGAGGAGTAGGTATTACTGCGGTAAATACCACTCGTTTGCAGAGCGAGTGCTATTCTTCGTTACTTGCTTCCTTTTATGTGAACCAATATGAGTGCAAGAGGCACTCTACCATGGATTTTGGTTCAGGGCCCAAAAGGTTTTAGCAATTTGAGAAGAAATATATGTCGACAAATGTAGTTTTTAGTTTATATGATTCTAATAGAATCATTGAAGTTTGTGGATAATATATTCATCCCTTTTGAACTCCTTGCGATTTCCTACAACAAATGGAGTCAAGGTGTCTCGATGTCCCGGCACCAAAACATTTGTGCACATTTATGTCAGGCTTTGGATGATTAGCATCCAGTGAGGTGTCTCTCAACTTGATGTTGAATTACATTTACTGGTTGAGGATTTGATTTCCTCTGTTTCCGCGGAAGCATATGAGAAGTTATATCTCGTTTTGTCAGATTTTCTCTCCCCCCCCCCCCCCCCCGCTTGCTCTCATTTGGGGAGAAGAGTGGTTTATCAGGTACCTCCACTCTTTCTGACACTTACTGCAGGAATATAGAATTTAGTGACACCTTGTCATCAATAAATGTATGTGGCAAATTTGCAATGTGTTGCAAATATATGATTCTCTAAACTTCTAGTTCAGATTCTTTGAGTACGTGGATATAAGGATTGAATGTCAATAACATTTCTAATTTATTTCTCGGCATTATTTGTGGTACCTATCTCCCCCTAATGCCGGAAAATGTCCTTACTGCTGATGCAATTAGCATACGGGCTATGAACAATTTTGATTGATGGATAAATTGCTATTCCTCACATAGATCCCTAAATTTCTGTGAGTTCCCATTGATGTACGCTGGAGTGGTGATATCGGTATGTAACTGAATTATCGCAGATGGGAAATACTTTGTTTATTTTCACGTAGTAACTACAAGGGGAACGTAGTATGATATGCAGTTGGTATGATTTAGATCAAACTTACGGTGTGTAAGGCCGTATGTGTCCAACAAGAGGCTGGTAAATTTACAATTCTTTAAAAGTGGTCATGTAATTCATTTAACTCTCTTTGATAAGAAATTTAGCTAAACCATTCTGGGTATGCATAGAAAGTACTTAATGCAAAAAATGCTCATTGAATGAGTTCAACAACATTGTTCATTCGAATGGGTTTATAGATCTTGTTTTCAGGAGAATTTGCTCTTACTTTGATAAGTTGAGCAATTTATTTAGTAATATCATGCATGGTTGTGTGTGATAAGAGACACACTTAAAAACATTTTATGAATGTCTATATGAGTACCATGAAGTATCTAAATTATCCCAGATAATGGTTAAGCAATCCAGACATATCTTTTGAATGTGTTCAAGGAAGAATAAGTGTCCTGCTTAGAATTTTAAGGTGAGAGTGCCTTAAAACTTATTTCCCCAATGACACATGTGGTGCACATAAAATCTGATTATTTGGGAAAATTTGTTACTTGATAAGTTGTGGCCAACAGGATTTTCAATAATTTTCTAATCATCCCCAAACCAGGATGGTTAAGGCTACCAAGCCAAATATTTAATTTATTAAGATGTAGAAAATTATTGTGTACGCAACAATATTGAGTATGACTTGATTCATACATTAAAAATTTATCGAATATGATGTCCGAGAAATAAGATATTGAACACCGCACTACTTGTAGTACAACAAGTATAGGTTAATAATATTTTGGGATAATTAAGAGATTACATGAGGTCTTCAATATTATTGAAAAATTTATTACGCAAACATATCATCGTTGCAATGGAATTCACCATCCTTTTATTGTACTAGATTTTTTGGTTCTCACCTTCTGATGAAGATTTGAGAATGATCATTTACCAGAATATTTTCTGGTTGTAAGTTTGCAAATTTTAAAATTTATCCCAAATTTGTGGTGTGGTTTGACTATATAGGTATGATGTTTGTATAACCATAGGTACGATGTTTGTATAACCATGTGTGGTGTGGTTTGACATATATGTATTTGAGTGTTTGGTAATCATAGGTACGATGTTTGTATAACCACACATTTTACGAACTTGAGAGTTGTCTTTGTGATTGTTTGAAAACGATTTATTCCCTATTAGAGGTAATTCTGTCTTCAGTTGCCTCCACTTTACTTTGAATTCCTCATGGTTCTATTTTTTGAGCACTAAGTTGCATAGTATTCTCAGTATTAGCAAGAATTTTAAATTGTGGTATAGCACCTATTGGGTGAATCTGATGATTTTAAGAAATTCAAACAATTTTATCACTTAATTCTGTCAGAGCATTAAGGGCTTTTCAACTCGTTCTATATGTAGGAAAATATTTGATCACGAAAACTCAACTAGAAGTTGATTAAGTGATAAAATTCTGAGCTGTGATAGACTTGAGGTCTTGAAAACTCGATGGTGGTCATCCGCGATGTGCTCATTAGCTATTAAGAGAATAGCCATGACATATTATCCCGTCGGTGGAGTTATAGTGGCAACAATGCCACAGGTGGATACAATGACTGATGTCATGAATCATCTTAAAATAAATTCTCTCACCTAATTATGAATTTCGTGCATTTGAAAATGTAAGCAATGAAAATGATTTGTTTGAGAACAATCATGGCCGAGGTGATCCTTGGTGAACCTAGGTGTATCCTTCAATACAACGCATTTGATGAAATCATTGTTAATATTTTGGACTTCATTCTCGAGGAAGTGTGTGACGTTAGTCACTGCCAAATCGTATAGAATTTTCATGTTCAACATTGGTTAGTCACTATGAAAGTATAACCACAATGTGATGTGGACATTGCAACAGTGTTTGAGACACTTGCTATAAATTATGGTATCCATTTTGATGGATGGACGACACTATAATTAGAAATAGTGACATAGGCTCTTATGCTATGTATTTTACCAATGTAATAGAAGGTAATCGTTGGTATATGCAAATATTTGCATAGTTTTCCATCACATATTCAAGCAAAGTGAGGCTTGAATAGTTTGCGTTAGCACCAAAATACCATTTCGGCATATAACAAGTGAGCAAGAACAATATACTATGAGAGTAAAATATTTTAGTGAACAACAACAATAAATGCTTGGGATGAGTAAGTTTTAATTTGGCTAATGCCTTATAGCCATATGTGTAGACCTCAATTTATATAGGATAACACTTTGAAGATAATCACCGGATGCGGTGTAGATCTCGCAGTAATAGAAAACATAGTCTGACTTTTGTCAGTAGATGTTCATATCTCTATTACCTTATGTTATGCTATATTTAAGAAAATCACTTTGAAGATAATCATCTGTCAAAGTTACATGATGTAGACCTTGAAGTAATAGTGGATAGTCTGTAAAAATTTATAGTAGATGCCACTATTACCTTCACTACTGGAATTAGCTTATTTGCCGTCTGCCAGTTCTTTGCCGTCTGCAGGCTGACGGCAAAGAAGGTCTTTGCCGTCCGCTTCAGGAAAACGGACGGCAACGAACTGGCTGATGGCAAAGAAGGTCTTTGCCATCAGCCAGTTATTTGCCGTCCGCTAGCGGACGGCAAAGAATCTTTGCCGTCAGCTGGCAGACGGCAAAGAGAGAGGTGGCCCCCGCTAACGAGATGATCATAAAAAACTTACGGGCCCCTTCTTTGCCGTCTGCCAGCAGACGGCAAAGAGAAAAAAAGCGGACGACAAAGGTGGGGCGGACGACAAAGAGCTAACCTAACTAACGGCCGAGCCCCACCCCGCCCCTCCATCTCTCTGTTTCTGTCTCCTCCCCGACAACCACCGCCACCCGCCGCCGCCCCAGCCGCCGCCCCCAGCACCCGCCGCCGCCCCCTTGCCCCGCCACCCGCCCACCCGCCGCCCCCGACGCCGCCCCCAGCACCCGCCGCCGCACCCTTGCCCCGCCACCCGCCCACCCATCGCCCCTCGCTCCGTCGCCCCGACCACCCGCCGCCCTCCTTGCCCCACCACCCGCCGCCGCCCCCTTGCCCCGTCGCCCCCTTGCCCCGTCGCCCCGTCGCTCCGCCGCCCGAACGACCCACAGCCGCGGCGCCCCGCCGCCCCACCGCCCAAACAGCCCACCGCCGCGGCGCCCCGCTGCCCCACCACCTGCCCAGCGCCCCGGCGCCACCGCCCCGAAGCCCTGCGGCCCCCGTCGCCACCGCCACCCTGCCGCTGCGAAGCCCCGGCCAACGCCATCTCCGGTGAGTTTTTTTTCTGTTTTTTCTTTTTTGCTGTTTAATTGTTAGATTAGACTAGATATGTGTTAGTGTTAGATTTAGTGCTAGATTATATTAGATTAGACTAGTGCATGGGTTTTAGTTAATTAGTTATGTAATTATAAGAAGTAGAAAAAAGATGAAAAAAGAAGAAGAAGAAAAGAAGAATATGTAGAAGGGGGAAGAGGAAGAAGAAGAAGAAGAAGAAGAGGAGGAGGAGGAGAAGAAGAAGAAGAAGAAAAAGAGGAGAAGATGAGAAGAAGAGGAAAAAGGAAAAGAAGGAAGAAATAAAAGAAGAGGAAGAGAAGGAAAAAAGAAGAAGAAAGGAAAGAAGAAGAAGAAGAAGAAGAAGAAGAAGAAGAAGAAGAAGAGAAGGAAAGAAGAAGAAGGAGAGAAGGAAACACCCCGACCCCGTGACCCCCAGAACCCGATACCCCGACCCCGACACCACGACCCCCTGACCCCGACACCACACCCCGACCCCCTGACCCCGACACCCCGACCCCCTAACCCCGACACCGACACCACACCCCGACACCCCGACCCCGACACGACACCCCGACCCCGAAACAGCACCCCGACACCGACACGACACCCCGACCCCCGACACCCGGACCCCGAAACAGCACCCCGACCCCGACACGGCACCCCGACCCCGACACGCCACCCCAACACCCCGGCACGACACCCCAACCCCGACCCCCGACACCCTGACATCATATATTTCTTGATTTTGTTATGAGAAACATCATATATAATTGTTTTGATCGGGTAGATTTAAACATCATATATATATATATATATATTGATTTTGTTATGAAAAACATCATATATTATTATTCATGTCGGTATTTTTTTTATGTTGTACTAATTTCATTTACTCTTTGTCATGGCAGGTGTTGAAAGATGGTGGGCGCTGGTCGGGAGCGCTCTGAGGCCCCTTCTTCGTCGGCGCATGGTGGGAGGTCTTCCATTCCACACGCACCTCTCCGCCGAGCGTTGCTGGACAGTATGGCGACACCGCCGGGCCTTTCTTCGTCGACAGCGGTGCCCAGCAGGGGACGAGGTAAGGGAGGGAAGAAGAAAGGAGCACGTGGTCACGGGAGAGGAGGTAGGGTGACTGCTAGGGCGCCTTCCTCGCCGCCACCCCCAGCTGTTTCACCCGAGCACGTGACTGCTAGGGTGGACTTGTCCGAGGAGGAGGCTACACGGACTCCGGTCCACGAGCCTCGGGTCGACGGGCCTTCGGCCCATGAGCCTTCGGCCCAGGAGACCCCGGAGGAGCACACGTCTGGATGGGGTACCTGGCCGGATGAGCCTGAGGGGCCGAGTGGCCATGCTGATGATATCGGGGAGCCGACTGATATTGGGGAGGAGGGGGGCACCGTCTACCAGCGTGGTTGTACACGGCTCCCGTCCGTGTCGGCGACCCGCGAGCAGAGGTGGTTGATTTACCCTGATGGGGAGAGGTAAGTGCATTTAATCTTTTTGTACCTTCTGCATTCACGTTTCTTCAAATATCTAATGCGTTGGCCTTGTCATGTTGTAGGGGTTGGGACCACCATCATAGTGTCCGCCGGCCGAACTCCGTCCTTGGAGTGCTTTGCCGACAAAACTTCCCGGGGTTTGTCACGTTGGCTAGTGAGGGTCGGCTTCCAGAGCTTGGATTGAGCTGGGAGCACTACTTGGCTGCCCCGGCCTCGCCGAGTGAGATTATCGACGGTGTCTTGTGCGACACGAGGGCAGACGTGGTGATCAGAAAGTTCTGCATAATTTCTCCTTTACACATTTAAAAATCTTCAAGTAGCTAGTTATTAATTGTACTAATCAATATTGTCTCATTTGATTGCAGACATTCTACAGGTGTGAGGAGGGATACGAGGAGGAGGCGGCAAATGTTATCGAGAACGCCTGCAAGCACCTACTACAGAACTTACGGCACGAGGCTCGGGTGCAGGCTGTTCGAGACTACTATGCCTTGCGTGGTATCAAGAAGCCCAAGCCGGCGTGCCGCGATAAGTTCCTAAGTAAGGAGCAGTACATGAAGGTAATTCTTAAGGCCTTGTACTTACTTCCTTCATTTAGTAATTCATAGCCGTAGCGCTCAAGTTTCTATTTGCTAACTTAGGCGCCTCCGAGATGGTGTGCAGATCGGATGGATTGTTGGGAGGTGTTGGTCAATGAGTGGTGCTCAAAAGAATGGCTAGCCGTCCACAACGCGGCCAAGGACAAACGTGCCCAAATGGAAGGTGTGCCACACCATCAAGACAGCTCCAACTTATATCAGTTTGGGCGGAACTAGGTATGTGGTTTGCTTCATGATTCATGCAATTCATTCATCATGCTAGCTTGAGCCCTTTAATTACTAATTTACTTTGTTTCTCTCTTTCAGGAACGCTAGAATAAGGCGGATAAGGTGCCAGAGGTGTACGACCTGTATGCCATGGCCCACACTACCTCTTTTAAGAAAGTCAAGGCATTCTCTCCATCTGACCTCGATGATGCAAACAACTTCACCAACATCTCCTCCCACGACAAGCTCGTGAAATATAGAGATGAGGGGAAGGCGAGGAAAGGGGAGGACTTTAACCCGAGCCAGGGTCCCATTGATCCAGAGCTGGTGATGATATCTGGTGGCGGGAGGTCCCATGGCTCCATAGCCATTGGAGATGGACTTATCCGTTGTCCTATCACTCTCCTGGAGATCAAGGCGCGCCAGTCGAGCTCCGCTCCTGAGATAAGGCCTCGTGAACGGCCAGTCCAACTCGCCATCAAGGTTAGTTATATGTACTCAGCTATCTTTCTCCATTACATTGTGTGTGCTTCCATCAATGATTACAAATGGTAACGAGGAGTGGTGTTGCAGGCTGCTATACTGAGTGAGAGAGATAGAACGGAGAATCTTATGGCGGAGGCGGCGGAGAGGCAGCGGGAGTTGGAGGAGAGGACGACAAAGATGTTGGAGGAGGAGAGGGCACGGAATGACATGCAGGCAAGGGCCATGTACGAGCTCCTTGTGGTAAGTTTCTTCTGCAGATTAGCCAAAACATTCATGTAGTGTTTGTCTCATTACTAACGAGTATGACCGAGTCGTCAAAACCAAATGTGCAGTCTGTGTGCGAGAAGACCGGTCAGACCGCTCCGCCGATGCCAGTGATTGCTCCTGGGACCACGGTGAGTTTAATTTGAATGGACATTACTTGCTAGTCTTAACATTTGAGTCTCATCATGCTAACGAGACATTGGAAATGATCTTTGGTGCAGCGTAACTCCAGACAAGCATCGCACGATCCTTCTCCAGCTACCGGCACGAGCCTGCCCGCTCCTACACCTCCATGATCATGGTAAGTTTCTCTAGTGTTTTGCTTAACAAATGCATAAAGACTAGACTTAGCCTTATTTCCTCCAATATGCTTACCACAATGACCTAGACTTAGCATAATTAGCTTAGTTAGCTCATAAACAATCCATTTTACCCAAGTTAGCTCTAAAATGACCCATTTTACCTTAGTTAGCTCATAAATGATCAATTTTACCCAAGTTAGCTCTAAAATGACCCATTTTACCTAGACTAGCTACAAAATGATCCATTTTACCTATGTTAGCTCTAAAATGACCCATTTTACCTAGGTTAGCTCCAAAATGACCCATCTTACCTAGGTTAGCTCCAAAATGATGCATTTTACCCAAGTTAGCTCTAAAATGACCCATTTTACCTAGATTAGCTCATAAACGATCCATTTCACCTAGGTTAGCTCACAAACGATCAATTTCACCTAAATTAGCTCATAAATGTCATATATTCTTCTTCTTCATTTTCTTCTTCTTCTTCTTCTTCTTCTTCTCCAAAATGACATAAGTTAGCTATAAGTTAGCTCTAATATGCTTAGTTCACTCAAAGATGGCATAATTAGCTAGGTTGGCTCCATTTTACCTAAGTTGGCTCTAATATGCTAAGTTATCTCTACTATGCTTAGTTTTCTATAGGTTAGCTCCAAAATTACTTATGTTAGCACAAAATGACCAAGTTTACATAATAAGCTTAATTATAGTCTTCTTCTTCTTCTTCTTCTCCAAAATGACATAAGTTAGCTATAAGTTAGCTCTAATATGCGTAGTTCACTCAAAGATGGCATAATTAGCTAGGTTGGCTCCATTTTACCTAAGTTGGCTCTAATATGCTAAGTTATCTCTAACATGCTTAGTTTCCTATAGGTTAACTCCAAAATTACTTATGTTAGCACAAAATGACCAAGTTTACATAATAAGCTTAATTATAGTCTTCTTCTTCTTCTTCTTCTAGTATTCTTCTAGTCTTCTTCTAGTATTCTTCTAGTCTTCTTCTTCTTCTTCTTCTTCTTCTTCTTCATTTTCTTCTAGGTTAGCTCCATTTTACTTAAGTATGCTTACTTCTTATAGTCTTCTGCTTCTTCTTCTTCTTCTTCTTCTTCTTCCTTTTCTTCTTCTTTTTCTAACATCTTGTTTATCATTTTGCAGATTTGATTTAATTCACGGAAGCTTGCATGGATGGAGTGCTTCTTTTCCATCTGTGCTTTTATAGATGGAGTGCTTGTTTGGATGAACTATGTTTCTTTTGTATCGATGAACTATGCATGTATGGTAGGATGACATTATCGTAATATGTATGGTTGGATGCATGTATGTGGAACTTGCTATGTATGGTTGATGGAACTATGCATGTATGATGAAATTATATGTGTTGGATATCTCATATGTTTGCTGTGAACTTGCCATGTGAAAAATATATATGTATCATCTATTTGCTGTGAAAATGGTTGGGTATAAGAAAAAACAAAAAAAAGAGGCAATGCAGGCTCTTTGCCGTCTACCACCGACGGCAACGGGCTCTTTGCCGTCCGCCGCGGACGGCAAAGAAGCCACGTGACAACCACCTGTGCTTCCTGGCAGCTGACCCATTTGGTCAGTTTGCCTATAGTGGCAGACGACAAAGGCTTGATGATCTTTGCCGTTAGCGGCGGACGGCAAAGGCTGCCGTTAGACGCCTAACGGACTAACAGCGAATTTATTGCCGTCGGCTTTCTTTGCCGTCCGCCGCTGATGGCAAAGGCCCCTTTGCCGTCCGCTTCAGAAAGCAGACGGCAAAGAAGCTCTTTACCGTAGCCTATTTTGCCGGAGCCTTTTGCCGTCCGCGGCAGACGGCAAAGGCCTTTGCTGTCCGTCATCCTTGCCTTTGCCGTCTGCCGTGGCAGACGGCAAAGTAGCTGATTCCTGTAGTGCTTATGATATCTCGAGGTAGTCACATATCATATTAATATTTGGAAGAGCACTTCGAAGGTAGTCATCTTGTTAAAATGACAAGATGTAGACCCCACAGTAGTGGTGGATAATCTGCAAATAGTGCAGTAGATACCACCAATACCTTGTGATTCACAAATAACATTTGGAATAGTCATATTAAATTTGGAAGAGCACTTGAAGATAGTCATCTTATCAAAAGACAAGACGTAGACCTCACAGTAATGATGAATAATCTGCAAACTATGCAGTAGATGCCATCAATACCTTGTGATTCACAAATAATATTTGGATGGTCTCAATAAGTATGACACTTCATAATTTATTTATTTATGTCTAGTTTCACAAGATAATCTCAATTGCAAAACTAAAGTTGTTGCACTAAGAAACATGTCATAGGATGTTACAAAAACATGTATGTTGATCATACATGCTTACTGAAAACATGTCTGGAATAACCATTCTCATGATGAAAAAGAAATAGAGGAATCCGACGATCTCACATGCAAATATAGATAATAGCCAAGGGCTTAACCTGCAATTTCTCAGTAAGCATGCTAGCTTATTCATTGTACAGAAAATCTAAAGATTAATCTGTAAAATGCAGTGATAAACTGATAGTATGCAAAATCGAAATAAGGAGACGTCTTATTCTTTAGTTTTCGTCAGCGTGAGGGTCCAGATATTAAAGAAAGACTAATTTGAGAATAAGAGCAATAGATTGGCTGAAACTGAAAATCAACGGAGGGATAAGGTTATCCTCTTTCTCCCGTGAGGTTCCCCATGGATGATTCGTATACGTCGCTGGGGAACAGCACGGTGGCGAAGGGCTTGCCGGGCGCCGAGTCCGCGCCTGTGGCTTCCGCCGTCTCGACGGCAGGACGGAGCGAACTGCGCCCCGCGTGCGCCGGAGGGCGTCCTCACGAAGGACCGGCAGGGAGGCGTGGTGTCGGGTGCGGCCGCATCCTGATGAGTCAACTGCCGTGCGTCGCCCGTTGCGGACGTGGGCGTTGTTGCGCCGTGCTCCCGAGGGAGCCGCGCTTTGCGCCGCCACCGGGACGGGTGCCGTCCATTGCGCCATGAGCGGCCGTGTCGCATGGAGGCGGGCTGGGCACGGCCTCGCCGCCAAGCCATGTGAAATCCAGCCGAAGGCCATGGTTGAGGGCGCTGTTGTCCCGTGAGTATCCTGTATGGATGGAGTCCTTCACTTTGAGAATTGGCACGATCTATGTACCTTTTCTATTGCTGATCTTCTCTTCTTCTGCTCTTGCTAGAAACGATTCGCTGGATGGTCTTTTTCTTAGGGGCATCGCCGATGACGAAGTATTGAAGTCAGTTGCGGTAATTCCTTCCAGTCCGTGCCGGGGACGGTGCCGTCGCCTTGGCAGCGAGGCACTTGTTCTTGTGGCCTCCTCGCTCTCGGCAGAGCAAAGTGCGTGATAACGTGTGAAGATGGAGCAGAGAGAGCAGAGAGAATGATGGATGAACAGTCATTTTATTGATTGAAGATTGGGGTATTTATACCCAGTTTACAAGGCGGTTACAAAAGGAGGCAGTTGCCAAAAGTGGCACCAACACTGTAGTGATTAATAGTTAATTAACCTAATTAATTAATTCCTAACACAGGATACTGCACCAAGACGGGGATACGCCCGGATACGCGGGGATACACGTATCCCTTCGTATTACATTTTTTCGAATTAAAATAAAGCAAAAAAAATTCTGAATACGGCTGGGGCACGCATGAATACATCAGGGATACGTGAGGGCCTGGTGAGACTCGATCTGCAGCCCATGACAAGGCCTACCACTAGTAGAAAACGGGGCTTAGGTCACAGGGCAGTTTTCACATTAGTCCCGGTTCAGTCACGAACTGGGACTAATGTGAGCATTGGTCCCGGTTCGTGCGGCTAGGGACCTGCCGGGCCTCGTGGGGGCATTGGTCCCGGTTGGTGGGACACACCGGGACCAATGGGCCACGCTCCTGGCTCACCACCCTTTAGTCCCGGTTCCTACCACAAACCGGGACTAAAGGCCTGGTCCTAGTTGCGGCCAGTGTTTAGTCCCACCTCGCCAACCGAAGGGCCCTCACATCAGTTTATAAGGCCGTCCCTCTCTGCCTTGTTGGGCTTCTCTTAAAGTGAAAATAGATGCCCTTATACAGGGAATTTGACCTAAATTCACAGTAAATTTCATAGAAATTTATTATGAATTTAGGTTGAATTTTCTCTATAAGCGCATCTATGTTCATTTTTTATATTTATAAAATAAATAAACCTTAATAAAATAAATAAAACTAAATAAATCTTAATAAAATAAAATAAAATAAACTATAGTAAGTACAATAAATAAACATTAATAAATTAAGTAAAAATAGCAGCAGTAAAATAAATAAAAATAGCAGCAGTAAAATAAATAAAAATAAAATAATTAAAGTAAAATACATAAGTAATTAGAAATAAAATAAATAAGCTTTTTGTTGTAAGTAGAAACAAAACAAAGCAAATAAAGCAAAAGAGAAAAAAACAAAGGAAAAAATTATGCCACCTACTGGGCCACCACGGCCAGAATACGACTAGAAACCCATCCATGCGCCAGGATTCAGGCCCGCAGAAGGCCCAGTAGGCCCCACAGGCAAAGAGAACAGTTAGGCCCGAAAGCCTGCAGTTGAGAGGAGTTCGAGAGGGTGGACGCAGCAGCGCTTATAAACCACTCTCGAGCTCTCTCAACTAGCCAGGTGGGACTAAACTTTTGACGCGGGACAACACAAGGCCTTTGGTCCCGGTTGGTGCCACCAACCGGGACTAAAGGGGGCATTGGTCCCGGTTCGTGGCACCAACCGGGACCAAAGGCCTTTAGTCCCGGTTGGTGCCACCAACCGGGACCAATGAGTTCCCTATATATACCCCATCGCCACAGCAGAGCACTCCAGAGTGCTCTGTTTTTTCTGGCCGGCGAGGGGAGGGCATTTGGGTGCTCTAGCTCACCTCCTATGCACATGAGGTGTTCGATGAAATGTCTGAGCCACACTAGTTAATCTTTGTCCTCTCGAAACTCGACCTCCGAGCTCCATTTTCCCCAAGATTTGTCTAGGTTTAACGGTCCGTCACGTCCCGTCCCCGTCTTCACCGCCGTCGATCGCCCGCGCCGATCTCGTCGCCAGCACTACCGTGGTGAGCCTCTTGTTCTTATCTTCTTTCTGAAAGGAAAAAATTCTTACTTTAGATAGTTACTTGTCTAATTTTATTAGTTTTATTATTCCTTCTTATTACATAGTGCGATGGTTTTGTATCCGCCCCCGTCGGCCCTCGTCCTGTCTATGATTCGGATGTGGTATATATTATCTTTTTATAACTATTTGGTTCATTTATTGTTTATGACAAATATACCGACCAACGTGACATAGATTTTATTTATCTAGGAGGTGGTTGAACCGGAAATTCTAACCGACCCTATTGTCGAGAGGTTAAATTTAGTTGAAGAAGAAAACAATTATTTGAAGGAAAAAATAAAAAAAATTGAGGAGAAGATGATATTGGAGTTGCATGTTGCGGATGTCGTCGATGATCACAAGATCAAGATGGATGCAATGCGCTTGAATATTAGAAAGATTAGAAAATATGCCATTCATACCGAGGCTTGGTATCATTATGCCGTTGGATCAATTGTTACCTTGGTTGCGATTATGATCGCATTTGTTTTCGCATTGAAATGTTTTACATAGTTTCAAGAATTAATTAGATGCTCTGGAGAGCTATATATATGTTGTTAGATGAGAACTATGTATGTACTTTGGTTCTAATGCGATGATGAACTTCTATTAATTTGGTCACTTAATTATCTATTCATGATGTTCTGTAATGGTTTTTGACACACTTAATTATATATAATGCATGCAGATGAACCGGCAATGGATGTACGGTGACAGACACACCTCCGAGTACATTAAGGGCGTGCATGATTTTCTTGAAGTGGCTGAGGCAAACAAGCAAAATGGTTTTACGTGTTGTCCATGCCCTATATGTGGGAATACGAAGTCTTACTCTGACCGGAAAATCCTTCACACCCACCTTCTTTACAAGGGTTTCATGCCATACTATAATGTTTGGACGAGGCACGGAGAAATAGGGGTTATGATGGAAGACGGGGAAGAAGAAGAGGACGATGACAACTATGTGCCCCCCTAATACGGTGATGCTGCAACGGGGGAAGCTACTGAAGATCAAGAGGAACCAGACGATGTGCCCAATGATGCTGCAAGGGGGGAAGCTGCTGAAGATCAAGAGGAACTAGTGCCCGATGATGATGAGCTCCGCCGGGTCATAGTCGATGCAAGGACGCAATGCGAAAGTCAAAAGGAGAAGCTGAAGTTCGATCGCATGTTAGAGGATCACAAAAAAGGGTTGTACCCCAATTGCGAAGATGGCAACACAAAGCTCGGTACCATACTGGAATTGCTGCAGTGGAAGGCAGAGAATGCTGTGCCTGACAAAGGATTTGAGAAGCTATTGAAAATATTGAAGAAGAAGCTTCCAAAGGATAACGAATTGCCCGACAGTACATACGCAACAAAGAAGGTCATATGCCCTCTAGGATTGGAGGTGCAGAAGATACATGCATGCCCTAATGACTGCATCCTCTACCGCGGTGCGTACAAGGATCTGAACGCATGCCCGGTATGCGGTGCATTGCGGTATAAGATCAGACGAGATGACCCTGGTGATGTTGACGGCGAGCCCCCCAGGAAGAGGGTTCCTGCGAAGGTGATGTGGTATGCTCCTATAATACCACGGTTGAAACGTCTGTTCAGAAACGAAGAGCATGCCAAGTTGATGCGATGGCACAGTGAAGACCGTAAGAAAGACGGGAAGTTGAGAGCACCCGCTGACGGGTCGCAGTGGAGAAAAATCGAGAGAAAGTACTCCGCTGATTTTGCAGCTGACCCAAGGAACGTATGGTTTGGTTTAAGCGCGGATGGCATTAATCCTTTCGTGGAGCAGAGCAGCAATCACAGCACCTGGCCCGTGACTCTATGTAGGTATAACCTTCCTCCTTGGATGTGCATGAAGCGGAAGTTCATTATGATGCCAGTTCTCATCCAAGGCCCTAAGCAACCCGGCAACAACATTGATGTGTACCTAAGGCCATTAGTTGAAGAACTTTTACAGCTGTGGAATGGAAACGGTGTACGTACGTGGGATGAGCACAAACAGGAGGAATTTAACCTGCACGCGTTACTGTTTGTAACCATCAACGATTGGCCCGCTCTCAGTTACCTTTCAGGACAGACAAACAAGGGATACCACGCATGCACGCACTATTTAGATGACACTGAAAGTATATACCTTGACAAATGCAGGAAGAATGTGTATCTGGGCCATCGTCGATTTCTTCCGACCAACCATCAATGTCGAAAGAAAGGCAAGCATTTCAAAGGCGAGGCAGATCACCGGAAGAAGCCCGACATGCGTACCGGTGATCACGTACTTGCTATGGTCAATGATTTACACGTAATCTTTGGAAAGGGTCCCGGCGGACTAGCTGTTCCGAATGACGCTGAGGGACACGCACCCATGTGGAAGAAGAAATCTATATTTTGGGACCTACCCTACTGGAAAGAGATAGAGGTTCGCTCTTCAATCGACGTGATGCACGTGACGAAGAACCTTTGCGTGAACCTGCTAGGCTTCTTGGGCATGTATGGGAAGACAAAAGATACACCTGAGGCACGGGAGGACCTACAACGTTTGCACGAAAAATACGGCATGCCTCCGAAGCAGTATGAAGGTCCTGCCAGCTACGCTCTTACGAAAGAAGAGAAAGAAATCTTCTTTGAATGCCTGCTCAGTATGAAGGTCCCGACTGGCTTCTCGTCGAATATAAAGGGAATAATAAATATGCCAGAGAAAAAGTTCCAGAACCTAAAGTCTCATGACTGCCACGTGATTATGACGCAACTGCTTCCGGTTGCATTGAGGGGGCTTCTACCGAAAAACGTCCGATTAGCCATTGTGAAGCTATGTGCATTCCTCAATGCAATCTCTCAGAAGGTGATCGTTCCAGAAATCATACCAAGGCTAAGGAGTGACGTGGCGCAATGTCTTGTCAGTTTCGAGCTGGTGTTCCCACCATCCTTCTTCAATATCATGACGCACGTCCTAGTTCATCTAGTCGACGAGATTGTTATTCTGGGGCCCTTATTTCTACACAATATGTTCCCCTTTGAGAGGTTCATGGGAGTCCTAAAGAAATATGTCCGTAACCGCGCTAGGCCAAAAGGAAGCATCTCCATGGGCCATCAAACAGAGGATGTCATTGGGTTTTGTGTTGACTTCATTCCTGGCCTTAAGAAGATAGGTCTCCCTAAATCGCGGTATGAGGGGAGACTGACTGGAAAAGGCACGCTTGGACGGGGGGGACTCAATAATATGCAGGGACGGATATTCTTGGTCTCAAGCACAATACACAGTTCTACATAACTCTATCTTGGTGACCCCGTATGTCGATGAACACAAAAACAGTCTGCGCTCCAAACACCCGGAGCAGTGTGACGACTGGATTACATGTGAACACATCAGGACTTTCAGCAGTTGGTTGGAAACACGTCTCAGAGGTGACACCACTGTTTGTGATGAGTTGTACTCGTTGTCCAGGGGACCATCTTCGACTGTATTGACTTACAAAGGATACGAGATAAATGGGAATACATTTTACACGATCGCCCAAGATCAAAAGAGCACCAACCAAAACAACGGTGTCCGCTTTGATGCAGCAACCAAGAGGGGAAAGGACACATATTATGGTTACATAATGGACATATGGGAACTTGACTACGGACATGATTTTAAGGTCCCTTTGTTTAAGTGCAATGGGTCAATCTGTCAGGAGGCGGGGTACAGGTAGACCCACAGTACGGAATGACAACAGTGGATCTGAACAATCTTGGGTACACTGACGAACCGTTCGTCCTAGCCAATGATGTGGCACAGGTTATCTATGTGAAGGACATGTTGTAGGGGAACGCAGCAGAAAACAAAAATTTTCCGACCTACGCACCAGCCCAGGACCACTATGGAGACTGCATACATGGTTTGATCTTTTTCGTTACCGACTCGTAGCGCAGCGGGAAGTAGAGTCGATGACGATCGGCGGTGCAGATCCCCGCAGCTAGGATTTACAACCTCCCAACCGCGAGGATGTATACCCTCATCTGCTCCTCAGACAGCCCTCCGGGAGGCGGTCGAACAGCCCCCCGGACGGTGTCGCGGACAGCCCTTCGGGAGGACCTTCGAAACTCGAACGGTCACTCGGACAGCCCTTCGGGAGGACCTTCGAAACTCGGACGGTCACACGGACAGCCCTTCGGGAGGCACTCACGAACTAAGACCGAAACTACGATCTCTCTACAGAGTTGCACACATACGGTGTCAGCTATCCGGCAGGGCTTCGCCGTCCAGAACTAGTTCCTGCCGGAACCCAGACAGCCTTTCGGCTCTACGAAACTATTTCGCTGGGAGGGAGAGAAGAAGCCAGATCATTGCAATGGCATGTATGTGAGAAGGGATCATCCTTTAGGCAGCCCCCTCCACCCCTATTTATAGGCCAAGCCCAAGGGTGGCTTCTCCAAGAAGCCAAGGGGGGAAATACCAAAAAGGCCCTCAAGGTGGCTTCTCCAAGAAGCCAAGCAAAAAGCACTTTCACTATTCATGACGACATTTTTCAGCGTCCATTCGAATTGAAAATATTTATGTGGGCTCAGAACATTTCCAGTACCCACTAAAATAATTTTCAACGCGTTCCGAAACAATTTCGGTTTAGTGATTTTCATCTGCGAAAAGCAAACAAGAATGCGTTTTCACTATTCATGAAGACAATTTTTCGCGTCCACTAAATCCGAAAATATTTCTGTGGGTCTTAGAATAATTCCAGTACCCACTAAAATGATTTTGGATTCGTTCTGAAACAATTTCAGATTAGTGAATTTCATCTGCGAAAAACATCTGAAGTGGCTCCGGCAGCTCCGGAACATTTCCGGTTTTTATCTCAGAAAATTCCAAAAAGCTTCCAGAATGATTCTGGCATCCTCCAAGAATTATCAGGCATGTGCCGAAACCAATTTGACTTAATGGTGTATCCCGAAACAACTTTTCGGTATCATCGAAACTTATCCGATGACCTCTCTCTGCGGTACGATTCCGTTGTCCGAAACTTTTCGGTGTCCGAAACTTTTTCGGTGATTTTCTCTCAGACTCCCTGTCTAGTATTCAGCAGATAGATGACCCTTAAGCGTGTGACCCTATAGGTTCGGTGAAGTATAGACATGACCCGGAACCCCTTCCGATCAATGATCAACATCGGAGCCGTGGACACCCATATTGACCCCTATACCCACACGAATAAATATTCGAGTGAACCTCCAGTTGCCGTGTGCTATTCCTGTTGCTTCGCGATATGTTACAAATACCCGAGGTGAGACATGTTGGCATTCCCGTGGATCAACAACTTGTCCACTATGCTAGTTACCTCGTTACCGGTATTGTTCTCTTTTCTCGTTATCGTGTTCCGGCATCCCCGTGATCAAATCACAAAGTGTCTGGCCAGACGATGATGGATACCGTAACACCGAGAGGGCCCAGAGATATCTCTCCATCGTCGGAGGAGCAAATCCCAATCTTGAGCTATCAAGTTACTTGACACACTTTTCCATGAACCCGTAAGCCGCCGTAATAGCCACCCATTTACGGATGACGTTTAACAAATCCCAAAGTTCATGAAGCAAGCATGAAGAAACTCGATACTCTCATGGTCTAAGGAATCATGCAAACGTTAACCATCTCTTTGTTATGTACCAATAAACTTGTGACGAATGAATCTCATAGCATAACATCATGCCGGGTCGATTCAACACAAATGTTCTCTTAACATTATGCCCTCAAGGTTGCTGACATAGACATGCCCATGATCAGGAAAACATAACCATCATGCAACACTTGAGCTAGTCTTAGAGGCCAGACTAGGAATACATTTTACCGTTTATTATTCCACACGTGCATATGAGTCTTCCTCCGAGCCTCGTGGTTATTGCAGACTCGAGAACCATAGCAGTTATAGCATGGAACATAAACATAATTATGAACTCGGAGATAAATAATATCATTTATTATTGCCTCTAGGGCATATCTCCTACACATGTCTACCAGACCGAGGAAAAGAAAAGATAAGGAAGTGAATACATCATAAGATGAGCCAAAGCGCCACATAGTTCTTTCAGGAAAAAGGGACATTGTGGGAGTGGAGGGCAAGACAGACATGTCTGAAGATTATGAAAAGTTTCATGAAATTCCTCCCTTCAAAGTCCAGGCTGACCCAAGCATCCTGATAAACGATGAAGATTATCCATGGTTACGGCGCAATAAGCAAATGACACAAGCGAAGAAAAAGTGAAGACTTTCTCCCGCAACTATTATGATGATACCATGCCAACTTTGTAATAGACGAGTATGATACCATTGTCCGTTTTGTACAAGAAGTGCATCTAGTTTTTGCCGTAACCCTCTCAACTTTATTGCACATGCTATGTGGATGAAATGATGATACCATGCCAACTTTCAACCTTTTCAGAGTTCATTTGAAATGCTTTTCAATTTTAGGGTCTTATAGCTCAAAATAATTAGTAAATGCATGAAAAAGAACAGGCCAAAAATTAAAAATTATGCCACCTACTGGGCCACCACGGCCTGAATATGATTAGAAACCCATCCATGGGCCAGGATTCAGGCCCGCAGAAGGCCCAGTAGGCCCACAGGCATGTACAGAGAGGTTAGGCCCGTAAGCCTGCTTTAGAGAGGAGCTCGACAGCTCAGGCGCACCGCACCTTATAAAACAGGTGCGGCTCTCTCTCAGCTAGCGAGGTGGGACTAAACTCACCACCACGCCGCTGTGCAAGGCCATTGGTCCCGGTTGGTGGCACGAACCGGGACCAATTCCACCCTTTGCTCCCTGTTGGTGCCACGAACCGGTACTAATGAGGCTGTGGCCCCACGAGCACCTTTAGTACCGGTTCGTGGCACGAACCGGTACTAGAGTTTCTTACTAAGCAGTTTTTTAGTCCCACCTCGCTAGCTGAGAGGCACTACGAGCGGTTTATAAGCCCTGAGTGCAGAGACGATGAAGAAGAGGCGCAATGCTCACATTGCTTAGCTTCAAGCCTTGAGGAATAAGGTAGACTGCATGGAGCTATGTGCAGTGCAGTCTACACTATTCCGAAAGGCTTGAAGCAAATCAACGAGCATTGCGCCTCTTTTTTATTTTTAATAACTTATTACAACTCCGGACTTCTTGTGTTCCGACAAAATAAAATAAACTTTAATAAAATTTATGAAACTAAAATTAACAAAGTATTTTCTGATCAAAACATTATAAGAAACCTCTATTATTATTGAAACTAAAAATATATAAAATTGATGCAACGAAAATTATCGAAGTATTTTATGTTCAAAATCATTAAAAGCAAAAAGAATTTTCATAAAGAACTTTTTTTGATAGAAACTTTAATAGCAAAAAGAATTATCATAAAGTAAAATAAATAAGTAATTAAAAACAAAATAAAATAAAATAAATAAGTTTTTTGTTGTAAGTAGAAACAAAACAAAATAAATAAAGCAAAAAAGAAAACAAAAAAACTAAATACAACAAAAAAATCATAAAGAACTTTTTTTGATAGAAACTTTAATAGCAAAAAGAATTATCATAAAGTAAAATAAATAATTAATTAGAAACAAAATCAAATAAAATAAATAAGTTTTTTGTTGTAAGTAGAAACAAAACAAAATAAATAAAGCAAAAAAGAAAACAAAAAAACTAAATATAGCAAAAAAAAATGTTGGGGCGCTGCTCGCTGGGACCTCCAACCCTCGGGTTTGCAAATACAGGCCTAGAAGGGCTAGAGGGCTCAACGGGCAGCGCGCCAAAGTTAGGCCCAGAAGCCTGCTATAGAGAGGAGTTCGA
This sequence comes from Aegilops tauschii subsp. strangulata, assembly GCF_002575655.3. NCBI lineage: Eukaryota > Viridiplantae > Streptophyta > Magnoliopsida > Poales > Poaceae > Aegilops > Aegilops tauschii. The sequence goes on along the minus strand of NC_053041.3, from coordinate 86,784,737 downwards.
GACAGCAGCCGCAGCGGGGCTTATAAACCACTCCGAGCCCCTCTCAACTAGCGAGGTGGGACTAAACTTTTGGCCGCGACGCGGGCAGCAAGAGGCCTTTGGTCCCGGTTGGTGCCACCAACCGGGACTAAAGGGGTGCATTGGTCCCGGTTCGTGGCACCAATCAGGACGCCACCAACCGGGACCAAAGGGGCATTGGTCCCGGTTGGTGCCACGAACCGGGACCAATGCACCCCTTTAGTCCCGGTTGGTGGCACCAACCGGGACCAAAGGCCTCTTGCTGCCCGCGTCGCGGCCAAAAGTTTAGTCCCACCTCGCTAGTTGAGAGGGGCTCGGAGTGGTTTATAAGCCCCGCTGCGGCACCAACCGGTTCGTGGCACCAACCGGGACCAATGCCCCTTTGGTCCCGGCTGGTGGCACCAACCGGGACTAACGGGTGGCATTGGTCCCGGTTGGTGCCACGAACCGGGACCAATGCCCTTGCTATATAACCAGGACTTGTGAAAATTTCACATCTCCGTCGCCTCCCTCGCCAGTTGCCCCCGCCGCCAGGCTGCCCAAATCGCTCGCGCACTCCTCGTCGCCGTCGCCGCCGCCGGCCGCCATCCCCGTCTCCTCGTGCCCCTGCCCCGCGCCCGAGCCCACGCCGGCCGCCGCCCCGTGCCCCTGCCCCGTCCCCGAGCACGCACGGCCGCGCCCCTGCGCCCCGGCCCGCCCCCACCATTGTCTTCGTCGCCGGCGCCCGCCCCCACTGCCGCCCCTGCCTCGACGCCGCCCCTCCTCCCCGTTCGGTCCGGCTCCAGTGACCCCCTTTCCTCCCTGTCCCCTCGATCCTCTTCATATAATTTTTTTTCAGATGCATATGTTGATTATATGGATGGATGGATGATGTATATGTTCATTTTATGGATGGATGGATGATGTATGCTTTTTTTCATATAATTTTTTAGGCAGATTTTTAGAATTTTTTGTGTATGTATGTTATGTTTATATGTATGTATGTATGTTTATATGCAAAGCGTATGCAAAGAAAATGTATGAATGGTCATATGCAAAGAAAAATGTATGTATGGTCATATGCAAATAAAATGTATGTATGTATGTTCATATGAAAGAAAAATGTATGTATGTATGTTCATATGCATATGGAAAGAAAATGTATGTTCATATGCATATGCAAAGAAAATGTATGTTCATATATATGATGATATGTTCATATAAAAAGGAAAATAAGAAGAGGAAGAAAGGAGAAGAAGAGGAGAGGAAGAAGAGGAGAAATAAATAAGAAGAGGAAAAAAGAAGATGAGAAGAAGAAAGGAATAGAAGAGAAGAAGAAAAAATAGAAAAAATTCTATTTTTTCTTCTTCTCTCCTCTATTCCTTTCTTCTTCTCCTCTTTTTTTTCTTCTTTTTTTTCTTCGATCTTCTCCTCTATTCCTTTTCTTCTTCTCCTCTTTTTATTTCTTCTTCGTTTTCTTATGTTTTATCGGGTCTGTCGTCGTCGATATACCCCTCTCCCGATAACTTCAACACGAGGGGGGTCGATATACCCCCTCCCCGCCGATAATATTATTTTCCCATGTACGTATATCGTCGTTGTCGATATAACCCCCTCCCGATAACTTCAACACGTGGGGGGGGGGTCGATATACCCCCTCCCCGATAACATTATTTTCCCATGTATGTATGTCATCGTTGTCGATATATATAACCCCCTCCCAGATAACTTCGACATGATGGACGGTCGATATTTATACCCCCTCTCGACCGTGATAACTTATACCACGGGTGCACCCCCCGGCCCTCTCGCTCGACCAAAACTCTCGAGGACACCCAAACCCTAGAAAAAAACGATGTCGGTCTCCTACCCCCTCCCGCCGCACCCCTACCCTTGAAGCGTTGCCTAGGCCACCCCAAACCCGGAATAAGCTAGGTCTACGTTTGCACTAATATATCCACCTGCTGTCATGTTTGTGTAATAATTGCCATGTTGTAATACTTGCAGAAACAATGGAGCACGAACGAGACGAGCAAGCAGAAGAGGTGTTGGGGGACATAATCTTAGCCGGAGGTGATATCTTGTCGTATCTTAACGACAATGATGGTCTGGAAGAACAGGGTGAAGAAGCAGGCTACGGTGATCGAAGAGTGGAGGAGGAAAGACATGATTATGATGGCTCCGGTGACCCAATGCTGGTGCAAGAAGGAGCCCGTGGTGACGGCTCCGGTGACCGAACAGAGTCCGGCCAGGTAAATATATTAGTTAAGCCTGTGATGACTAGCTAATTGATGCATTCATTGTTTTGGTATGTACACATATTAATTAACACTCGTCTTTCTTCTTTTTTCTAGCCCTCCGGATCGAGCACAACTGCGGTAAAGAGACGAGGCCCGAAGAGAAAGTTGCGCTCGAATGAAAGGTTGGAGATCACAGCAATCGCGCGCGACGGCCAACCGATTGAACCCATCCGGACAAAGGATGCATTTGCTGCTCAGTGCGGGGTTCTAGTTAGGGACAAGATCCCGATCAGCATCCACCAATGGTATAAGCCTAAGAAGGAAGACCCTGAGGTGTCTTATGTCAATGATATGCAGAAAGATGATCTTTGGACTGAGCTGAAGGCAAATTTCACCCTACCGCTAGAGGAGGATCCGGAGAAGCCAGTTATAGAGCAAGTAATCAAGTCTCATGCTCTTAAGAAGATGGCAGACCTATTCAGGAGGTGGAAGAATGAGCTGAAAACGTTTGTCGACAAAGAAGAGACACCAGAATTCATCGGCCGGTATGAGAAGATCAGAGATCACTGGCCCGCATTTGTGGCCCACAAGACATCGGAAAAGAGTAAGAAGATGTCAGCGACAAACAAGAAGAATGCTGCAAAGAAGAAGCTTCACCATCGCACGGGGTCAGGTGGCTACCTCAAAGCCCGACCTAAGTGGGCCAAGGCTGAGAATGATCTGCTTGAAAAAGGGATCGAACCACAGACAATGAACTGGACAGACCGTTGCCGGACTTGGTTCTTCGGGGCTGGAGGAACCTTGGACCCTGTATCAGGGAGGTGCGTTTGGACGAACGAGCTTTTGAGAATACCAGTCAAGAAGATTCAGCAATATATCGATGCAGCGTAGGAAGGGACGTTCGTTCCAGACAGAGAGAACGACGAGCTCACAATGGCCCTCGGGAATCCTGAGCACCCTGGACGGACACGAGGCATGCTAGGCTCCGTTCCGTGGAAGGCTGGTTTTCTGGACGCGGGCGGTTACAAAAGCCAGGAGAGGAGGAAAAACGTGGAGCAGATCCAAAATCAGAAGCTGCACGAAAGGGTTCAAGCGCTAGAGGAACGAGACTGCAATCGACATGCCGAAACTGCCCCCGAAGCTACACCGCCATCTCAGCGGAGAAGCAGCGTGGCTTCCACCGAGCTGCTTCAGCTGGAGCATGCGGCTCCTGCTAGCTACCCCGTGGATGCTATCACGGAGTCTCAACATTGCCACCTTATGGAGGAATGGCGGAACTTCAAAGTCAAGGCGGCTGTTGGCTCTGTTTTACCTCCTGAACCCGGCGCAACCTACCACTGCCGGCCGACTCCAGAAGGATATGCTAGGGTGATGGTGGATGAAATAACGGAGGGATTTGAGGAGCTCCAGCTTGACCACCCTACCGGTGAAGGGGAGACTCGGCTGGGTTCTGCTCTGAAGACTCCATGCCTATGGCGGAAGGAGCTCATCAAGCTTCCGAACTGGACGGCTCCGGCAAGTAAGGGCACTCCGCCTCCTCCTCCGCCTCCTCCTCCGGCGAGTGATCAGGGCACTTAGCCTCCTTCTCCTACGCGTGGCGGCACTCCGCCTCCTTCTCCGCCAGCGCCGGCGCGCCAGAGCAGCCAGCCTCCTCCTTCTCCGCCTCATCAGCAAGGGCGGAAGAGACCCGCCGCCGCTGCGGCTGCTCCGGCGCGTTGTAGTCCTTCTCCTCCGCCTCGTAAGCAAGGAAAGAAGACAGCCGCAGCCGCTCCGTCTGCTCTGCCGGCGTCTAGCAGTACAGCTGCCAGAGGCGGGAGGCAATACAGGTTCGGTCCTTCTCTGAAGACTCCAGAGAAGTTACCATACGAGAGGACCGAGGAGGAAACCAGGAAGATCGTGCGAGCCGAAGTGACAAACTTCTTTGAAGGGGTGAAAGCAAAGAAACATCCACCTCCGGAGGAGAAGGTAGATCCGGTGAAAGCAAAGCGCACTCTGGCTGCCCTGACAAAACCACCAAAGTCTCCGCCGAGAGGCAACTATGAGCGCATTCTTGCAAAGACATATGCCGAAGTGGAGCGGTCGGGAAGTACTGTCAGTGATCAAAGGTTAAAAGAACGACGAGCTGGGAAAAAATTTGCCCAGCTCGGCGAACAAGCGAACCAATCGTGCCCCCCGCTCAAGGTGTCAAAAGACATCGTCGCTAATGATCCGAGTATGGTGCCCGGTTATAGCAATCTTGGAGATTACCTGCCCGACGATGTACATTATGAAATCATGGAGGTGGACGAACACAAAAACCATTACGGGAAGCCTCTCGTCAAAGATGAAAGATCTCTAACAACGATGATGCGAAGACTACATGATTGGTACATGAAAACCTGCAGAGAGTCTGATGGGATGGATACTTTGACGCTGAGAGTTAAACCGGAGCATGACCTCGTCGGAATTGATCTGCTGAATGTTCCATTTGAGGATTTCTTCCAGTTTTACAATCAAAAGGCCCTCGATAAAACAACGATCACTTGCTACTGTCTGTAAGTAGTACTACTTCTGTCATTAAGTCTCTCTATATAGGTCAGCTCTTTCATTGCATGTATTTATAATTATCCTCACTATATTATGCAGATTGAAGATCGCCGAATTGAAGAAAAGACCAATCGGTGATATTGGGTTCATTAACACAAATCTCATAGATGCATATACGGTTGAAAAACATCCCAAAGAAGCCGAGGCCAACTTGCTACAATCGTTGGTATTAAATCAAAACAAAGATATAATACTCTTTCCTTACAACTTCAAGTGAGTGTTACTGTCTTGTGCATATTCGGTTTCCCTTATTAGTCCAGGTTATGGTAATGTAATTGATGACTTATGCATGCATGCACAACTTCCACTATATTCTCCTAGAGATTAAGCTTGAGCAGGGAGTAGTAACCGTCTTAGACTCGAGACGAAAAGATCCCAGGACTATGCGAACATGACTCAAATGCTCGAGAAGTAAGTTAAATCGATCATTATCCACCATATCAGCAACTTTGTTCATTTCCTGATATCATGTAATTGTTTTCTTTGTCTGGCAGGGTTTGGAGAAAATTCACCTCAAAAGCTCCGGGACTGCCGAAGAAGCTGCAATTTAATCACCCGAAAGTAAGTACTATAGTAGCATGTTCCGCGCATCTCCTAGTGATTCAAGCGCTAGTTTCATCAATACCATTTAGCATGCTTGCTTATCAGTTTGATTGACCTCTATTTCTTGTAAAGTGGTTGTGGCAGGAACCCGGGAAAAATTACTGTGGATACTACGTTTGCGAGTCCATCCGCTACACGACCTGTGAGCGGGGCTACACTGAAGAACAATATGAAGTGCATAAGCAATAATATTCACAATTTTATTTTTTTACCATCATTTGTGTTGAGTTTCATTTATTCATATATATATATGTATTGACCCCCTTCTTCAAATTAGATGTTTCGGAAGCGGGATGAACTCCTAGCACCAGATCATATGCGAGGAATTCAAGAGGAATTGGCGGCATTCTTCCTTGACCACGTGATCGCTGAAAACGGAGAATACTATGTGGACCCTGTGTTCCTACAATTTAATTAGGAGATTGTATTGTAAGAGATAATTATTATATATATGTAGCCGGTAGTGTCGGATAGATATACGAGAACTTGTTGTTCGACCAATATCTCGGAGAAGGAGAGGTGGTCGATATCACTTCTCTTTGTATGCATATGTTCATGACGATCTTCTGTTTCCTTCATTTGATTACTAGCTAGCGTGTCTACTCCTCTCCATACGTATATAGTACGTAGCGTCGACCAAGCACGGAGATAAGAGAGGACACTTCTCTCTATTAATTAGCTAGCTAACACAATATATGAAACACCTAAATTAACCCCCCAAAACCCCTAAACCACCCCCTTTCAAAAAAAACAAAAACCTCAGCTCCTGCCAGCTGCTGACGCGTGGATGCCTATTGGTCCCGGTTGGTGACACCAACCTGGACAAAAGGCCCTGCCTATTGGTCCCGGTTGGTGGCACCAACCGGGACCAAAGGCCCCCCTGCCTGGGCTGGCAGCAGCGGCCACGTGGAGGACCTTCTGTCCCGGTTCGTGTAAGAACCGGGACTAAAGGGTTAGGGCTTTAGTAACGACCCTTTAGTCCCGGTTCGGGAACCGGGACAAATGGTCCTTACAAACCGGGGTAAAAGCCCCTTTTCCTACTAGTGTACTCGATGGATAGATCTCTACTTCTAATGGACGAGTTGGTGAATCGTCTCCGTGGTTTATTTTCGCTGGGTTTTTTGTCTCTCCTACCACCACCCCCTCCCACCCCGGTTCGCGGTTTATTTTCGCTGGTTTTTTCGTCTCTCCTCCCACCACCCCCTCCCACCCTGGTCCATCGGTTTATTTTTCTCTTCACTCTTTATTACAACCAGAACTTTCCTAACGTATAACAAATCACGGATCTAACTTTCTTAAATTATGCAAATCAATCGATTCCTTTTATTGGTTCAATTTGTCTTAGGAAACAAATAACAGATTTTCAGGGAACAAATAATACATATTAATATAACTTCCTTAAATTATGCAAATCAATCGATTCCTTTTATTGGTTCAATTTGTCTTAGGAAACAAATAAAAGATTTTCAGGAAATAAATAATACATTTTAATCTAACTTTCCTAACTTATCTAAATCAATCGATTCCCTTTATTGGTTCAATTTGTCTTAGGAAACAAATAACAGATTTTCAGGAAACAAATAATACATTTTAATCTAACTTTCTTAAATTATGCAAATCAATCGATTCCTTTTATTGGTTCAATTTGTCTTAGGAAACAAATAATAGATTTTCAAGAAACAAATAATACATTTTAATCTAACTTTCCTAACTTATTAGTGAAATTTGTTTTAGGAAACAAATAACAGACACGTCACAACTTTCCTCCCAATAAATAGTTTCTTAACATTTGCAAACTTTCCTAATCAGACATGTCACAAATGGGCAGGTACTGATATCACGTTACCAAACAATAAAACCCCATTTGCATAGAAATCAATTGAAAAATCCTAACTTTCCTAAATTTTTACCTTTCCTTGATTACAACAAATATTTCCTATGTTTTCCATCGATATTAGCATTTTTTTGAACTGAGATCTCCGTGTTATGAATTTTTTTTTGCGATCCAATTGTGACCTCTCCTTCCACTCCGACTCCTTCTCGCATAAACACCTCCACCACAGCCAGGTGACACCGCCCCAGACCTCCTGCCTCTTCACACCTTCTCCGCCACCTCCTTCTCGTACTCCATTAACAATCCCTCCGCCACATTTGTCCACGGCGGTGTCGAGGGCATGGCGCAGCAGCGTACCAGCGGTAGAGCAGCGCATAGCAGCAGGAAGCAACACGCAGCAGGCGAGGCGAGCGGCCGACGGTGGAAGGCAGAGATGCGGCTGGCGTGGCTGAGGGGGCGGCTGACAGAAGATGGCCACGACTGGAGGCGGCGCGAGGCAGGGGCGCGACAGCGGGGCGAGCGAAGGGATAAGCGGCAGCAGACGGGGCGAGCGCAGCCAGCGAGAGTGTGACGCGCGGCCAGGGTGTGTGTCGCGCTGGGCACAGTGGTGCGGTGGCTGCGGCGAGCGCGACGGCAGCGGCAGGCGCGACCGACGCGGTGTAGCACGGGCGTGGGCATGGAAAGGGAGTGGCCCCGCAGGCGCGGAAGAAGAGCGGCAGGCTCGGGCATGGGCGTGCGTAGGAGCGGGCATGTGCCACGGGGTCAATCCGAGGAGCTCGGTGTCTACCCCTGCAATGGCCATGGCGGACGGCGGTTCTCGGCCACGGCGAAATACCTAACGAGAGCAAACGAGAGGGGAAATAGCGGAAAGGCAAGAGGAGATCATGGCGGTGTCAATGGCGCCCTAGGGGAAGACATGGGAGCTCGGGGCGGCGCGGATCGAACGGCAATGTCGCGGTGGCCCAAGGATGAGGAAGACGGCAGCGACGTCGATGCGGGGGTGCTGGACTTGATCTCGTTGACACAGACGAAGTAGCGAAGGCGTTCGGAGCTCCTCAACAAGCTCCTAGCCTGCATGGAGGCCAGTGGCCATGTGGACGGGGTCGGTCATGGTGGCCGTGGCGTCTGACTTCGTCCAGATCGACGGGATCGAGCGAGCGAGGAGGAGAAGAGGATTTGGGAGGGGGCGTCGAGGAGGAGTGAGGCCATGGGGGCAAGGAAGGCAGGGCGTCACCCTTATCCATTCCCCTTCGATGCCAGTGAGGTGGTCGGGCGGGAGCCCGGCTCTGTAGCGACGCGGCTCGAGGAACAGGAGAAGACGACCGCGCGGGGACTGGACCGCTGAGCCGGTTCGGTGGCAAGGCCCGGGGGGCAGGGCGAATCCCCTTTTACATCATCCTTTTGGTTTTTCAATGTATTCTAATCTGTTTCTCCTTTTTAACATCGTTTTCTATTTATTTTTATCAACTAAATGATCTCTACTCCTAATGTGTCAGTTGGTAGTCTCCGTTCCGGATTTATTTTCGTCCCACCTCTCGAGTGAGGGAGAGGGGGAGAGAGAGTGAGGAAGAGGGAGGAAGAGGGTGTGTGTGAGAATTTGATGATAACAAAGGTCGTCAATGTCACTTAATATGTATGAGAATATTCAATGTAATATTAACATAATTGATATTGAACTTTTAAAGTTAACGTGGCCCCGTTGCAATGCACGGGCGTTCTTCTAGTAAACCTAGTCGCTGGGCTTCTTCCTCTTGCCGTCATCTTGCAGTTGCCAAATCGCGAGACTAGTGTTCTAAAAAAAAAATCACGAGACTAGTTTCAGCGCATCTCCAGACTCGGCGCCGGCTGCACCTCACATCTCAACTCGTCTCCATTCTCGCAAGTAAGCTTCAATCCATTGCTTCAAGATCTCTGTTTTCAAGCATGCTATGGATTAGGATTTAAGGGAGAACGAAGTGCATCTATTTATCTATTTTTCTCAATGTTAGGGAATGGCGTGTAGGTCGAACAATTGATCCTATGTTGCTCAATCTGGGACTGGGTATGGAAGTAGCGCCGTCCATGATTCCGAGGAGAACCTACCATGATTCTGACGAACAGAAGGACTGCATAAGGAGTTGGGACATGAAAAGGCAGCCCAACTTCTTCAGATCCCAGATCAGGTTACTTCATAAACGTCAATTTTCTCATCCTCTAAAAAAATTGTTTTTTGATGCTGATTTTTTATGCATTTGTATATATACTCGCCGTATCCCCGTAAGTCTATTTTCAGAAAATGCCGTTTTTCCGTATCGCCGTATCCGTATCCCCGTACCCGTATCCCCGTACCATGTAACATAGGCGTCAACAACGGTCTGCTCATGCTCTGGCTTCTCTATTTTCTTTCTGAATGCTTTGCTGCAGGTTACTTTTCTTGAGCGTTGTCTATAACTTTCTATCCTGCCATGCTGCGTGAAATGGTTGAACAGTGACAACCATGTCGTGAATCGGGAGCTAAATGCTGCGCGTGTCCGACGATAAGGACCAACACAGGAAAAGCAAACATGGCGCCAAGAGACTAAACAACTTGGGTTAAGTTAGTATTATTATATGTATGCATCTGTGTGTATCTTTTTGATGCGACATTATGAGTTAATAAAAGTGTTTTTTATCAGAAAAATATATATACCCGCGGTGTGGGACAAATATTTCCTTGGTGTCTTGACGGTCTACGTGGAGAATGTTTAATCTGTACACTTAGTTTGGCTTTTAATTAATCCGTACACTACTACCTGTAATGGTTTTATCAAGTAGTAAATGAAATGAAACGAGGGCCACCACTATCTTCAAAGCTTCGATATATGTTTGGATTTTGGTGTCCGGATCATTCTTGTGAACTTTTGTAATCCAATGGAGACCCTTATGGGTCTGCGGAGTGGTCCGGGCATCTTTTTTTCCGTAAACTGGAACCTATTTGGGAGAGCTTTGTTAGTGTCCGGACATCCACTTGACAAGGAAAAGCCCCATGTGTTCCTTCTCTCTTTTCTCTCTCTCCTCCTAACCGCACATCACACCCACATATTCAACACATGCATGGCCCCCCCTTTTCTCTCTCCTCCCAACCAGACAAAGGATTTTTTTTATCAAGGGCTGGTGGGCTCCCTTTCGCAAGATATTTGCGGTGTCCGTTCAGGGACTAGCGTTGAAGATGCCCTAAGTAACCAAAATTGACTTCAGCTTCACCAGTTCCTACAATACTTGTCAAAAATGTCATATAGGTCTCAAAAACTTAATTAAAAACTACAAACACTTAAGCAAAGCTTTCTTAACCAAAATAAATCCTAAATCATGAAAAGTGAAAACAAGATAGGTAAGACATGGTTACTGCGTCTACCCGTTGGGAGATGGTAGGTCGGGCTATCTCCAACCGGTTTGGATGGCGATCATGTAATAGGATAGTTTAGTATCCTGTTTATCTCTACCAAGCCGGTTGTGGCTTTCCCATGTTTTTTTTCTAGCTCTTTGTGAGCTTTTTTCACTTCTGAGACTTGGAGCTTCTGTGGAACCTTTTGTTTATGAATAAAGTGGCCGTATGCATCCCTTGGATGCAGAGGCCGGGGGTCAACCTCCTTTTCAAAAAAAAGACATGGGCACTCAGCCTGCACTCCATGTACCACATAATACTATAGGAACGCTGAGCTCAGCAACTTGAACACCTAATAGTTAGTTGTGGTCATAAACTATAGGGAGAAAGGACCATAAAACACTTGCAAATAAAGTGTGTACATGAGTAGTTACAGGAGTAATGTGCAGAAACTTTACAAAATAACAAAGAAAACAAACCTTGGTTTATTCAAAGTGTAAAGAAAAAGCACTTTGCATCATTGCATGTGAACTTCACATCTACCAAAGCCCAATCAAAGATAAAACAACTAATAACTCCTAATACCAAGCGCAAATCTACCGTTAGCATGGTCCCAAAAATAACCTCGACAAGGTAGCAGAAGATAAAAAAACACAAACCCCTAATGCATATTAATAATTCCAATATCGATTCATGGCCTTCCCCACAAGGTCTTATTAATACTGAATTCAATGTTCCCTCAATGGTAATGGAACAAAGGGTCTATCCAAGAACACAGAGGAGAGAACACCACCATCTCCACTCTTAACCGGTGATACGTCTCCGTTGTATCTACTTTTCCAAACACTTTTGCCCTTGTTTTGGACTCTAACTTGCATGATTTGAATGGAACTAACCCGGACTGACGCTGTTTTCAGCAGACTTTCCATGGAGTTATTTATGTGCAGAAACAAAAGTTCTCGGAATGACCTGAAACTCCACGGAACATCTATTTGGAAAATAAGAAAAATACTGGAAGAAAAATCCACGTCAGGGTGCCCACACCCTGTCCACGAGGGTGGGGGGCGCGCCCCCTGCCTCGTGGGCCCCCTGACGCTCCACCGACCTCAACTCCAACTCCATATATTCACTTTCGGGAAGAAAAAAATCAGAGAGAAGGATTCATCGCGTTTCACGATACGGAGCCGCCGCCAAGCCCTAAAACCTCTCGGGAGGGCTGATCTGGAGTTCGTTCGGGGCTCCGGAGAGGGGAATCCGTCGCCGTCGTCATCATCAACCATCCTCCATCACAATTTGATGATGCTTACCACCGTGCGTGAGTAATTCCATCGTAGGCTTGCTGGACGGTGATGGGTTAGATGAGATCTATCATGTAATCGAGTTAGTTTTGTTAGGGTTTGATCCCTAGTATCCACTATGTTCTGAGATTGATGTTGCTATGACTTTGCTATGCTTAATGCTTGTCACTAGGGCCCGAGTGCCATGATTTCAGATCTGAACCTATTATGTTTTCATGAATATATGTGAGTTCTTGATCCTATCCTGCAAGTCTATAGTCACCTACTATGTGTTATGATCCGGCAACCCCGAAGTGACAATAATCGGGACCACTCCCGGTGATGACCGTAGTTTGAGGAGTTCATGTATTCACTATGTGTTAATGCTTTGGTCCGGTACTCTATTAAAAGGAGGCCTTAATATCCCTTAGTTTCCATTAGGACCCCGCTGCCACGGGAGGGTAGGACAAAAGATGTCATGCAAGTTCTTTTCCATAAGCACGTATGACTATATTCGGAATACATGCCTACATTACATTGATGAATTGGAGCTAGTTCTGTGTCACCCTATGTTATGACTGTTACATGATGAACCGCATCCGGCATAATTCTCCATTACCGATCCAATGCCTACGAGCTTTTCACATATTGTTCTTCGCTTATTTGCTTTTCCGTTGCTACTGTTACAATCACTACAAAACCCAAAAATATTACTTTTGCTACCGTTACCGTTACTTCCATATTACTTTGCTACTAAATACTTTGCTGCAGATACTAAGTTATCCAGGTGTGGTTGAATTGACAACTCAACTCCTAATACTTGAGAATATTCTTTGGCTCCCCTTGTGTCGAATCAATAAATTTGGGTTGAATACTCTACCCTCGAAAACTGTTGCGATCCCCTATACTTGTGGGTTATCAAGACTATTTTCTGGCGCTGTTGCCGGGGAGCATAGCTCTATTCTTTGAGTCACTTGGGATTTATATCTGCTGGTCACTATGAAGAACTTGAAAGACGCTAAGACAACAATTTATCCCTCAACTACGAGGGGAGGTAAGGAACTGCCATCTAGCTCTGCACTTGATTCACCTTCTGTTTTGAGTAAGCTTGCGACACCTAAACCTGCTTCTGCTATTCATTCTGATATGTCGCATGTTATTGATGATGCCACTTCTGCTATGCATGATACTCATGATGAAACTACATCTATGCTTGATACTACTTTGCCACTTTGTGAATTTCTTGATGAACAACTTGCTAGGGTCAGAGAGAATGAAATTATTGAAACTGATAATATTGATGAAAGTGATGATGAAGACTCTTCCCCTAATAAATATGAATCACCTGTTGTTCCTGAGGGTTATGTTTTTGAAAAGGAAGCTGCTTTAGCTATTTTAGCTTGCAAAGATAGATACGAGCTCAAGAGGTTATTAGCTAAATGGAAGTAGCAATCTCTTAATGCTAGAATGAAACCTGACCCTGCTTTTGCTACTTCACCTATCTGTGTTACTGATAAGGATTATGAATTCTCTGTTGATCCTGATATAATTACTTTGGTTGAATCTGATCCTCTTCATGGCTATGAATCTGAAACTATTGTGGCACATCTTAGTAAATTAAATGATATAGCCACCCTGTTCACTAATGATGGGAAATCTTGCTACCTTTATATCCTTAAAATATTTCCTTTCTCATTAAAGGGTGACGCTAAGATATGGTTTAATTCTCTTGATCCTGGTTGTGTGCGTAGTCCCCAGGATATGATTTCTTACTTCTCTGCTAAATATTTCCCTGCTCATAAGAAACAAGATGCTTTAAGGGAAATATATAATTTTGTGCAAATTGAAAAAGAGAGTCTCCCACAAGCTTGGGGGAGGATTCTCCAATTACTTAATGCTTTGCCTGATCATCCTCTTAAGAAAAATGAAATACTTGATATCTTTTATAATGGACTAACCGATGTTTCCAGAGATTACCTGGATAGTTGTGCTGGTTCTGTTTTCAGGTAAAGAACACCGGATGAAGCTGAAATTATATTGAATAATATGTTGACAAATGAAAATAATTGGACACTTCCTGAGCCAGTTCCTGAGCCTATTCCTAAACCAACTCCTAAGAAAAGAGGTGTTCTATTTCTCAGTCCTAAAGATATGCAAGAGGCAAAGAAATCTATGAAAGAAAAGGGTATTAAAGCTGAAGATGTTAAGAATTTACCTCCTATTGAAGAAATACATGGTCTTAATTTACCGCCTGTTGAAGAAATATATGATCCTAATCCATTACCTATTAAAGAAACTCATGGTCTTGATAACCCGACATAGGTAGTAAAGGTAAATTCTCTCTATAGATATGATAAAGCTGAAATCCCTCCTACTAAGTTTGCTAGCCAATGTTTGGATGAGTTTGGTAACTTTATGGTTAGGCAAGAAGATTTTAATGCTTATTTTGGTTGACAATTAAAACAAAATGCTTATATGATTGAACACTTGGGTGATTATTGAAGGAAATATGCCCTAGAGGCAATAATAAAGTTATTATTTATTTCCTTATTTCATGATAAATGTTTATTATTCATGCTAGAATTGTATTAACCGGAAACTTGATACATGTGTGAATACATAGACAAACATAGTCTCACTAGTACGCCTCTACTTGACTAGCTCGTTGAATCAAAGATGGTTAAGTTTCCTAGCCATGGACATGAGTTGTCATTTGATTAACGGGATCACATCATTAGGAGAATGATGTGATTGACTTGACCCATTCCGTTAGCTTAGCACACGATCGTTTAGTATTTTGCTATTGCTTTCTTCATGACTTATACATGTTCCTATGACTATGAGATTATGCAACTCCCGTTTACCGGAGGAACACTTTGTGTGCTACCAAACGTCACAACGTAACTGGGTGATTATAAAGGTGCTCTATAGGTGTCTCCGAAGGTACTTGTTGGGTTGGCGTATTTCGAGATTAGGATTTGTCACTTCGATTGTCGGAGAGGTATCTATTGGCCCACTCGGTAATGCACATCACTATAAGCCTTGCAAGCATTGTAACTAATGAGTTAGTTGCGGGATGATGTATTACGGAACGAGTAAAGAGACTTGGCGATAACGAAATTGAACTAGGTATTGAGATACTGACGATCGAATCTCGGGCAAGTAACATACCAGTGACAAAGGGAACAACGTATGTTGTTATGCGGTTTGACCGATAAAGATCTTCGTAGAGTATGTAGGAGCCAATATGAGCATCCAGGTTCCGCTATTGGTAATTGACCGGAGACGTGTCTTGGTCATGTCTACTTAGTTCTTGAACCCGTAGGGTCCGCACGCTTAAAGTTCGATGACGATTTGTATTATGAGTTATGTGATTTGATGTACCGAAGGTAGTTTGGAGTCCCGTATGAGATCGGGGACATGACGAGGAGTCTCGAAATGGTCGAGACGTAAAGATCGATATATTGGACGACTATATTCGGACATCGGAAAGGTTCCGAGTGATTCGGGTATTTTCGGTGTACCGGGGAGTTACGGGAATTCACCGGGAGAAGTATTGGGCCTTATTGGGCCATACGGGAATAGAGGAGAGAGGCCAAAATGATGGAGGCGCGCGCCCCCCCTCTGGTCCGAATTGGACAAGGGGTGCATCCCCCTTTTCCTTCTCCCTCTCCCCCTCTTTCCTTCTCTCCTACTCCGGAAAGGAAAGGGGAATCCTACTAGGACTTGGGAGTCCTAGTAGGACTCCCCACACTTGGCGCGCCCCCTCTAGGGCCGGCCTCTCCCATGCTCCTTTATATACGGGGGCAGGGGGCACCCCATAGACACAACAATTGATTTGATCTTTTAGCCGTGTGCGGTGCCCCCCTCCACCATAGTCCATCTCGATAATACTGTAGCGGTGCTTAGGCGAAACCTTGCGTTGGTAGAACATCATCATCGTCACCACGCCGTCGTGCTGACGAAACTCTCCCCCAACACTCGGCTGGATCGGAGTTCGAGGGACGTCATCGGGCTGAACGTGTGCTGAACTCGGAGGTGCCGTGCGTTCGGTACTTGATCGGTCGGATCGTGAAGACGTACGACTACATCAACCGTGTTGTGCTAATGCTTCCGCTTTTGGTCTACGAGGGTACGTAGACAACACTCTCCCCTCTCGTTGCTATGCATCACCATGATCTTGCGTGTGCGTAGGAAATTTTTTGAAATTACTACGTTCCCCAACAATTATATGTCTATAGTTAAAGGTGAACTTAAACTCATTACTAAACATGCTTCTATGGTTACCACTCAAGTAGAACAAGTACCTAAAGCTCAAAATGATTTGCTCAATGAATTGAATAGTAAGAATAATGATTATGCTGTTAGAGTGGCTACTAGAACTGGTAAAATGACTCAGGAACCTTTGTATCCTGAAGGCCATCCTAAGAGAATTGAGCAACATTCTCAGAGAAATAATATTGATGCACCTAGTCCTTCTAAAAGGAAGAAAAAGAAAAATGATAGGACTTTGCATGCTTCTAGTGAACCTATTGCTGAACCACCTGATAATCCAAATGATATCTCTATTTCTGATGCTAAACACAATCTGGTAATGAACATGATCCTAATGAAAATGTTAATGATAATGCTCATGATGATGCTCAACCTAGCAATGATAATGATATAGAAATTGAACCTGCTGTTGATCTTGATAACCCACAATCAAAGAATCAACGTTATGATAAGAGAGACTTTGTTGCTAGGAAGCACGGTAAAGAAAGGGAACCATGGGTTCAGAAACCCATGCCTTTTCCTCCTAAACCATCGAAGAAAAAGGATGATGAGGATTTTGAGCGCTTTGCTGAAATGATTAGACCTATCTTTTTGCGTAAGCGATTAACTGATATGCTCAAAATGAATCCTTATGCTAAGTACATGAAAGAAATTGTTACTAATAAAAGAAAGATACCGGAAGCTGAAATTTCCACCATGCTTGCTAATTATACTTTTAAGGGTGAAATGCCTAAGAAACTAGGAGATCCGGGAGTACCAACTATACCATGCTCCATTAAAAGAAACTATGTTAAAACTGCTTTATGTGATCTTGGAGCCGGTGTTAGTGTTATGCCTCTCTCTTTATATCGTAAACTTGACTTGAATAAGTTGACACCTACTGACATATCTTTGCAAATGGCTGATAAATCAACTGCTATACCTATCAGTATTTGTGAGGATGTGCCTGTTGTGGTTGCAAACGTTACTATTTTAACGGACTTTGTTATCCTTGATATTCCTAAGGACGATAGTATGTCTATTATTCTTGGAAGACCTTTTTTGAATACTGCAGGGGCTGTTATTGATTGCAACAAAGGCAATGTCACTTTTCATGTTAATGGTAATGAGCATACGGTACACTTTCCGAGGAAACAACCTCAAGTCCACAGTATCAACTCTATTGGAAAAATTCCATCGATTATTTTTGGAGGTTTTGAATTTCCTCTTCCTACTGTCAAAAAGAAATATGATATTCTTATTATTGGGGATGTGCATATCCCTGTTGAGGTAACATAGTGTTATTCAAAATTTCTCCGGTTCCATGTTAGTCGGAATGAGTTTGTTAACAAGACTTGATCAACCTTGTTAGTGGATTCCTTTTGATGAGCATGAGATGGATGAAACTAGAAGCACAACCTTCTGTACCCTCCTTTTACTTTCTGTTATTTAGTTGAAATAAAGTGAAAATAGTATTTTTCTGTCTGTTTTCTGAATTATCTATGCAATATAAAAATATCCCAAAATTAAAGGTTCTTCAAATGCCCTAAAAATGAAATATGATTTTTTCTGGAATATTTGAGAATATCTGTAACTGAGAACACAACAGGAGGGGCAAGCACCTGGCCACGAGGGTGGAGGGCGCGCCCTACCCCCCTGGGAGCGCCCCCTGCCTCGTGGGCCTACGGTGGCTCCCCTCCAGTTATTCCTGCACCCACACACTTCTTCTTCCACCCAAAAAATCACCATCCAGCTCAAGCACGAGTTCTAGCTCATTTTGCTGCGATTTTCGATCTCCTTGCTCAAAACACCTCTCACAAAACTGCTTGGGGAGATTGTTCCTTGGTATGTGACTCCTCCATTGGTCCAATTAGTTTATGTTCGAGTGCTTTATTCATTGCAAATTTGTGCTGCCTAGGTGAACATGTTCTTGAGCTTGCATGTCAAATTTATATGGTTCCAAGTAGTTCTAATGCTTGATATAGGCTCTAGGCACTTGTAGGAGTAGTTGCTATCAATTTTGTTGAGCTTGGTTCACTTTTATTTGAAGTTGCTAAAAATTTCAGAAATTTTCAGAAAATAATGAAGAGATTTTTGAGGGGCTCATCGAGCAGAAGCTCGAAGGAAAAGCATAGTGAAGAAGCACAGAGGCCCAAATATAATTTGCCTCGCACCACGGAGGTCCGGCCATGTGAATGGCCTTCCAATGATTTCTTGAGAGAAGCCGGGATTTATGATGATTTTTATGAATTGGCTGAGAATGCAGGCCTCACCGACTTCCTCCGCGACCAACGCAATCAGTATCTCTTACTCACCAATACTTTTGTGCAAAACTTCTACTATTATCCTAAGGAAACACCTCCTTCAATAGAGTTTCATTTATATGATGTTGTTAAGAAGATGCCACTAGATGAATTTTGCAAGGTTTGCAAAATACCTTTTGAGGGTAGTTTAGAGGAACCACATCATAGAGATGTGGACGGGTTTATTGACACTATCACTGTGGGGGAAACCAGGAAGGTTTCCGATGCAAGAATCACTAGCATACATTTTCCTGTTTTACGCTACTTTGCCATATTTGCTAGTCGTTGCTTAATTGGTCGCGGAAACTGTGGAAACCTTAGTGTTCATGATATTATCATTTCGTTCCATGGTTTATTCTGCGATAACACTGTTAGTATGGGCGGTATTATTGCCAAACGGTTAAGTCTAAACCGTACAAAGGGCCCCATCTTTGGAGATATTTATGCTTCACGCCTTGCTGCACACTATAACATACCTATTAGGCATTATGAAAAGGAAGATAAATTGTTGCCCACTGTTTATTTAGATTATAAGAGTATGGTAGCACATGACTTTATTGTTAAGAATAGGGAAGGGGCGCTTAAATACAAATTGTTCTTTGATAAACATCACCCTGAGACTATTACCTTGCCTGCTCCTTCCTTGTTTGATTTATCTGCAGGTTCGTATCTCGTTCCGCTGGCGGCCATTCACGCCTAACGGAACCCTACATCAGCCACAGAGCCGGAGCCAGAACCACGATTTGAACCTCCACGACAGTCTAATTACCAGTGGGATCCGGAGATGATTGCCAACCAGTGGCAGTCAGAGTCTTCTTCATCTCAGTATGACCCCGGCTACAACTATGGATATCCGCCAGGCCATCCGTGGCAATGAACCAACTTAGGCCAAAAGCCTAAGCTTGGGGGAGTACGTATTTGTCACCGACATTACATTTATGTTCACACATTCATTGCTAGATGTCGGTGCTCATACTTTTTCACTGCAATATCCATGCTAGTTTATTTTCTTTTTCTTGCTTTCTCCTTGTGTGTTTAATAAACCTTAAGAAAAACAAAAAAAATTAGTTTAGCTTTTAATTAGTTTACTTTTCTTGCTGTAGTAGTAATAATTAAAAAGAAAACCCAAAAAGATTTCCTGTTGTTCTTTTGCTTGTTGGGAGCTTTCTCGTGTAAATAGTTTTATTTTATTTTCTTTTCTTTGGGGGTCGATAGGAGAAGATCATGATTAAATTGTTGAAGTGGCTCTTATATACATTATTGTTGATTTAACCAAGAGCCCATATTGCCTTGTCTTCTCCTGTTTATTGAATGCTCGCAGATTCCAGCTTAGTCCAATGCACGTGCACTCTTATTATTATTCACATCGCTCGGTCGTGCAAGTGGAAGGCAATAATGACGATATATGATGGACTGACTGAGATGAGAGAAGCTGGTATGAACTCGACCTCTCTTGTTTTTGTAAATATGATGAGTTCATCGTTCCTGATTCAGCCTATTATGAATAGACATGTTTGCAATGACAATTAGAGATCATAGTTGCTTATGACATGCTTGATTAGCTATGAGTTATAATGGTTTACCTTGCGTGCCAACATGCTATTAAAATGGTTGTGATGTGGTATAGTGGGGTGGTATCCTCCTTTGAATGATTTAAGTGACTCGACTTGGCACATGTTCACACATGTAGTTGAAACAAATCAACATAGCCTTTACGATAATTATGTTCATGGTGGATTATATCCTACTCATGCTCGTACTCAATGTCTATTAATTTTAATGCATGTTCATGACTGTTGTTGCTCTCTAGTTGGTCGCTTCCCAGTCTTTTGCTAGCCTTCACTTGTACTAAGCGGGAATACTGCTTGTGCATCCAATCCCTTAAACCCCAAAGTTATGCCATATGAGTCCACTATACCTTCCTATATGCGGTATCTACCTGCCGTTCCAAGTAAATTTGTATGTGCCAAACTCTAAACCTTCAAAATGAAATTCTGTTTTGTATGCTCGAATAGCTCATGTATCAACTAGGGCTGTTCGTATCTTCCATGCTAGGCGGGTTATTCTCAAGAGGAGTGGACTCCGCTCCTCACTCACGAGAAAATGGCTGGTCATCGGGATGCCCAGTCCCATGCTTTATGCAAACTAAATCAAAATAATTGCGAACAAAACTCCCCCTGGGACTGTTGCTAGTTTGAGGCACTCGTTGTTTCGAGCAAGCCATGGATTGATGCTTGTTGGTGGAGGGGGAGTATAAACTTTACCATTCTGTTTGGGAACCGCCTATAATGTGTGTAGCATGGAAGATATCGCCATCTCTTGGTTGTTATGTTGACAATGAAAGTATGCCGCTCAAAATATTATTTATCTCTATTTCAAAACCAAGCTCTGGCACCTCTACAAATCCCTGCTTCCCTCTGCGAAGGGCCTATCTATTTACTTTTATGTTGAGTCATCACCCTCTTATTAAAGATCACTAGCTGGAGAGCGCAGCTGTCATTTGCATCCATTACTATTAATTTATATTGGGTATGACTATGACTGGATCTCTTTTACCATGAATTACAATGTCTAGTCAGTCCTTGATCTTTAAAGGTGCTCTGTATTTATGTTTTGCGGTCTCAGAAAGGGCTAGCGAGATACCATCTTATTATATCATATCATGGTTGTTTTGAGAAAGTGTTGTCATCTGAGATTTATTATTATCGCTCGCTAGTTGATTATGCCATTGATATGAGTAAACATGAGACCTAAGAGTTATTGCGAATGTGGTTAGTCATAATCTTTGCTCAAAACTTGAACGCTGGCTTGACATATTTACAACAACAAGAGCAAACAGAGTTTGTAAAAGTTTTTTTTATCACTTTCAGTTTATCAACTGAATTGCTTGAGGACAAGCAAAAGTTTAAGCTTGGGGGAGTTGATACGTCTCCGTCGTATCTACTTTTCCAAACACTTTTGCCCTTGTTTTGGACTCTAACTTGCATGATTTGAATGGAACTAACCCAGACTGATGCTGTTTTCAGCAGACTTTCCATGGTGTTATTTATGTGCAGAAACAAAAGTTCTCGGAATGACCTGAAACTCCACGGAACATCTATTTGGAAAATAAGAGAAATACTGGAAGAAAAATCCCCGTCAGGGGGCCCACACCCTATCCACGAGGGTGGGGGCGCGCCTGCCCCCCAGGGCGCCCCCTGCCTCGTGGGCCCCCTGACGCTCCACCGACCCCAACTCCAACTCCATATATTCACTTTCGGGGAGAAAAAAAAGAGAGAAGGATTCATCGCGTTTCACGATACGGAGCCGCCGCCAAGCCCTAAAACCTCTCGGGAGGGCTGATCTGGAGTCCATTCGGGGCTCCGGTGAGGGGAATCCGTCGCCGTTGTCATCATCAACCATCCTCCATCACCAATTTCATGATGCTCACCACCGTGCGTGAGTAATTCCAGCGTAAGCTTGCTGGACGGTGATGGGTTGGATGAGAGCTATCATGTAATCGAGTTAGTTTTGTTAGGGTTTGATCCCTAGTATCCACTATGTTCTTAGATTGATGTTGCTATGACTTTGCTATGCTTAATGCTTGTCACTAGGGCCCGAGTGCCATGATTTCAGATTTGAACCTATTATGTTTTCATGAATATATGTGAGTTCTTGATCCTATCCTGCAAGTCTATAGTCACCTACAATGTGTTATGATCCGGCAACTCCGAAGTGACAATAATCGGGACCGCTCCCGGTGATGACCGTAGTTTGAGGAGTTCATGTATTCATGTTAATGCTTTGGTCCGGTACTCTATTAAAAGGAGGCCTTAATATCCCTTAGTTTCCATTAGGACCCTGCTGCCACGGGAGGGTAGGACAAAAGATGTCATGCAAGTTCTTTTCCATAAGCACGTATGACTATATTCGGAATACATGCCTACATTACATTGATGAATTGGAGCTAGTTCTGTGTCACCCTATGTTATGACTGTTACATGATGAACCGCATCCGGCATAATTCTCCATCACCGATCCAATGCCTACGAGCTTTTCACATATTGTTCTTCGCTTATTTGCTTTTCCGTTGCTACTGTTACAGTCACTACAAAACCCAAAAATATTACTTTTGCTACTGTTACCATTACTTCCATATTACTTTGCTACTAAATACTTTGCTGCAGATACTAAGTTATCCAGGTGTGGTTGAATTGACAACTCAACTGCTAATACTTGAGAATATTCTTTGGCTCCCCTTGTGTCGAATCAATAAATTTGGTTGAATACTCTACCCTCGAAAACTGTTGCGATCCCCTATACTTGTGGGTTATCAACCCGCACAAGCAGTTTTGACTCCAGTGATTTCCAAACTTCTGCAACAATAACCAAATTACAATTAACATAGGGATAAGCTGCAATCTAGGCACAAGAAAACACAAAGAAAAAATTGGGATATTTCTATCGGGAGAGCCAACCTAAGCAACAAGGAATGATTGCAGATAAAGTAGTGAGAAAAGAAATAAGGTGTGTAACCCGTAAATAGAGAGAGGAACTAAGCACTAAAAATGTAAAGGAAGAGTAACACACCTCCACTTCGGGCGATAGTAACGGAAAGAGGACGGTCGAACATCGCGGGGATGAGCAAACAAAATTTCCACACACACACACACACACACAGAGAGAGCACGAAAAGGCCATCCATTTCTTCTAGGCCTACTTACAATTTTATTAGTTGGGTGGCCCGATTATGGAGCAATTGCCCTGGTCGGCCCACGGAGCAGCGGCCTAATTACACTGGGTCAGGTGGGTTGTGCCTATGATGCGGTAAAAGTCGCACAAACGTCATTGGTTGAACGCTCAGGAGATTTGAAGCGTTTAATTGCAAACTGATGGTAATGACACTGGTGCGCGTCGGTCCTAAACAAACGATTTTTTACCCCTTTCCGCGACGGCATTTGGAACCGTCGTCAAGTGAGTGTGGGCGATAGGGGGTCCTTCCCACACGACCCAGACACCCTCGGGGATATGCCCTCCTGGCACACACGTTCGGCAAAATGAGGTCGTGTGCGACCGGCGAGCACTCAAATACGAAAATACATACAGTAGAGCCAAAAAATTACAATTATACGGCGAAATTGTTTCCGGTCGCAAGTACATCCCACATAGTCAATCCCCGCTAAATGTTTCCGTTCGTATGCACATCCCACACAGTCGCTCCAAGGAAAACATTTCCGTTCACAGGTACATCACACACAATTTTTTCCGTTAAATCGTTTGCATTATTGAATGTAGCACACACGGTCCGTAGAAGGAACTGTGTGGCAAAGGCTGTCCATGACACACAGTTTTTATGTGGTAAACGTTTGCGCAAGGTGGCCTAACGCAAACAGTTTTCAAGAGAAAAGTTGTGTGATTGTTCATTGGTCCAACACGGTTTATTCCTAGAAACTGTGTGCGTTGCCTGAGGTCATCGCCCACGGTATTTTTTCAACAACCGCTTGCAATATCAAAACCCAATTAGCAGGCTAATTCGCCATTAGTATGCTAATTGCCCTATTATTCATAATTCATTTATTAATCTAATTGATATTCATATTAAGCACACAATATATTTCATTTCCATATTAAGGAAGTTGAATTTCATAATTTAAATACATCAGAGTACAACATGATATAGCTTCAGCACTCAGCTACCCCATTACACAACTGCACCAGCAGCAAGTTTCACATGCAACATGTAGAACCTTTCGAAATTAGCATCATAGACGGTATATAGACAGATGCATCTCATCTGGAAAACTGCTGAAGCGGAAGGCGAATATTGAGCCTTCATTCATGTTGAAGGTCTTTGCAACTTTAGGCCAGTGCCTGTGGATGATTGACCGTCCGCCTTCGACCTCTTCAGGAACACTTCAATATTGAACTGTGGGTGTTGTATGAAAACCTTCCTCACCTCCTGACCATAGAGGTGGTTTGAGAGGTAATCATCAGTGAACGGCTTTGGAAAGGCCTGAAAACAAGGATGTGCATAAATATCTTCTCTATATTGAAAATGGGGCAAAGGAATAAAAAAAGGCAAGGTATAATAGTTAGTACCGTCTTGTAGTGAACTGATGTCTTCTACATTGTGCAGACAAAGATCTCGTTGCTTTTTGTCACTAATTTCTTTATCCTAAAAATCTTTTTGAGTTTCTTGATTTGATTGATATTCATGGATAACTCATTTCCCCATATGCAAAAAGGGTCGAACAGTGGGTCAAAACATCTGACAGCGGGACCTACATGTGCAAGACCAAATTGTTAAAAACCAAAATATTAGAATGGTTCCTGCAATTGCACAATAATGTGCTGTTAGACAACGGACCATGCACGTGCTAACCTCGATTGTAAACCTCAGTGCTTCCCATTGTTTCCCTGCAACACATATAAGGTTAGTCATCAGGTTAAGTAAGGGTTCGCATGCCATCAGTAAAATATGTTGATGAAAAATAAGCACACTGCAGATTCATCAGATTAATTGAAGCCACACGGAAAACCCGTTTACCCAAACCAAGCATGATTAAGAACTAGGAAATATAGCACATGTATATGTTTCTCATGTATTAAGTGCAGCCAAATTCGATTTATTCCTCACATGCACAACAATACAAAATTCTACCCACGACAATTGGACATCGCATTGCAGAATTGAACCAAGCAGTTAACTAAACACCACAATAAATGAACCAAACATTAACTGAGCACCACATTGCACAATATAACATTGAACCAACCAGTTACTAAACACCACAACAAATGAACCAAACATTAACTGAGCACCATATTGCACAATATAACATACTCCTAATAGAAGATCAGAGAGTTAACCAAACAGTTAACTACAGACAATTGTAGCAATTGTATTTGTTTCTCATGTATTTACTACAGCCAAATTCAATTTATTCCTCACATGGTATACAATAACAGAATGCACCCACAATTTTGTAAAGATAAATTCGATTTATTTCTCACATGGAAGACAATACAAAATTGTAGCCTGAAGAATTGAACATCACATTTGCAGAATTGAATCAAACAGTTAACTGAAGACGACAACTAATTAACAAAACAGTTAATAAGTGAGCACCACACTACACGACATATAGAACATATACACTAGAGCAACAGATTGCATGGTGAAATTAGATAGCACAGTTCACTACATTTTGTGAAGGAAAGGCAGGAGCAGCACATGCAACGGGTAAACCGAGCATGCTTAACCGGCGTAGCTAGGAATTGGCAAGGTGCTCCTCCAAGATCTGGGGGTCGGCACGAATGGCAGGCATCGCGACCTCATCTGCGTGTGCGGCCGCGATTTGCTTCTTCGCTGCCAAATGCTCCTTGAGGTGATGGCTATACTGCGTGCACCATGTCATAGGCCGGCACTTATTTGGTGGAGGGGTCGGTGATTTGGGTGGAAGGTTTCGCGCTCGCGCCGACGGTCGAGGCATGTGGGATGTGCAAGGAGAAGGAGGATGGGGGTCGGGTGTGGATTACCTGCCTGGATAGAGGAGGCCGAGTAGCGTGAAGGAGGGTCATCGGCGAGGAGGCAGCGGCGCTGCAAGCAAGGAGTGAAGGTTTCAACTTGGAAAGGAAGGCGGAAAGAGGGGAAATGTGGCTTTTGGTAAGGGGGAGGGGCGGGGAGGTAGATATTTGCACGGAAGCCGAAAATTTGGAATCGCTTCAGCTAAAAAACTGGCGCGCAAAGTGTCATGAGACACGGTCCCTTATTCGGAACTGTGTATGATATGTGGACATCACAAACGATTCAGATAGCTTAATCCATGTGTGATGAGTTTGAACGTCAAAAATTTCGGTTCGAATTTCCATGGTTACAGTGGTCATCCACGTCATTGCATAATTTGGGTACACAAAGGAGACTAAAGCACACCTACACTTCTTAATCGAGCAAGTTCAGCAATTAAACATAGGTAGCTGACCTAAACATTACTCTAATAAATTAAAGACCGGCACTCTTAATTAAACAAAACATAGAGTACTACTACGGCTGGTGCTCGTCGATCTCCGCCGCCGCCTCCATGTCCAGCTCGAGCTCGATGGCCTCCTGGGGAAGGGGCTCCATGGCATCCATCACACCATACTCGGCAAGCATCTCGCCATCTGCGTCCGCCATCTCTTTGGAAAAGGCCGCCATGAGTTGGGCGTGGGCGGACGCGATCTGGGCTTGGACGAGCTCTGTCGTTGCAAGGTATGCGGCGGAGGAACGGACGGCTGCTCGAACGCTCTCGGTGATTGCCAGCTTTTCGGCCGTGGGTTGCCGACCGTTGGCGGAGAAGCTTCATTCGATTTGTGCAGTGACCGCGAGGAGCTGGGCGTGGGCGGCCTTGACATGGTCGTGGGCGGCCTCCATCAAGGCTAAGGCCGCCGCTGCGGAATGGACAACTGTTGTGCCGCTCTTGCCAGTTGCTATCCCCGAGGCAGATGTTGCTACCGCCACCTGAAAACCAACAGCGGCCGTTTGGGCTGCCTTTGCCGCCCCGTCGCAAATTGCGGCCGCGCTCATGCACTTTGTTAGCACGCGCATGGCGGCTGCGGCCGCGCTCTCGCGGGAGTGGGCCACCGAAGTTGCCCTCACGACGCGGGTCCACGTGCCCATCTTTCACCGGCGACCATTGAACAGTGAAATGATATTTGGGGAGCGAGCTAGTGTGCTTCACACGCCGGCTGTGGACTGTAGCCGACGCACCTTCTCGCGTAAGCCATAGGCGTACTATACACCAACGGTGCTCCAAAATATTTTGTACTACATCTCACATGGTTGCTGATAATAAACTGTGTGTGATCTATTTGATTTTTCATCTTGATTTGAATTACATAATGGGGTCACAGCAGCAATGGACGGTGTTTGAATTGCTAGACCTTTTCTCTGGAGTGAACATGCAACTATATGTGTGTCGTATAAATTGGTTGAAAAATCAAATATGTGTGCTTGGGTGCATGCTTAGGTCCCATGCAACAAATGGGAATGAATTTCAAACACCGGACACCGTTGATTGCCGGCAAAACATTGAGATGCCTGGTTTTTAAATTCTAGTAAATCCAAAACTCAACTAAAATTCATGAAACTTGGCATGCTATCATGGAGCGGCATCAATATGTCGTGGTACAAATTTTGTCCCATTTGAGGCAGGTTTGGGTATATGCGTCTCACAAACTGGAGCTTCTCACAACAAGCATGATGGTTTTTGGTAGGGAACGTCCCACCTTTATCGACGAAACGATATTCATTGCCTCTTATTGCTTTCAATTTTTTTTCTTGTGTCAACATAGAACAACAGGAGTGTTGTATGATTTTTCGGGGTTCGTTTGGACATTTTTATGCATTAGTTGAGTTTTCAATGCATTTTATGTGCATAATTCAAATTTGAACTACATGCACGTGCTCCAGTGCATATAAATTGGTTGAAAAATCAAATATGTGTCCTTGGGTGCATGCTTAGGTCCCATGCAAGAAATGGGAATGAATTTCAAACACCGGGGCACCGTTGATTGCCTGCAAAATATTGAGATGCCTGGTTTTTAAATTTTAGTAAATCCAAAACTCGTCTAAAATTCATGAAACTTGGCATGCTATCATGGAGCGGCATCAACAAGCCGTGGTACAAATTTTGTCCCATTTGGGGCAGGTTTGGGTATATGTTCTCACAAACCGAAGCTTCTCACAACAAGCAGGATTTTTTCGGTAGGGAACGTCCCACCTTTGTGGACGAAACGATATCAATTGCCTCTTATTGCTTTCAATTTTTTTTCTCGTGTCAACATAGAACAACAGGAGTGTTGTGTAATTTTTCGGGGTTCATTTGGACATTTTTATGCATTAACTGAGTTTTCAATGCATTTTATGTGCATAATTCAAATTTGAACTACATGCACATGCTCCAGTGCATATAAATTGGTTGAAAAATCAAATATGTGTCCTTGGGTGCATGCTTAGGTCCCATGCAAGAAATGGGAATGAATTTCAAACACCGGGGCACCATTGATTGCCGGCAAAACATTGAGATGCCTAGTTTTTAAATTCTAGTAAATCCAAAACTCGTCTGAAATTCATGAAACTTGGCATGCTATCATGGAGT
The DNA here is from genome assembly GCF_002575655.3 of Aegilops tauschii subsp. strangulata. Lineage (NCBI taxonomy): Eukaryota > Viridiplantae > Streptophyta > Magnoliopsida > Poales > Poaceae > Aegilops > Aegilops tauschii. The sequence goes on along the minus strand of NC_053041.3, from coordinate 86,756,182 downwards.
GGCATCAACATACCGTGGTACAAATTTTGTCCCATTTGGGGCAGGTTTGGGTATATGTTTCTCACAAACCAGAGCTTCTCACGACAAGCATGATGGATTTCGGTAGGGAACGTCCCACCTTGGTGGACGAAACGATATCCATTGCCTCTTATTGCTTTTAAATTTTTTTCTCGTGTCAACATAGAACAACAGGAGTGTTGTGTGATTTTCTGTGATTTTTGGGGTTCGTTTGGACATTTTTATGTATTAATTAAGTTTTCAATGCATTTTATGTGCATAATTCAAATTTGAACTACATGCACATGCTCCAGTGCATATAAATTGGTTGAAAAATCAAATATGTGTCATTGGGTGCATGCTTAGGTCCCATGCAAGAAATGGGAATGAATTTCAAACACCAGGGCACCGATGATTGCCGGCAAAACATTGAGATGCCTGGTTTTAAATTCTAGTAAATCCAAAACTCATCTGAAATTCATGAAACTTGGCCTGCTGTCATGGAGCGGCATCAACATGTCGTGGTACAAATTTTGTCCCATTTGGGGCAGGTTTGGGTATATGCTTCTCACAAACCGGAGCTTCTCACAACAAGCATGATGGTTTTCGGTAGGGAACGTCCCACCTTTGTGGACGAAACGATATCCATTGCCTCTTATTGCTTTCAATTTTTTTCTCATGTCAACATAGAACAACAGGAGTGTTGTGTGATTTTTTATGATTTTTCGGGGTTCGTTTGTACATTTGTATGCATTAAAAGAGTTTTCAATGCATTTTATGTGCATATTCAAATTTGAACTACATGCACATGCTCCAGTGTATATAAATTGGTTAAAAAATCAAATATGTATCCTTGGGTGCATGCTTAGGTCCCATGCAAGAAATAAGAATGAATTTCAAACACCAGGGCACCGTTGATTGCCGGCAAAACATTGAGATGCCTGGTTTTTAAATTCTAGTAAATCCAAATTCTGTTAACCATTCACGTGACGCCACGTGTCTTGGTTTGAATGGCTGTAGGAGGTGCCGTGCGGACAGCTGCTTGACCTTGACTGAACTGGAGGCGTGCGAGCGCCGTCCGATGCGCAGGCTGATCGAGAGGCGCGCAAGCTGTCCTTGAGTGCGTAGGCTCATCGGGAAGCGTGCAAGCTCTACGCTGTGCAGGCTCACTAGAGGCGAGCCCTTTGACTTCCATGGCCGCCCGCCTTGCTCGCATCCTCTCCATTAATGGCGCCCAAGCCGCAGTTTAATTCGCTTTTTAAATATATAACACTCATCGCAAACGTTTTTGTTTAGAATACCCGTATGCAAACCGACAGCTTCCGCAGAAAGCCAAGAGAAAATGTGCCGAGCAGGATTTCTGCAGCTCTTGATCGCAAACGTTTTAGATAGAACACCCGTATGCAAAGTGAGAGCAGCACATGATTTGTGCATCCCATCAACCAAACGGTTGTTTTGGATGACCCGTGTGCAACCACGTACAAACAATTTGGTAAGATTTGTCAATCCTTATAACACTGCGATTTATCAAAATATGAAGCTAAAAATCACTAGCAGTATCTAATTTTTGCAACTAAAATTCAGTAATTAAGCATAGATTTCATTCATAGATTAAGCAGTTGTTCCTAATTTATACAAACAGTTCAACTCGACAGCTGAACCGATCAAACTTTTCCCCAATTGTTGCCAACCACGTAGTGAAATAGCTAGTTCAACTATATATACTAGCTAATTTTAAGTATGTTGTACAGTTCCACCACATCTATAGTCAGTTCCACCACATCTATAGTCAGATGAACTGAACAAAATAACCCCTAAATACTACTACTACTACTGCGAAGGGGCTTTGTACTACTTCCGGCTGCCTCTCCTCTGCCGAGCGCGCTCAGTAAGAGGCGGAGGAGGAGGAGCCTACCGACGAGCTGGGCACCCGCAATGCGTGCCTGCCGCTAATGCAGCTTCAGCGACGCTCGCCTTGAACGCCCTCTGCCGCTCCAGACGACCCCTCTCGAAGCGGTGGTTCTCCTTGTAGATCTCCTGATTCCTCGCCTCTGAGGCGGCGTGTGCCGCTGCCACTGCGGCGGTAAGGCTCTTTGTGTGCTCGACGAGGCGCTCCTCCTCCTCCCGCAGGAACTCGGCGTAGCGCGCAAGGTCGCTGTCGCACGTGCGGGCAACCACCTCCGCCTCCCACCTTCGGGCGGCGGTGGCGGAGCGGGTGATGACCAATGCGGTCGACGGTGGGCTGGCGGCCATGGCGGCCGACGACGGGGTGGCGGCCACGACCATCACCTCCCGCCTTCGGGCCGCTGTGGCGGAGCGGGTGATGGCCACAATGGCCGGCAGTGGGGTGGCGGCCACGACGGCCATCTCCCGCCTTCGGGCCGCGGCGGCGGAGCGGGCGATGGCCCTGGCTTTTGACGGTGGTATGGCGGTAACAGCGGCCGGCAACAGCTACCGACGGGCACCGGCGGCGGAGCGTGTGGTGGGTGTTCCGCGCACACCCAACAGGGACGCCACGCGCACTACACTATGCCGGGGACTGCGCCGCCACCGTGGTGTAGCCTCCCAGCTGGAGCTATCCTCTTATGACGGTGGAGTGGCTGAGCGACGACGACGGACCGGTGTCATTGGCGAATGTGGGAGAAGCAGACGAGATAAGCTACAGGGATGGAGTGGAAAATGCGATGCAGGACTCGCCGGTCGTGAGGGTTTTTATACCAGGCCGGTAAGCATTGGGATTTTGGGGGATTTCACCGAGTCGGGCGGGAAGCTTGCGCGGGAACCTGCGAGGTTGCGCGGGAACAGGCTCATCGACGATTCATTGGCGCCATCGTTCGGCAAAAAGAACACCCCCGCGCGCTGCGCAAGCTTGCACTGTAAGCTGTCTGCGGCAGCGGGGTGACAAGACGTGCGAGAAGAAGACGAAAGGCCACGTACACATACGGTTAATAAAAAATGTTTGTGATTTAATTACCTACTATACCACCGTCCTGGTTTATAAGTACGATTTAACTAATAAAATACGAATGCATGTCGCCAAAGATTATATAGTTGGATTTGTATTTGAACATAGTTTCCAATTATATAATCTTTAAAACATGCATTAACATTTTGTTGGTTAAATTTGAGGGCAAAGTATGGCACGAAATATAAAGGAGACTATATACTAGATGGAGGTGGTACCACACGGCCGCTCTCTACGCAGCGACGCAACTGTCGGCCGGCTTGTAGGCGACCATTTGCTGCGTATTCAACTACTCCATGCGTGTGGTTGCTTGCGGTTCAGGCGGCCGCGGCGCGCTCTGCTCTCGCGTCCCTCCGGGTGCTCTGCCCTCGTCCCTCCACGCGCGCTGCCAGTGTTTTGGGCCGGGGCACTATCACGCACGTTCGTATGCAAGCGGTTGCGCCGGGCGCGGCGCGACGATGCAGTTACCCACTGCAAAAACTGCCATGCGGATGCCCCGAGAATCCACGCCGCCCGGTCCCCTTTTATTCCTGCGGCCATTTACCTTCATCTCTCGTCTCAGACGTCACAATAAGCACACCCACGAGGACACATACAGAGAGGACATCCAGCGGTTCCAAAGGCGCTTCCCGTGGCTCCAATGACGCTCCCAGCGGCCGACGACGACAACGGCGGGCAGTTCACCACGCAACATGTAGTGGACACCCACGTGAGCGGGAAGGCCCTCTCGGTGGTGTACACGAACGATCCGGTCTCGGTGGAGAGCTCCATCCAAACTATGGAGCAGTTCCTTGCCGAGGACAAGTACCGAGTGGTCGGCTTCGACCTCGAGTACACCATCGGTCGTGCCGGGCACGATCAGAAGGTTGCCGTCGCCCAGTTGTGCATGCGACATGACGTCCTCGTCTACCACTTCCACCTTGCCACAAGGCCTTGCGAGCGTTTTTCCAGGTATATCAAGAGCTGCGGCTACAGTTTCGCTACGGTGGACACCACCAACGATCTAAAAGCGCTCAAGGTTTTGGACTTGAAATGCCCGCATCTTGTCAACATCCAGCATCACTACAAGGTCTGTGGCACCGACAAAAGCAAAATGAACTCCCTGGTTGACCTCGCCTCGGTCATCATCGGCCCCTACTACACGAAGATGAAGCAAGAGAGCAATAAGGACAAGAACGCCCGGCACAGTGTGTGGCATAAGAGACTGGATGAACAACATGTCAAGTACGCGGCCATGGACGCGTACACAAGCTACGAGATGTATAGGCGGATCGTTGACTTGAGGAACTGTCTTCTTCCTGACCCAGACGAGGGATCGAGCCACATAGCAGTGGCGGGAGCGTCACAAGAAGTAGATGACTAGACGATCGTTTCTCCTACTTTAGAATGCATGCAATTGTTTATTGAGGTGTGTGCGAATGATCTGTATAGTCACTTATGTAATTGGATGTTTATTTCAGTTATATATATATATATATATATATATATATATATATATATATATATATATATATATATATATATATATATATATATATATATATATATATATATATATATACATGTTATTCTACTGTAGACATAGCAATTCACACGGCTTATTAGCAGCAATCTTCTGTGTTATTATTGGTCTTCGCACACATTTCAGATTACGGACCTCTTTGCCGCGTATCACACACATCTTGTTCAGTTGAACCATTTTCATTGTGTTGCCTAATCACACACACTTAATCCCAGTGAACCGTATGCTGTATATCGCATACGCCTTTATCTGGCTGCCCGTTTCTTTTGTGCCTCCTCATTACAAACAGTTCATTAAGCTGAACCGTATGCCCTGCATCGCACACGCAACTAAATTCTGAACCGTGTTTGATGCATCTGTCATCGCAAAGGTTTTGCACATTTTTGACGTTTTTCTTACACCACTGTTTACGATTATGGCATCGCACATAGTTTGATCAAAGGGTCTCTGATCGTAGTGTCGCGTTTGGACCATCCTACAGTACTGTGAGTTCAATCAATATCAAAGGGTGTAGGTAGCTCAGTTTTACTATTTTTAGTTAGATATAATACATACGGATTAAATATCAAAATGGTTCTTTAGAAATTAATATGAGCGTTATACTTAGTGGAAGCATGTCTCAAACACGTAGTAAGGAGCAAATCCCAAAACAAATGAACCGCTACGGTCGTAGGTTTAGCTGCTCATCGGTCAAGACAAACATTTCTGGTGCTTATATATGTCTGGACAATCGCTTTAAAAAGTTGGCTACAGTGACAATGCAACCGTTTTCGCAGGTTTCATTAAACAATATCGGTATATAATTTAGCTTATTTTAAGAATGTCGCTATTTAGCATATCCCGTTGTTTTAAACGCTGATTTGCACTGAACTATCTAGTTACTTGTTGATAGTCCCAAGCCATCAAACCCCTGTAGGAGTTATCCTTGTTGTATAACTCATGTTCAATTTGCTTTGTTTTGAGACATGTACATATACACCGTGACGTAGTCGAGCCCAACCACTCGGCTGCGGCAGTGTGTGTTATCGTGCTTACATAAAAGTCCTATTCTGACCCCGACCTCAAATGCATCATGATGAATAGTAAAATCAAAGAAAATAGTAAACAACTCAAAAATATCTGAAACTTTTTTTGTGGTAAACTTTGACAATGTTTAACAAATTTCAGCACAAAATGGTATTCGCGTAAATCGTGGCAAAAGAAAAAAAATCAACGCTCCAAAATGTTTTCAAAACTAGCATTATTGGAGCATCTATTTTTTTGCCATGACTTCCACGAATGTTATTTCGTGCTAAATTTTTTCAAGCATGCAAAACATTTTTCAAAGTTTACCATGATTGTTTTTCAGAATTCTTGGAATTTGTTTACTACCCCCTCCATTCCTAAACATATGTCTTTCTAGAGATCTTAATATGCACTACATACGGGTGTATATAGATATATTTAAGAGTGTAGATTCAATCATTTTTATCTGTGTGTATTGGAATCTCTAAAAGAACTTATATTTAGGAACGAAGGGAGTAGTTTTTTTGATTTTACTGTTTATCAAGAAACATTTGAGCTCGGGAGCAGATACTCCACGTCCGACTCTTTCTTTCTTCTTCCTTGAGCTTTCTTCCTCCTCTAATTGTTCCTCCTTTAATAAAATTGACTTATTTAAATTGCAAATTCAGTTAACTTATGTGTAGTTATGAAGTAAAACAAGAGATCACATGTGTTTATGCCAAGGTTTAAAAGTTTGTCGAAATATCCCGAAATTTCCAAAATTTTGACAATTTCGAGGGTGGCCGAAATTTATGCCTTTCGTTCGAAATATTTTGCTTGGTTCGTATTCCTATGTAAAAAAGAATATGTATCATTTTGCATAAACATTGGTTTCAGTAGCATAGCGGTAGGACATTTTTCTTCTAACTATTAGGTCGAGAGTTCGAATCATGTTGCACAAGCATTATTTTAAATTTTTGCATCGAAAATACTTTTTTTGCAAAAAATATGTACTGGCCGAGATTCAAACGGACTAACGATGAGGTTACATTTGCAGTTCGGTTAACTTTGTCCTACATTTTATTTTATCTAGATGCTTAAATTTAAAATTATTTGAATTTAAACAAAAAATTCGATGATTTGTCCGAAACATTATTTTGGAATTTAAATTTTTTGCCCATTTCGAGGCTGAGTGAAGTGTTTGCCACTTCTAAATCGTAAAGAAGCTGGTAGTGGCTTGGTGTAGACTAGATTAACTAGTGCGTGTGCATGGCACATTTAGTCATGTCAGGATGCGAGTGTACTTTCGGTGAATCTTTATAATAGATCTGATATTTTCACAAGAAAAGATGGAGTGTTGGCATACAGCCGTGTGTGCGGCCGGGGCACCAATGTGTGTTGCTAGTCTTGCTGCCAGCATTGAGTTTGTTTTAGTGATCTAAAAGCTCTTATATTAGTTTACAGAGGGAGTGTATCAGCTGCATGCATGCAGTGCCCTAGCGCTGTGCAGACCAAACCTATGGGTCCGACATATCGGTGAACAGTACATGGAAAAATTAATATGAAGAATATTGGTGACAACAGGATTCGAAACCAAAATCTCCTGGTGGTACGTGCTCTCGGTGTCGCTGACGATACAAGTTTGAGCACTACTTTCATGCACTTTCAACTTTAAGCACCAAATTGATCATCATGTGCAACTTTATGTATCACCGGTGTATTTGCCTCAAAAGAAGCTAGGAGTAAGTCTGTCCTCCACTTGTCCATCCCAACTTTTTATTGAGATCGACAGCATGACATGGATTAAATTTTAGGAAAAGAAGAGGGGCAGTGGAATTGAATGTAAAAGTTGTGTGGATGCATCAATGCTTGATCTTAGCATTAAATTAGCCCAGCCACTAGGGAGGCGCAGCTCGTAAATTCTGTAAATGCGCCATCATTGCATTATGTTGCAGGCAATGACATTAAGCTCGATCAATTGGATGCAATGCAATGAAATCTCATAAAAGCAATTCAATGAAAGATATAAATTTGATGCATGCATGGGTTCATTCTGTATGTGAAAAGTCACTTTTGTGTGCACTCATAGAATTGAGTGTATGTGTGTAGTTACTAGTATGTATGAGCGTTTGCATCTATAGTGTGTTAAACAAAGACACTATTATGCACGTGCTCTAGTGATCACTATATTTTTTTAATAGTGTTAAAATGGTAATTTTGAAGTTTTAACTTCACAAAACAACTTTACATGTTCATATGGATGCATACTACACATGTGCAAAGTTTGATGATGAAATAATTAAGTATGTGGACCTACACGAGAATGACTAAATCATGAAAAAAACTGATTTTTTTTTTGCAAAGACGAACAATGCATGCATTGTTCACTGTTTACAAGCCACCATCTTGTTATTTTGTTAGCTCACATGGTTACTTGTTTCATCAGCAAAATTTTAAACATTTGTAATATACATTCATATTAACATGTAGAATTTTTTTTGGATTTATTTGAAACTTAAAAGACATGATTTTCGAACTATTGAAAATCAAATGCTCCAATGCACTAGTGCTCCAAAAATCCAGACTCGCTTTCAAACAGCTAGTATATATGACATTATTCATGAAATCTAGATATAAATGTGTACTTCTTTACTCTTTCTAATTTATTTAGGAAAAAGGATAAACAAGGAGTAGTAGGTAGGAACTTGATGTGGAAGTTGTGCGTAGGCATCAATAAGAGCATGGTTAATAATGCAACTAACAGTTGGCTATAAGGCGATGTCATGTCATCTACAACCAACCTCTTAGGCGACATGTACAGTAATAAGTTTTAAATATGTACTCCCCCATCTCAGTTTACAAGTCATGCATGTGTACCTAGGTTGTTAATTTGATCAATTTAATAAGAGGCATACATTACCAAAATAACTCATTAGAAACTTTAGATATTCTATTTTCTGATGATATATTTTTTATGTTAAATAATTTATTTTATATAAGTTAAATTGACGACCTAGATACACGTGCAAGACTTGTAAACTGAGATGGACGGAGTACTGGTTTATCAATAGTTGATCCACTTTATATCCTCACAAAGCGTCGGATCTCGTGTTGCAGATGGCTACTAACCAAGAGCCCGCTTCTCCTATCTCTCCTCTTCTTTCTCCTCCAACTAAGCAAAAATATATTATTCTATTTCTTGTAGTTTGCTTATGTCACCCTATTGTACTTGTTCTAATGCTTGATCACAGTATGAGTTAATTAACCCAGCTACTAGGGAGGCGCAGCTCGTAAATGATGTACGAGCTTGATTTAATGCATGGGATGTGTTTTTCTTTGCTGTTTTCATTGAGGGACAGCAGCAAGCAGATGGAGCAGCTAGCAGTATAAACTAGATCGGTACCGCGCCTTGGCGCAAGGGTGCCGGTCCCAACTTTTTGGTCAAGCAAGTAATGCTAAGTTAGTAGGAATCCAGATTTGGCATATGGATTCATATAGGATAATAATATCTATGTTGCTCAATATCGACACGATACTATAAGGCAGAATCGATTTCAATACATCCGTAAGATTACAAAAGATAGCCCTGGCGCAAGTTGCCCGTTCCAGACAGGAAATCTAAATCGATGTAGTATGCAATCAATGCATGGTTCAAAGCCCAAAGCAATGCACCAAATATTTAACCTCATGAAGTGTTAAGAAAGCAAGGTTGTTAAAGATACTAACTTCATAGGGAGATAATGCAACCTTTGTTGATTACCCACTTGCAAGCAAGGTAATGTGATGTGCTGAATACTGAAACCATATGTCTGTAGAAGTATTGGACCACAACCTGCACAGTACCGCGATCATCACACGGAATCTACCACAGGAAAACCGAACATGGATGCCACCATTCCCAACCTGGTAATAACGCCATCAGACCAAAAGATGTTAGAATATCAGCAAACACCAATCCAATGAACATTCTTTATCAGAGTTAAAAATTTCAAAGCAAGGTATAGCCACATCAAACCCGGAAGGACATATTTCATACTCAATAGTTTAGAAGATAGAAAAAAAAGCAATGCTCATCATTATAGATACGAACAATAGTTCCATAAAATATTACTACCACCGGTTGACTTTTTCCACATAAAATGATGTCTCACTATCAAACTTAGCAGAAAGGTTTCCCCATAACTTGACTTTGATTTCATATGAGGAGAGGCAGCACGTGTGCATTGAACATTCTGATCTCTTGGTTATATAGTGGCTATAAACAAGAGATCAGAATGTTCAATGCACACATGCTGCCCAAACCATATACAAAGACAGGCAGTAGTAGAAACCTGATATCACAAATGATAATATCCTTTATAGGTACAAATTCCTTCCATGTTTATGGCTGAAACATGTGTACATCAGAAACTTTAACTACAATATGGTAGATATCTACAGGACCAAGCAAGAAATCAGAAATAGAACAGCGGGCGTCTTAAGTAAAGCAAGCACCACCCGATTACATATAAGTTTGTATTCATCCTCAGCACTGTCCAGGCTGAAGAGGGTACATAGGGTCACATACAGTCTGCAACATCTGCTTGTCCTTCGACAGCATAACAACATTAACTAAACACGTGGGTCAAACACATAAATAAACATATGTCGGACAATAGGGCGCAATAGAATCGGAGCTAGCAGAGACACAGGAAACTGCCTTAGAACATCCGAAGAGACACTCCCATAGCCAGACATCATTACTTCGTGCATCCACAAACAAAAGGATAGGGTCCTGCATATATATAGATTTGCAAGCGCAGATTAGCAGGATGCCCATCAGAGGAGTCATTTCTGATGCATAGTAAGGTTCATGATATTCAAAACAGTGATAATGGTAGACTTTGCATAACATGACAACACATCATATTTCATAATTAGAATACATTATATTACTGAAAACAGAAACTGAGGTGACCAATTGGAATAATCCCATTTAGGTGACCACATTCCATAGTTTAAATTCAAAAATTAGGCTTCTCCCTAAAGCATACACTCAGATAGGGGGCATTTAAAAAGAATCTGGATGAAACACACAGGCATACCTTCGATATTTCATTGCACATCTCAATGGAGACATTATTATCTTATGGACCTCGTTAAAATCGATGACCTTATTAGTTGCAACTATAATTATATGAAACAGGTACCTGCAACGAAAAATGACAAACCATGATGGATCAGAAATGAATTAAGCAGCTAGTTGCAGCACGACATGCCCAACTTCTCACCTCTGTCTTTTTTATTTTTCTTCATTTATCAATACACATAGTGACACACCAACGCCTTGACTATGCTCAAGCTATCACAGTGGTTTACAAATTCCAGATTCGTATTCAAACAAATGAACTATATAATGAGTCATGATAGGTGGGTGAGCCTTGCTTCTGTTCGGTTGTAATTACAGGGGGCATGGTAGGTTGGGAGTCTGGCTTCTCTTTGTGTGTAAAGATAGTGTGTCTGGAGAGCCTTGCTTTTGTTCGGTTACAACTTCAGCAAGCTTGCTATAGAGAAAGTTTAATGAAAACACTTAGATAGCAAGTAAACCATGTGAGATTAAAAAAAGCACGGACACCAGCAAGAAAACTGGAATATTCCAGTTTCATGAAATGCATCTCCTTTGTACCTCTTATGATTAGAGGAAAGGCCATAAATGGAAGAACCCAGAGTAGATTTTATACCTACATATAATGGCAGGCTGGCAACCGTAGGGCATTTTCATTGGATAAATACATCAAATTTTACACAACTAAAATCAACTTCATGTCTGTGTACCTCATATGATTAGAGGAAAGGCCATAAGGTAAGAACCTAAAGTTAGCATAGGATTTATACATACATGTAATTACAGCAGCAGGGTGCTATGCTATTGGTGGTATCCTTTTTATATATATCCTCACTGGTTAGCTGACATCAGAAAAGGAGAAGATCAGAAGGGTATAACAGTTATGAAGCTATAACAGTTATTAAACAATGTGTCAGGCTCACAGGAAAAAACTCAGCGAGTTTTCCTAAGAGTAATACAAAGAAAACTTGAAATTGAAAATATACACTTAAAAGAGTGGCCGAAGTAAATTTTCCGCATAACACAGTGAATGCAATTTCGTAAGAGGTAGCAAAACCATGTAATGCAAATAGGCTGCGTTTTTTTGGGATGTATGGAGCAAAACAATTCAACAACCCAAGGAGAATATTATGTTGCAGCGGATATATGAAGCTGAGTTATAATGCATAAAAGAATGACAATGGACAATAGTGACATAAGAGGGTAAACAGGGTTTGCCGGGCACTAATTATGTTGTAGCACAAAATACTAATAAATAGTAACACTAAAGATCAGTTAGGAGCCGGGGAAGGAATTGTAAATAGCATACGTCAGCAGATTAAGCAAAGAGGCACTGATTATACAGAGAGACTCCAACACCAAACAATTAGAGGGGGACATCAATCGCATACACGGGATGGAGGAAGAGAGCACAAACCATACTTCAAGCAGGGAGAAATCGTGTGCTATTTCAAACAGAAGTAACATTTTATCTAGTGCACAAAAATATAGTTGTACAAAATTACTTTATTGTGTCCCAGTTACATAAATCATTTTCTTTTGATACTATCCCAGTTAAAGAGTTGGAAGTCTTAAGTAACAGGAAACAGGAAAGGCCATAAGGTGCTATATTTTTTGAATACCAATGTAATGAAAGGTGGTATCTTTTTCGAATACCAATTCATGGTGTCTTCTTCGAATACCCTCATCTGATACCTAATATAAGAAAAGGCGAACATCAGAAATCTATGTAAATAGTAGAAGAAGGATACAAGTATGATACAAATGAACCATATAATAATGATTTATAGAGATTATCTACAATGCATGGCAACCAAAATCGTTGCTTCTTTTGTTAGATATTATGATCCCAAAGTGTCCATCCATAGACTAAATCAGTATAATCTCAGTGCCAACTACAAATATACACATTCTCAAACCTAGAGCAGCAAAACAACACGAAATAAATATACTAAAAGACTAAATTAATGGGGATAATTAAGGCAAAAAAGGGCAGCCGGTGCATGTAGCTCCCGCTTGCGCAGGGTCCAGGGAAGGGTCCGACCACTTTGGATCTATTGTACGCAGCCTTTCCCTGCATTTCTGTAAGAGGCTGTTTCCAGGACTTGAACCCGTGACCTCATGGTCACAACGCAACAGCTTTTACCACTGCACCAAGGCTAATGGGGATAATTAAGGCAATGAAAAACAAAAGATGAACAATGATTATATTGTAAGATCAAATTAGTGGCAGACAAAGAAAGCATTTTGTTCTTAAAGAAACAGTGAAAACAACTTGCAGCAGGATAAAAGCATTCCTTTGGAAGTCTAGCAATATATAAATAGTTCAAATAGTAAAGGATGTATATACAATTCTAACACATGATTATGCAAAATAAACACACTTGACAGTTTCATGAGAAAAGCAACAGCTGACCAACAAACAGAACAAGAAAGAACCTATGTACATAAAGGAAACAACACTATCTTACTAGATAGGAAACAAACATATAGGCATGAGGCACGAGAAGGCTAGAGATTTAAAAAATAGTTACTTCAACATGATACCTGAAAGATAACTATATAACTTTCTCCCGTTGAGCTACCAGACACAAGTAACACAAACAGTGAGACAAAGAACACACCAAACCATTTTTTTAAAGATGGATCGGCTTCATGCACAGAGTATTCACAGTGCAGCATCAACACTGAACTCAAATATTTTACCCATCTATTTTTTAAAGGAGGAAAAACTCATCGCTATATAACATCTTCCATGATAGCAGAACTGGAAAAGGAGTGTTAGAGATAAGAGCGGAGTTGGGGATGGATGTAGTTCATGGGTGGGGGTCAGGAGGCAAGGCAAGTAATCTGTATACCTTTGCACAAGACAAAGACGACAAGGTCGCCGGCGCCGACAGCCTCTTCTGGCTCCATGAGCCCCGCAGCCATAAGCATCGATGATCTACTCCTTCAATAGAATGTTGATCAAATCATTAGTTTGCTATTTACCGCTAGAGATTCTCCCGTGGTTCTTATTTCTCGATAACTTATGTGGACAGTAGTTTGTAAGATATATATGCATAAAGGCAATATCCCAAAGAAATATCTAAAATATTTGAAACAACATTATCATGAGCATACAAGTAAAGAAGATAGAAAATGTTGTGGATGGGCCAGACCTGCCAACTACCAACAAAATCTGTACAGACAATCCAGATCTCAAATGATCGTGGTGGTCTTCAAATCAAAACTGAGACGAAAGGGTGGTTGATGTGCTCTAGCAGTGGCAATGAGACTCTCCTTGTGCGTTAAGGTACATCAATTGTGGTCCAATTTTTTTGATTGGCCAGATCTGTTCCAAAAACCAGTCACCAATCAGTACTATGGTGGCTATTAAAGAATATAGGCATGATCAAAATATAGTAATAAGAAAACCTTCAAATATGCTTAGAACAATTTTAGGAAGAACCGGTTAGAGTCAGAACCCTATAACAATGGCATTACAAAGAAAACACTTTCTGGTGGTCATTAGAGGAACATGACATTCACTTTTTAATCGAATTCAACTTGGAAGAAGCTGAGAACAATAGCTCACAAAACTGGGATGTCGTATTCACCAAGATTTGAATTGCCTAATGGGATTTAATGTTCACACAGTACCCCCATCTCTACATGTTCGGTCCTAAATCTACACAGCTCACAGTACTAAACCAAACATGTATAAGATAATCATCAACCTTGCATATCGTATACAGACCAATCAAATACACTTGGAGCTGACCACACATGCAAATGGCAACTTGACAACAAGAATGACAAATCCTCCTGGATTTCACAGTTGGCAGGTACAACAAACTAACCAATCAACCTCTCATAGAGTGTGCCATGAAGATGAGCACCTTAGCCGGAGATGCAGGAGGAAGGACGGCCAAATCTGATGAAGGAACAGCAGCCACAGACCCAGCAACGACCCTGGCACCAAACCCTCACAACCACGCTGTGCAGCCGAAACCAACAAACACGCATGAGGTACGAAGAGCAGGACGTCTGGAAGAGAAAGAAGAAAGGAAGAACGCACCTTTCTGATGGCGGCGAGTGAGCAAACGGCGGACGACGGCGCGTCAGCCTCGTCGCCCGCAACCCCCATCTCCTTCTCTCTAGATGAGCGGCGGCGGCCGTCGGCGGGGAAGGGAGGCGGGCGCGGGCCTAGGGTTTGGAGGGGGAGAAAGAGGCGAGGCGGGGGGAAGAGGAGAGGGGGTGGCGAGTGGGAGAGGAGGCGGCGGCGTGGGGAGCAGGCGGCCGCGTGCGAGTGTGGGAGCGAGCGGGCTAGGGTTATCTCCATGGGAGAAGCCCCTTTTATACCCCTGTGCGTGAAATTACGAAAATGCCCATGGCGGGGCAGCGTAATTACGCGCGGTGGCACGAATGAGACGGTAACTATTCATTGTAGCAGTAACTTTTTTTGATCCAACGGTCCAGTTCCTCCCACCACTTGATCCGACGCCTGGAAACGCATCAAGCGACTCGATCCGACGGCGGACATTCGCTAAGCTCTGAGAGAGCCCGTGTTCTTCCAAGTAACATATATCTGGATGAATGGGCATCGATCTCTTGGGGTTCCACAGCCCGCAGCTCACATAATAAGCTAGCCATCCACCCCTGGAGTAACTGCTGCTGCTTCTATACTTTTTTTTAAACGGGTTAGTACTCTACTTATATACTACTTCCTCTGTAAACTAATATAAGAGCGTTTAGATCACTACTTTAGTGATCTAAACGCTCTTATACCCTTATATTAGTTTACGGGAGGGAGTAGTAAATATTTTTGTGTGTGTGTAGCTAGAGCTAGCAAGGATTAACCTGCAGTAGGTGGATGAACTTTGTTTCTTGTTTCTGAGATATATATTTTACCTAGTGCTTAACTAATCCGTTTCTTTGGTTTGCACTATCAATTAGAGTGCAGTGCTGCATCGATCAACAGGCAATTAAGCTGAAAGAAAGAAAGACCCGATCATGTCGATGGCTTTGGCGCCTTCTTTCAGCTGCAGGACCGGGATGATGATGGCCACTACATTCAGCCGGCGCGCCCCAACGGCGACGGGGGCAAGGCTGTCCTGGCCTACTACTTCTATTACTACTTCAACCCAGCACCTCCGGCCACCTCCGGCGCCGGCCTCGTGGGCGCTCGTGAGCACGACCACCTCCAGGATGAGGACGACGCCCCAGGTTGTAAGAAGCCGAAGCAGGAGCCGGGGCCGTCCCGGAAAGGCCAGCCGGATGCGAGGGAGCTGCGCTTCGAGTTCGATGTATCACAGACCGATAACGATGAGGACGTCAACTATTTCCAGCGGACCCTGGCAGAAATGCGCCAGCTGCTGAGAGACGAGGATAACCCTTATGTTGAGGTTATGGACCCAGACACAGGTGGTGTGCGGCAGATCCATAGGCTCCCTCCGCCGGAAGACGCTCCTCAACTGATGAACCTGACACTCCGCCTCGGTGAGGAAACAAACGTCACCTTGAGCGTGCGGACGGACAACCTCTACGTCGTCGGCTTCCGCAGCGGCCATAATGGTGGCACGTGGTTCGAGTTTACCCATCGGAATCCCGACAGCGCGCTCAGAGAGGGGTACCATATGATCACAGGGTCAACCAGCCTGGGGTACAGCGGATCCTATACTGGAGCAAACAGCATCGGTGGATTAACCGAGCAGGTAATTGTTTCAGTTCCTCGCTTCATTAAATTATGTGCTACTCATGCTGGATAGCAGGATGATGCATGTCTGGCTAACTCTAATTTTAGAGGCTGGCATTATACTCCCTCCGTTTTAAAACATAAGGCTAGTCATAATGAAAATAACTTAGGTAGTAACATAACGCACCCCAAGACATATATGCTTATGTGGCATGATGTTAATGAGGAGAGAGGTGTTTGTGGTAACATAATATGTTACCGTAACATAACGCACCCAAATGCAAAATGAGTTTACAACATAATAAATGAAGGCTTGCATGATACTATACTTATGTTAACCACTATAATGGTAGTAACATAGAATAGTAACATATGCATATTACTAATCTAAGTTACTACCCACTATCACTAGCCTAAGAAGGTGTATTTTGTTTTCAAAAGCCAAACATGTACAGGATTGACTAAGTTTATAGAGAAAAAACAAATATCTATAATACCAAATTTGTGTCATTAGATTCATCATGAAAAATATTTTCATATTTTATTTACTTTGTAGTAAAGACATTGATATTTTATTTTATAGTCTTGATCAAACATACATATATTTGACTTGCACTAAAATCAATATATCGCATATTCTTGAACGGAGGGAGTATGTAGTAGTAGGACGCCTAACAGTATCAAACATTCGGTTTTTAATCATAGCAAATTGAACATTTTTTATGACAAATTCAGTTGACGCGAGGATGGCAAGTTTAGTAGGCAACATGGCAAATCTCAGTTTATTTTTGCCAAGAAATTACCGTGTTTTCTAACTAAACTTGTTATCCTCGCGCCAATTGAAGTTGTCATAAAAAAAATGCTCCATTTGCCAGTGTAAAAAAACAAACGTTCGGTACATTTCTTTTCTGATAGTAGCATCATGCATGTTACCATAATAAGCTCTTTCCCTTACCAAAGTAGTTAGTGACCAGCCGTACGTAAGTCCCCTACTAACTTTTATACGTATATATCTACTATCTTCCACAAGCAGGATATTTTTGGCGGTCAGACCGTCCGGGGGGCCATCTATGGCCTGGCCAATCGCAACGGAAGGGGCAACGACCATGGTGTCAAAAAATTTCTGCGCAAAAAATTCATCGAGTCCGTGAGGTTCGAGACCATCGCCAGGAGAGCCGCAGACCAGATGAGGATGTTCCCGTCAGAAACCAGCGATGGTCCGCAGCTCCGATAGTGGGAAATCGACTTGATCCGTAGCTGGGGCCATCTATCTGAAATCTCCTTGACGCAGGACATGCTCAACGCCGGCGCACTGGTGCTCGGGATGGTGCTAACTAGAAATAAAGTGGTGGTCTCAGCTCCTAATAAGCGTCGTCCAAAGCGCGACGCCGACGACTCTGGCTCCATTGAAGCAGGAGTCGTTGGCCTTACGCTTGCAGAGGCCGTCAGGGTGGTGATCCTCAACATCAACGACCAACACCCCGGCTATCTCTACGGAACCATCACCGTCACCGACGGCTTGGGGGCCTTCCAGCTCTACAACCGGGACAAGGACCATTATGAGGAGGTAGACCCCTGGGTCTGGGCCAGGGCTGGCCTCGCCCACGCGCCTCGCCCCATCTCGGGCGCCGACGACTTCGTCATCGGCGTCGACCTCTGGGACCACTACCGCTGGTTCCTATCGGACCGCAAGGTGGCGAGCGGGCTGGTGTCCTGGAACTCGCGGGACGCCCTATCCCGCTACTACAACAGGATCCTCAAGGTCCCAGTGTGGGCTGACCATGGTAGCGTGGAGGTACAGTACGTGCTGCTCACAAACTCCGTGGTGGCCACAGTAAAGGTCGTCCTGGTGGACAGCGGCAACATCTTCTTTAATTCCGACGTCTACGGCTGCATCAACGCGACAACCAGATTGGCCTCCGGCGAGGAGCTGCTGTACACTCTGCTCAACAAGCCGGCATGGCACAACAAGGTGCGACACCAAGAGCCCGTACCACTCCAGAGGAGCCTCATCTCCGCACAGCTGGGCACAGAGCTTCATATCTGGGCCAACTTGTGGGACTTCAACAAGCTTGAACCCACGGACGATCAGATCGTGGTTGGCTCCGTGGACTTCATCCCAGGCCTCTCCGGAACCGACACCAAAGAGATCGCCGGCCCCCGCGGTAAGGTGAGGGTGGAGGTCACTTGGTCTACCAACATCCCGTAGTATGTACGTACAAGTCATCTCTCTCAACATCTCGCTCGACTATTGCTTGCTGTGTGCATACCTCTGTCGTAACCATCACCAAGTAATAAGCCAAGACATCTCTCATCTGTCTCTGCATGGTCTTGAGCAGTTTGTGGTACGTAGTAGCCGTCGTTAACTCAACTCACTCGTGTACTTTGATATGATGGGCCTTGTAATTTATTACACTTTTCTGATCCTCACAAAATACAAGTTTTTTAGATATTTTAATGTGCACTACCCCAAAAAAAGATATGCAGACTATGTACGAATGTATATAGACGTATTTTAGAGTGTAGATTCACTCATTTTGCTCCGTATGTAGTCCGTAGTGAAATCTGTAGAAAGACTTATATTTAGGAACGGAGGGAGTACACATTAACTATATGTAAGTCGCCTGAATTTTTATATTTGGGTCTGTTGATTGTTCTGTCTGTTGGACTCTGAATCGTGCTCTTTTTGAGTGTGTTGTTCCCTATTTTGGGCTTCGTTCTCTTTTTTTTTTTTAGGTGTAACTAGGGATTTATTCAAAATTCAAACGGTTTGAAATACAAGTGATGTCCGGGACAGTCCATAGCCACACATGGCGGCCCACGCCAAGAGTTGACGCGGCCTTAGCTAATCTATGAGCCTCACTATTACATTTCCTTGGTTCATGACGGAAGATAACATGCTCAAAATCACTTATGCGACTTGATATTTCAAGCAGAAATGGCGCATAAACTGCAGCTGTACCTCTGTTGATGTTAGTGATTACTTCAACGCATTCGGATGCGATTAGTAGTCGTTGGACATGTAAATCCTGGCTCAAAGCCAGTGCCTCATTGCATGCCCACGCTTCCAAGCTGGCTGGATCGAAGAGGCCGTCGAAAACAACAGATGATGCTTCAAGGAAGCATCCATTACTATCTCTACATATGGCTGCTGCTGCACCTTTGTTTCCATGTCGGGATAAACCCCCATGCACGTTTATTTTGGGCTTCATTCTAATAGACCGGCCGTTCTGTTTTGGGCTTCGTTCTGTTTTGGTGTTTTGGGCTTCGTTCTAATGCACGAAGATTCTGTACCACTTCAGAGGAAACTCATCTCTGCACCGTAGGGCAAAGAGCTTCGTATTTGGGCCATCTTGTGGGACTACGACAAGCTTGAGCTCAACGACGACCAAATAAAGCCCCTAAAAAACAAATAAAGAGATCACCGGCCCACGCACGAGGAGTCATCTCTCAGCATCCCGCTCGATTGCTTGTTGTGTTCATACATCTATCGTAACCATCGCCAAGTAAATAAGCCAAGACATCTCTCATCTGTCTCTGCATGGTCTTGAGCAGTTTGTGGTACGTAGTAGCCGTCGTTAACTCAACTCACTCGTGTACTTTGATATGATGGGCCTTGTAATTTATTACACTTTTCTGATCCTCACAAAATACAAGTTTTTTAGATATTTTAATGTGCACTACCCCCAAAAAAAGATATGCAGACCATGTACGAATGTATATAGAGCGTAGATTCACTCATTTTGCTCCGTATGTAGTCCGTAGTGAAATCTGTAGAAAGACTTATATTTAGGAACGGAGGGAGTACACATTAACTATATGTAAGTCGCCTGAATTTTTATATTTGGGTCTTTTGATTGTTCTGTCCGTTGGATGGTGCTCTGAATCGTGCTCTTTTTAAGTGTGTTGTTCCCTATTTTGGGCTTCGTTCTCTTTTTTCTTTTGAGGTGTAACTAGGGATTTATTCAAAATTCAAACGGTTTGGAATACAAGTGATGTCCGGGACAGTCCATAGCCACACATGGCGGCCCACGCCAAGAGTTGACGCGGCCTTAGCTAATCTATGAGCCACACTATTACATTTCCTTGGTTCATGACTGAAGATAACATGCTCAAAATCACTTATGCGACTTGATATTTCAAGCAGAAATGGCGCATAAACTGCAGCTGTACCTCTGTTGATGTTAGTGATTACTTCAACGCATTCGGATGCGATTAGTAGTCGTTGGACATGTAAATCCTGGCTCAAAGCCAGTGCCTCATTGCATGCCCACGCTTCCAAGCTGGTTGGATCGAATAGGCCGTCGAAAACAACAGATGATGCTTCAAGGAAGCATCCATTACTATCTCTACATATGGCTGCTGCTGCACCTTTGTTTCCATGTCGGGATAAAACCCCATGCACGTTTATTTTGGGCTTCGTTCTAATAGACCGGCCGTTCTGTTTTGGGCTTCGTTCTGTTTTGGTGTTTTGGGCTTGGTTCTAATGCACGAAGAGTCTGTACCACTTCAGAGGAAACTCATCTCTGCACCGTAGGGCAAAGAGCTTCGTATTTGGGCCATCTTGTGGGACTACGACAAGCTTGAGCTCAACGACGACCAAATAAAGCCCCTAAAAAACAAATAAAGAGATCACCGGCCCACGCACGAGGAGTCATCTCTCAACATCCCGCTCGATTGCTTGTTGTGTTCATACATCTATCGTAACCATCGCCAAGTAAATAAGCCAAGACATCTCTTATCTGTCTCTGCATGGTCTTGAGCAGTTTGTGGTACGTAGTAGCCGTCGTTAACTCAACTCACTCGTGTACTTTGATATGATGGGCCTTGTAATTTATTACACTTTTCTGATCCTCACAAAATACAAGTTTTTTAGATATTTTAATGTGCACTACCCCCAAAAAAAGATATGCAGACTATGTACGAATGTATATAGACGTATTTTAGAGTGTAGATTCACTCATTTTGCTCCGTATGTAGTCCGTAGTGAAATATGTAGAAAGACTTATATTTAGGAACGGAGGGAGTACACATTAACTATATGTAAGTCGCCTGAATTTTTATATTTGTGTCTGTTGATTGTTCTGTCCGTTGGATGGTGCTCTGAATCGTGCTCTTTTTGAGTGTGTTGTTCCCTATTTTGGGCTTCGTTCTCTTTTTTCTTTTGAGGTGTAACTAGGGATTTATTCAAAATTCAAACGGTTTGGAATACAAGTGATGTCCGGGACAGTCCATAGCCACACATGGCGGCCCACGCCAAGAGTTGACGCGGCCTTAGCTAATCTATGAGCCTCACTATTACTTTTCCTTGGTTCATGACGGAAGATAACATGCTCAAAATCACTTATGCGACTTGATATTTCAAGCAGAAATGGCGCATAAACTGCAGCTGTACCTCTGTTGATGTTAGTGATTACTTCAACGCATTCGGATGCGATTAGTAGTCGTTGGACACGTAAATCCTGGCTCAAAGCCAGTGCCTCATTGCATGCCCACGCTTCCAAGCTGGCTGGATCGAATAGGCCGTCGAAAACAACAGATGATGCTTCAAGGAAGCATCCATTACTATCTCTACATATGGCTGCTGCTGCACCTTTGTTTCCATGTCGGGATAAAACCCCATGCACGTTTATTTTGGGCTTCGTTCTAATAGACCGGCCGTTCTGTTTTGGGCTTCGTTCTGTTTTGGTGTTTTGGGCTTGGTTCTAATGCACGAAGAGTCTGTACCACTTCAGAGGAAACTCATCTCTGCACCGTAGGGCAAAGAGCTTCGTATTTGGGCCATCTTGTGGGACTACGACAAGCTTGAGCTCAACGACGACCAAATAAAGCCCCTAAAAAACAAATAAAGAGATCACCGGCCCACGCACGAGGAGTCATCTCTCAGCATCCCGCTCGATTGCTTGTTGTGATCATACATCTATCGTAACCATCGCCAAGTAAATAAGCCAAGACATCTCTCATCTGTCTCTGCATGGTCTTGAGCAGTTTGTGGTACGTAGTAGCCGTCGTTAACTCAACTCACTCGTGTACTTTGATATGATGGGCCTTGTAATTTATTACACTTTTCTGATCCTCACAAAATACAAGTTTTTTAGATATTTTAATGTGCACTACCCCCAAAAAAAGATATGCAGACCATGTACGAATGTATATAGATGTATTTTAGAGTGTAGATTCACTCATTTTGCTCCGTATGTAGTCCGTGGTGAAATCTGTAGAAAGACTTATATTTAGGAACGGAGGGAGTACACATTAACTATATGTAAGTCGCCTGAATTTTTATATTTGGGTCTTTTGATTGTACTATCCGTTGGATGGTGCTCTGAATCGTGCTCTTTTTGAGTGTGTTGTTCCCTATTTTGGGCTTCGTTCTCTTTTTTCTTTTGAGGTGTAACTAGGGATTTATTCAAAATTCAAACGGTTTGGAATACAAGTGATGTCCGGGACAGTCCATAGCCACACATGGCGGCCCACGCCAAGAGTTGACGCGGCCTTAGCTAATCTATGAGCCACACTATTACATTTCCTTGGTTCATGACGGAAGATAACATGCTCAAAATCACTTATGCGACTTGATATTTCAAGCAGAAATGGCGCATAAACTGCAGCTGTACCTCTGTTGATGTTAGTGATTACTTCAACGCATTCGGATGCGATTAGTAGTCGTTGGACATGTAAATCCTGGCTCAAAGCCAGTGCCTCGTTGCATGCCCACGCTTCCAAGCTGGCTGGATCGAATAGGCCGTCGAAAACAACAGATGATGCTTCAAGGAAGCATCCATTACTATCTCTACATATGGCTGCTGCTGCACCTTTGTTTCCATGTCGGGATAAAACCCCATGCACGTTTATTTTGGGCTTCGTTCTAATAGACCGGCCGTTCTGTTTTGGGCTTCGTTCTGTTTTGGTGTTTTGGGCTTGGTTCTAATGCACGAAGAGTCTGTACCACTTCAGAGGAAACTCATCTCTGCACCGTAGGGCAAAGAGCTTCGTATTTGGGCCATCTTGTGGGACTACGACAAGCTTGAGCTCAACGACGACCAAATAAAGCCCCTAAAAAACAAATAAAGAGATCACCGGCCCACGCACGAGGAGTCATCTCTCAACATCCCGCTCGATTGCTTGTTGTGTTCATACATCTATCGTAACCATCGCCAAGTAAATAAGCCAAGACATCTCTCATCTGTCTCTGCATGGTCTTGAGCAGTTTGTGGTACGTAGTAGCCGTCGTTAACTCAACTCACTCGTGTACTTTGATATGATGGGCCTTGTAATTTATTACACTTTTCTGATCCTCACAAAATACAAGTTTTTTTAGATATTTTAATGTGCACTACCACCAAAAAAAGATATGCAGACTATGTACGAATGTATATAGACGTATTTTAGAGTGTAGATTCACTCATTTTGCTCCGTATGTAGTCCGTAGTGAAATCTGTAGAAAGACTTATATGTAGGAACGGAGGGAGTACACATTAACTATATGTAAGTCGCCTGAATTTTTATATTTGGGTCTGTTGATTGTTCTGTCCGTTGGATGGTGCTCTGAATCGTGCTCTTTTTGAGTGTGTTGTTCCCTATTTTGGGCTTCGTCCTCTTTTTTCTTTTGAGGTGTAACTAGGGATTTATTCAAAATTCAAACGGTTTGGAATACAAGTGATGTCCGGGACAGTCCATAGCCACACATGGCGGCCCACGCCAAGAGTTGACGCGGCCTTAGCTAATCTATGAGCCTCACTATTACATTTCCTTGGTTCATGACGGAAGATAACATGCTCAAAATCACTTATGTGACTTGATATTTCAAGCAGAAATGGCGCATAAACTGCAGCTGTACCTCTGTTGATGTTAGTGATTACTTCAATGCATTCGGATGCGATTAGTAGTCGTTGGACACGTAAATCCTGGCTCAAAGCCAGTGCCTCATTGCATGCCCACGCTTCCAAGCTGGCTGGATCGAATAGGCCGTCGAAAACAATAGATGATGCTTCAAGGAAGCATCCATTACTATCTCTACATATGGCTGCTGCTGCACCTTTGTTTCCATGTCGGGATAAACCCCCATCCACGTTTATTTTGGGCTTCGTTCTAATAGACCGGCCGTTCTGTTTTGGGCTTCGTTCTGTTTTGGTGTTTTGGGCTTCGTTCTAATGCACGAAGAGTCTGTACCACTTCAGAGGAAACTCATCTCTGCACCGTAGGGCAAAGAGCTTCGTATTTGGGCCATCTTGTGGGACTACGACAAGCTTGAGCTCAACGACGACCAAATAAAGCCCCTAAAAACAAATAAAGAGATCACCGGCCCACGCACGAGGAGTCATCTCTCAACATCCCGCTCGATTGCTTGTTGTGTTCATACATCTATCGTAACCATCGCCAAGTAAATAAGCCAAGACATCTCTCATCTGTCTCTGCATGGTCTTGAGCAGTTTGTGGTACGTAGTAGCCGTCGTTAACTCAACTCACTCGTGTACTTTGATATGATGGGCCTTGTAATTTATTACACTTTTCTGATCCTCACAAAATACAAGATTTTTAGATATTTTAATGTGCACTACCCCCAAAAAAAGATATGCAGACTATGTACGAATGTATATAGACGTATTTTAGAGTGTAGATTCACTCATTTTGCTCCGTATGTAGTCCGTAGTGAAATCTGTAGAAAGACTTATATTTAGGAACGGAGGGAGTACACATTAACTATATGTAAGTCGCCTGAATTTTTATATTTGGGTCTGTTGATTGTTCTGTCCGTTGGATGGTGCTCTGAATCGTGCTCTTTTTGAGTGTGTTGTTCCCTATTTTGGGCTTCGTTCTCTTTTTTCTTTTGAGGTGTAACTAGGGATTTATTCAAAATTCAAACGGTTTGGAATACAAGTGATGTCCGGGACAGTCCATAGCCACACATGGTGGCCCACGCCAAGAGTTGACGCGGCCTTAGCTAATCTATGAGCCTCACTATTACATTTCCTTGGTTCATGACGGAAGATAACATGCTCAAAATCACTTATGCGACTTGATATTTCAAGCAGAAATGGCGCATAAACTGCAGCTGTACCTCTATTGATGTTAGTGATTACTTCAACGCATTCGGATGCGATTAGTAGTCGTTGGACACGTAAATCCTGGCTCAAAGCCAGTGCCTCATTGCATGCCCACGCTTCCAAGCTGGCTGGATCGAATAGGCCGTCGAAAACAACAGATGATGCTTCAAGGAAGCATCCATTACTATCTCTACATATGGCTGCTGCTGCACCTTTGTTTCCATGTCGGGATAAAACCCCATGCACGTTTATTTTGGGCTTCGTTCTAATAGACCGGCCGTTCTGTTTTGGGCTTCGTTCTGTTTTGGTGTTTTGGGCTTCGTTCTAATGCACGAAGAGTCTGTACCACTTCAGAGGAAACTCATCTCTGCACCGTAGGGCAAAGAACTTCGTATTTGGGCCATCTTGTGGGACTACGACAAGCTTGAGCTCAACGACGACCAAATAAAGCCCCTAAAAACAAATAAAGAGATCACCGGCCCACGCACGAGGAGTCATCTCTCAACATCCCGCTCGATTGCTTCTTGTGTTCATACGTCTATCGTAACCATCGCCAAGTAAATAAGCCAAGACATCTCTCATCTGTCTCTGCATGGTCTTGAGCAGTTTGTGGTACGTAGTAGCCGTCGTTAACTCAACTCACTCGTGTACTTTGATATGATGGGCCTTGTAATTTATTACACTTTTCTGATCCTCACAAAATACAAGATTTTTAGATATTTTAATGTGCACTACCCCCAAAAAAAGATATGCAGACTATGTACGAATGTATATAGACGTATTTTAGAGTGTAGATTCACTCATTTTGCTCCGTATGTAGTCCGTAGTGAAATCTGTAGAAAGACTTATATTTAGGAACGGAGGGAGTACACATTAACTATATGTAAGTCGCCTGAATTTTTATATTTGGGTCTGTTGATTGTTCTGTCCGTTGGATGGTGATCTGAATCGTGCTCTTTTTGAGTGTGTTGTTCCCTATTTTGGGCTTCGTTCTCTTTTTTCTTTTGAGGTGTAACTAGGGATTTATTCAAAATTCAAACGGTTTGGAATACAAGTGATGTCCGGGACAGTCCATAGCCACACATGGCGGCCCACGCCAAGAGTTGACGCGGCCTTAGCTAATCTATGAGCCTCACTATTACATTTCCTTGGTTCATGACGGAAGATAACATGCTCAAAATCACTTATGCGACTTGATATTTCAAGCAGAAATGGCGCATAAACTGCAGCTGTACCTCTGTTGATGTTAGTGATTACTTCAACGCATTCGGATGCGATTAGTAGTCGTTGGACACGTAAATCCTGGCTCAAAGCCAGTGCCTCATTGCATGCCCACGCTTCCAAGCTGGCTGGATCGAATAGGCCGTCGAAAACAACAGATGATGCTTCAAGGAAGCATCCATTACTATCTCTACATATGGCTGCTGCTGCACCTTTGTTTCCATGTCGGGATAAACCCCCATCCACGTTTATTTTGGGCTTCGTTCTAATAGACCGGCCGTTCTGTTTTGGGCTTCGTTCTGTTTTGGTGTTTTGGGCTTTGTTCTAATGCACGAAGAGTCTGTACCACTTCAGAGGAAACTCATCTCTGCACCGTAGGGCAAAGAGCTTCGTATTTGGGCCATCTTGTGGGACTACGACAAGCTTGAGCTCAACGACGACCAAATAAAGCCCCTAAAAAACAAATAAAGAGATCACCGGCCCACGCACGAGGAGTCATCTCTCAACATCCCGCTCGATTGCTTGTTGTGTTCATACGTCTATCGTAACCATCGCCAAGTAAATAAGCCAAGACATCTCTCATCTGTCTCTGCATGGTCTTGAGCAGTTTGTGGTACGTAGTAGCCGTCGTTAACTCAACTCACTCGTGTACTTTGATATGATGGGCCTTGTAATTTATTACACTTTTCTGATCCTCACAAAATACAAGATTTTTAGATATTTTAATGTGCACTACCCCCAAAAAAAGATATGCAGACTATGTACGAATGTATATAGACGTATTTTAGAGTGTAGATTCACTCATTTTGCTCCGTATGTAGTCCGTAGTGAAATATGTAGAAAGACTTATATTTAGGAACGGAGGGAGTACACATTAACTATATGTAAGTCGCCTGAATTTTTATATTTGTGTCTGTTGATTGTTCTGTCCGTTGGATGGTGCTCTGAATCGTGCTCTTTTTGAGTGTGTTGTTCCCTATTTTGGGCTTCGTTCTCTTTTTTCTTTTGAGGTGTAACTAGGGATTTATTCAAAATTCAAACGGTTTGGAATACAAGTGATGTCCGGGACAGTCCATAGCCACACATGGCGGCCCACGCCAAGAGTTGACGCGGCCTTAGCTAATCTATGAGCCTCACTATTACTTTTCCTTGGTTCATGACGGAAGATAACATGCTCAAAATCACTTATGCGACTTGATATTTCAAGCAGAAATGGCGCATAAACTGCAGCTGTACCTCTGTTGATGTTAGTGATTACTTCAACGCATTCGGATGCGATTAGTAGTCGTTGGACACGTAAATCCTGGCTCAAAGCCAGTGCCTCATTGCATGCCCACGCTTCCAAGCTGGCTGGATCGAATAGGCCGTCGAAAACAACAGATGATGCTTCAAGGAAGCATCCATTACTATCTCTACATATGGCTGCTGCTGCACCTTTGTTTCCATGTCGGGATAAACCCCCATCCACGTTTATTTTGGGCTTCGTTCTAATAGACCGGCCGTTCTGTTTTGGGCTTCGTTCTGTTTTGGTGTTTTGGGCTTCGTTCTAATGCACGAAGAGTCTGTACCACTTCAGAGGAAACTCATCTCTGCACCGTAGGGCAAAGAGCTTCGTATTTGGGCCATCTTGTGGGACTACGACAAGCTTGAGCTCAACGACGACCAAATAAAGCCCCTAAAAAACAAATAAAGAGATTACCAGCCCACGCACGAGGAGTCATCTCTCAACATCCCGCTCGATTGCTTGTTGTGTTCATACATCTATCGTAACCATCGCCAAGTAAATAAGACAAGACATCTCTCATCTGTCTCTGCATGATCTTGAGCAGTTTGTGATATGTAGTAGCCGCCGTTAACTCAACTCACTCGTGTACTTTGATATGAGGAGCCTAGTAATTTACTATACTTTTTCTGGACCTCGCAATTTAATAACATTAGCTCTACTAGCAAAAGGGCCCGTGCGTTGCAGCAGGTTAACCAACTTATGTGTTGTCTACTTATCACAATGATTGATGAGTGTGTGACCTGAGGTCTTGAGACGTGTACGGGGAGGGGTAGTGGCCACATGGAGGTGGGGCATGGCCAAGACATGGTGATCGCATCCACATGGAGGTGTGCAAAACCTAGCAAAAAGGCCGTTGCGTTGCAATGGAAAAAAATCCTCTCGTATCTCTAGCTGGGTCAGTTAGACAAACTGTGTGTGGCCGGTTGGCAGGTTATGAGATCGAACCCTGCCATCGGCTATTTTATTTTTTGCCAGCTCGTCGGACGTGGGCCACAGTGCGCCGTCAGTTGGGCTTCCTCCGTTGAGCCAAAATGGATGGCAAGTAACGAAACCAAATAACGTACGTGAAATTAATTGAAGCAGGACCAAACGAAGCGGGACGAAACCAAAAATATCACCTCCCTTTAATAGTAGGTATAGATTTCATGAAGGTCTGATAAAAACATACATCAATCCATCCGAAGCCACCATTCACACTTACAAACTAGATAATGCGGAGTGCTCTTACTTCCCATATCTATAACCGATGCCGTCACGGATCCATCCATATAACATATCGGGACGAATAACCGGTGCGGCAGACCTAAAACATACACCACATCCACATGTTTTAGAAGCCGCCATCATTATTAAACCGCTGTCTCATCTTCACAAGAGAGATCCACATCATAGACGGCTCTCTTTCACCAAGACTGGAGTTCACTGAACTTGGTTCCTACACCTAGTAGTTACCTTTGTCCGTAGATTCCCGCTGGTCTCGGCGCGTTTTGTATTTGGCGAGTCGGTGGTCTGTACTTCATTTTCTACGATGAACAATGGTTTGGGCTTGATGCTACGAACCAGCGTCTATCTTTTGCATGCAAGGTGCAATGGACAAGCCGATGATGCAGCTAGCACAAAGAAGTCAATCTAGCTGAGAGTTAAAAACCTGAACCTAAAAGTCTAGCGTTAGATTATCGCATGCACGCACCGGTCAATTAAGCCACGCAATCGGAGGTGCCTAACACCGACTGATTAAGCTACTAGCTACTCAATCATGGCGGTAATAGCATCCATCTTGCGCTTTCATCGGTCGTATCGTGTTGCACGGAAATTTATCCATGGTACTTGGACAAACATTCATATCAGACTCATGTCAACCTTTTTCTTATTAGCCAGTGGAAACTGACGTAGCACGCGTCCATATTACTTTTGACAAGCGGCTCTCCCTGCGTAATTGTCCTGCCTGCCATCAGAAGCCGCTCATGCACATATAGATAGTATACGTTTACAAAATGTACTAGGGACGAGAAAGATATAAACTTCGTTTTGGTGTTGGGACAGAGCCGGCAGGGAGCGGCGTTGGGAAGCACGGTGTCCATGCTCCATGCATGCAGATCCAAGGCGTGGATCAGGCATATTGTCACATGTAACTGTGACTGGAGTGGGCGAAGCATGGAGTGGGAGCAGTGGCTGGTTTGTCCCCCCTTGACTTGGGGGCATGCGCTGCGCCATGTCCATCCTCTATGTGGTGAACGCCGGTGCAGTGCGGACGATGAGGAGCCCATCAAGGGTTAAATAACGGCTGATAGAGAAACACCCACGCGTATGCACATGCCCCCTCGATCTGTCTCTCACGTCTCGTGATAACTTTGGCGCCGGTACCAATCCTATCCTGAATGTGTCTAGCTTAACCATGCGTTCGACAGTACGTTTGCCCGCCCGCTGCCTGGCCCCCTTGAGCCCCAACACTATATGTCTCCCACTCCCCCGGCCGCCACGAGCACACGACGAGTTCACTCTCTCCAAATCGACCTCCACTGTCACCACTCACCACTCACCATGCATCGAACGTAGCCATCGGCCGCGGTGCCCCGCGCGCCTATATATACCGCACGCATCGATCGCACGGTGTCGCCGCCTGCCAGAGTGCACTAGCTAGTAAGCTACTCCTAGCACAAGTTTTCAGCTGTGATCACGTAGTACAGGGAAAATAGTTGACGAAGGGCGCCATGGAGCTGGAGCTGGGGCTTGCGCCGCCCAACCACGCGGCTTCGTGCGGGAAGAGGGGATCGGCGGAGGCGTTTGGAATCAAGAAGCCACGCTGCCGCTCTTCCTGCGCGACGACGACGACGACGGTGACCACGGCAATGGCGAACACGACACTGGCGACGCTCGCGACTGCGAGAGGGGCAACAAGTCGGTGTTTCATCGATGGTGTTCACGTACGTGCGCGCCCTTCTCTTTCGTGAAACTGACCTGCAAGTCGTGCAGGAGGAAGAGGCTGGTGGGGTGGCCGCCGGTGAAGAGCGCGCACCGCCCGCGCAGCCGCAGCAACGGCCACGTGAAGGTGAAGGTGGAAGGGGTGCCCATCGGGAGGAAGCTGGACCTTGTTGCCGGAGATGCTCGCCGGTGTCCCTCCTTCCTCTCTCTCACTCTCGTTCTCTCGCTCTCTCTGAAAGTGTTCGAAGAAGAACAGAGACAGACAGTATTTTGTGCAGCTCAAGTTCTGCTGCGTTTTCCGTTAGCTTTATTCATGGATCGACACGAAAAACGGATCGAGGACCACCCCTTCTACTGGATCGTGCCATCCCACGATCAGGGGCGCGAGCTCGCCGTGAACTACGCCCTCGGGAGCGCACAGACCGCGTCCTCAGGCTTTGACTGAAACTGAACACTACTGCAGACTGACGAAACTGAAACTCTGAACCTAAACCTAACCTGAAACTTGTCACGCTAGTGTATTTGCTAACAATCTCCCCCTAAGCTAGTCTATTTGCTAACAATCTCCCCCTAAGCTAGTCGTGACCAAGGAAATCAAACTTCGACCATGCCAATACGCGCGCGCAGCTCCTGGAACCGCGTACGCCCGAGTGCTTTGGTGAACATGTCTGCGAGCTGATCACCTGTAGGAATGTGTTCGACTTTGATCTTTTCTTCCTCAATGCAGTACCTGATGAAATGGAATCGGACGTCGATGTGCTTGCTCCGATCATGGAAGACCGGATTCTTGCACAACTGTATGGCTGACTTGTTGTCGACAAAAATGGTGACTGCGCCGTGCTCCTCCATGAACAGATCGCCCATGAGCCTGCTCAGCCAGATGGCCTGACAAGCTGCTGTTGTTGCCGCCACATACTCTGCTTCACACGACGATAGAGCAACAATCTTCTGTTTCTGCGACTGCCAAGTGATCGGCGCACCTCCGACGAAGAAGATGTTCCCCGAGGTGCTCTTGCGATCATCGACATCGCCGGCCATGTCAGAATCACTGTATCCGACGAGTTTGCTCTCGCCGCCCTTGGTGTATCGACAGCCGTACCTGCGCGTGCCCGCAATGTAGCGCAGCAAGTGTTTGACGGCGGCGAGATGCGCCGTGCTCGGTGCCTCCATGAAGCGACTGACATAACCCACCGCGAACACGATGTCCGGCCGGGTGTGGGTGAGATACCGCAGCCCTCCCATGATGTTGCGGTAGTCCGTGGCGTTCACCAGTGGTTCTGATCCATTCTTGCTTAGACGAAGCCGCGGCTCCATGGGGACATGCGTGGGATTGCAGCCCGCCATGCCCGCGCGCTCCAGCAGCTTGCCGTCATATGCAGATTGGGATAGGATGATCTCTCCCCCTCCTTGCTTCACCTCGATGCCGAGATAGAAACTGAGCAGTCCAAGGTCGCTCATGCGAAACTTGGCCATCATCTCTGCCTTGAACTTGTTGACGCACTCGCCGTCGGCACCGGTGACGACGAGATCATCCACGTACACGCCGACCAGGAGCCGAGCTTGTCCTCTGCCTCGAGTGTACAGAGCGTGATCAGCCGGGCAACAGGAGAACCCCAGCTCCTTCAGGGTGGCGTCGAGTTTCTCATTCCATGCCCGCGGCGCCTGCCGTAGACCGTAGAGCGCTTTGTGCAGGCGGTGAACCTTGTGCTCTTCTCCTCTTCGAGCAAATCCGGGTGGCTGGGTGACATACACCTCCTCCTTGAGCTCACCGTTCAGAAACGCTGACTTGACGTCGAGATGGTGCAGTTCCCAGCCGTGCTGCGCCGCCGTGCCGATCATGACACGAACAAAGTCAAGTCTTGCCACGGGCGCGAACGCATCGTCGAAGTCAACGCCCTCCTTCTGCACAAAACCTCTTGCTACTAGTCGTGCCTTGTGTTTGACGATGGCGCCAGCAGCATCCTTCTTCAGCTTGAATATCCACTTGAGACTGATGGCTGTATGACCTGGGGGCAGCTCGGTGAGTGTCCAGGTGCCGTTCTCTTCAATAGATGCCAGCTCCTCGAGCATCGCACTCCGCCAGCTCTCATGGGGCGCTGCTTCAGCAAATGTAGCCGGCTCCTCTTCGACCAGCAGTAGGCGTTCCTTAGGTGCAGACGAGTTGGCCGCGTCGGGGTACATCTCCGCGAGGAGGCGGAAACGGTGCTCCGTGAACTGATCGTCGTCGGCGTCATACAAATCGTACTGTGCCGCGGGTGGTGAGACAAACTTGATCGCCCCCGGAGCCTCGTCAGGGGGCGCCTGTTGCCAGGCCCGTCCGAGGAGGCCGAAGATGCGCTGGTCCACGGTGTCGCTGGAGAGCTGGAGACGGCCGTGCTCTGGGGTGTGGCGGGAGCAGCACCCACAGTCCTGCTGTTGGGCGTGGCTGGTGAGTCCACCACGGTGTCGTGGCCTCCATCTTGTTCCCCGCTCGGGTAGCTTGCCGCAGTGTGCACGCTCCGCCCTTCAGTGGTGAGCGGGAGCTCGTGGTGAACGACGAACGGCTCCGCCGTGTGCCCGCCTATGGCGCCCCAGTCCCAGCTTGCGCCCTCGTCAAACACCACGTCGCGCGAGGCGTACACGCGCTTGGTCAGAGGATCGTACACTCTGTACGCCTTCGAGCCCGCCTCGTAGCCGATGAAGACCATCTTGGTGCTGCGGTCGTCTAGCTTCTTCAGGCCGGGTCGCGTGTTCATGACGTAGGCGACACAGCCGAAGACACGTAAGAAGTGCACGGCTGGTTTCTTGCCATACCACGCCTCGTACGGGGTTTTGCCGTCGACGCTGCGGGTGTAAGATCTGTTGAGGATGAACACCGCAGTCGCCACGGCCTCCCCCCAAAAACAGCTCGGCATGTTCTTCGCCTTGAGCATGCTCCTTGCCATGCCGACGACGGTCTGGTTGCGCCGTTCGACCACGCCGTTCTGCTGTGGCGAGTAGGGCGCCGTCAGATGCCTCTCCACGCCTTGGTCTGCGAAGTACTCGCCGAGCGCGCTGGAGGTGAACTCGCCGCCCCGGTCCGTCCGGAACGTGCGCAGTTTCGCGCCTTGCTCTGCCTCAGCCGCGGCGACAAAGTGCTTGATGTTGGCCGCGGCGGCGTCCTTCGCCGGCAGTAGCATAGCCCACATATACGGCTGTGATCGTCGACGACGAGCATGAAGTAACGCTTGCCACCAGGGGTTGCT
Source organism: Aegilops tauschii subsp. strangulata (assembly GCF_002575655.3). NCBI lineage: Eukaryota > Viridiplantae > Streptophyta > Magnoliopsida > Poales > Poaceae > Aegilops > Aegilops tauschii. The sequence goes on along the minus strand of NC_053041.3, from coordinate 86,722,234 downwards.
GGAGCGATAGGCCCGCACAGATCGGCGTGCACCAACTCGAGCGGCCCTGCCGCCCGGTAGTGCGCTTGGGAGGGAAAAGGGGCACGCCTTTGCTTCCCCACCAAGCACGCGTCGCAGATCTGCTCGACGTGATCCACAACTGGCAGCCCGCGCACCATGTCAGCGCGCCCCATGCGCCGGAGCGCGTCAAAATGCAGGTGGCCGAACCTGGCATGCCACTTCCATGCCTCGTCGCCGTTGTGTGCTGCCAGACAGATCGGATGCACAATGTCCAGGCGAACAACATACAAGCGCCTGCCATTTCGGCGTACCTGGGCCAGTTCGTTCTGGCGACGATCGTACAACGTCAGAACGCCGTCGTGGATCTTGATGGTGCAGCCATGCTCGTCCAGTTGTCCAAGACTGATGATGCTCGTCTTGAGACGCGGGATGAAGTAGACGTCAGTGAGGGCACGGTGGTTGCCGCTGCGCACGGTGAACGTGACCGTGCCGCGCCCCTGAATGGCCACGCTGGAGCCGTCCCCGAACTTGACGCTGCCAGTGACGCCCTCGTCCAGCTCCGCGAATGCCGATCGATCGCCCGTCATGTGGTTGGACGCGCCGGTGTCCAGAAACCACCGGCCGTCGCACGGCGCCTCCTCGGCGCCCAGATTCGCCTCTGCTCGCTCCTCATGGAGCATGATGTGCTCCCCCGCGCTCTGCGCCGGGGTCGCGGCGATCACCGACATCAGGAGCGTCGGGTCGTCGTGGTGCCCGCCTTGTTCGGCAAAATTCGCCTCCGCTCGCTCCTCGCGGATGCGAGTCCTGCACTCACGCGCCCAGTGCCCGTACTTCTTGCGGTGACGGCACTGGTCCGTGGGTTTTGCGCGGCTGCCGGGGCCGCGTCCGCCGCCACGCCCGCGGCCTCGTCCGTGACGTCCGCCGCCGCGTCCTGAGCTGGATCCGCTCCCTCCGGATCCATCGTTCTCGCTGCGCTTCATACGCGCGAGCCACTCCTCCGCCGTGAACATGAGACGCCCGGCGCCTGGCTCCCCCTGGTCGAGGTCGTACCGCTCCTCAGCAGCCCTCAGCCGTCCGGTGAGCTCCTCCACGGAGAGCGTGTCCAGATCAACAAGGGTCTCAATTGACAAGGCGATCTGTGAATACCTCTTCGGGACGACGGAGAGAAATTTGCGGACGATGCGCTTCTCCGGGACGGTCTCCCCGAGCTGCGCCATCTGGGCCGCCATGTTCGTGATCCGCATGGCGAAATCATCGATGGTCTCGCCGTCTGCGAAGCGAATGTCGTTGTACTGCTTGGACAAGGTTGCGAGCTTCGCCTCGCGGATGCGCGCCACTCCGAGACGCATTTTCTTGACGGAGTCCCACGCATCCTTCGCCGTGGCCTTGCCGGCGAGGATGGGTCCCATCTCCGGTGGTACTCCACGCAGGATGGCCTCGAGCGCGAGCCGATCGTCGCTGCGCTCCGCCGTGCCCTTCACCACGGCCTCCCAGAGATGCCGCCCCTCCATCTTGAGCTGCATGAGAACAGCCCAGTCGGTGTAGTTGGTCCTCGTCAGCTGCGGCCACGCCGCGCCGCCGGTGTCACGCACCACCCGCGCCATGGATCTCTCTGCACGACTAGCTCTGAGCCGTCGGAGACTTTTGCGCGCGGCGTTGGTGGCGACTTGCTGCCGGTGTCGTCCCCGGCCATGCCCTGGACCGAAAAACGGCTCTGATGCCAATTGTTGCCGGAGATGCTCGCCGGTGTCCCTCCTTCCTCTCTCTCACTCTCGTTCTCTCGCTCTCTCTGAAAGTGTTCGAAGAAGAACAGAGACAGACAGTATTTTGTGCAGCTCAAGTTCTGCTGCGTTTTCCGTTAGCTTTATTCATGGATCGACACGAAAAACGGATCAAGGACCACCCCTTCTACTGGATCGTGCCATCCCACGATCAGGGGCGCGAGCTCGCCGTGAACTACGGCCTCGGGAGCGCACAGACCGCGTCCTCAGGCTTTGACTGAAACTGAACACTACCGCAGACTGACGAAACTGAAACTCTGAACCTAAACCTAACCTGAAACTTGTCACGCTAGTTTATTTGCTAACAGACCTGTCCCGCCACGCCTCCTACCACCAGCTCCAGCACACGCTCCACCTCATGTTCCCCTCCTGCATTTCACACCATGGTGATCCATACGCAGTCGTCACCTACGAGGACGGCGACGGGGACTGGATGCTCGTCGGAGATGTGCCGTGGGAGTAAGTTGTGGATGCTTATTTATTTTTTCTACGCGCATTCCCCTGTCATTGCATCGAATCGTTGACTGACAAGGGTTTTGAATCCATCTCTTGCAGGGAGTTTAGCAAGTCGGCCAAACGGCTCAACATACTAATGTTGCCACCGACTACGCTTGCCTGCTAGTTGAGTTTGGGCGTCATGATCTGCACCGGCGTCTGTGTCTAGTTAATTAGCTTACTAAATAATGTTAGTACAATGTTGTCATCACGTCAACAAGTATGGGACTTTCTGAGTTTATTTCTCTTGTCCAGGATTTTAAATTATGTTAACGAACGAATTCGGTGAAATGTCGAAATTTATTTTGGAATTTGATCTATCAAAATGTTCTTGGTTTTGATTAATTTCAACTGAATTTGCATTTGGCGTGGAATTAGTGAATCTGATCTGAAATTTTAAGTTTACAAATATTTCAGCACCAAACGAAATTACCAAAAATCTGTAAGAGAATGTTGAAATTTTGATTCCGGCTCATGTCTTTAGAATTATAAGTGTTGTACAACACTAAACCCCTCTGAAAAAAGCTCTCCCGACCTCACGTTGCTCCCACAAGTGACACGAGGAGAACCTTAGCTGCCAGGCGTAGCCACCCCTCCCCTTCGCAACCTCTCGCCGCCGCTGGAAGATGTGTTTGGGCTAAGCCCGTGCCACGGACAGTGGCGATGGGGAAAGCTCTCACAATTTTTCTTGCACGGTGATTCGAGGCAGATGCAACGATCGTCCCGGCATCGGAGCCCCCCCCCTCCCTCCCCCCGAAGAGCTGTGCTGGTCTCAGGTGGTGCGATGACGCAGAGCTACTCTAGCAGCAACGAGACATGGGATTTCAGTGAGGCACCTTGACCTGGCATCCCTATTGCCCCCAGTTTTGGGTCAGATCCTAGAGGCCGAGGTGCTGGTGACGCGCCTTCACTCTGGTTGCTCGGGATGGCAGCAATGTGAATGATGGCCCACCTTGTGGTGGCCTTGATTACCAGCCTCACGGCATGGCACTTAGCAACGTGCCGCTTCTGGTCTGGTGTGTGCTGGCTGATGGCCCTGGTGTAGGCCTACTCTATTGCGAGGCGGATGGTGTTGGTGGTAGTGTAGCCAGGGCAACCAACAATATAGGCTTTGAGGAGGTGAGACGACTAGCGAAAGCTGGGCTCGGATACGGCCTAGGTTGATGAAAGAGAAGCCTGCGGGCACCGTAACATTGTTGAAGGTGTCGTCGTTGTGGTTCTTGCCTCCTTGCCGAATTGCAACGTCGATGATATTTCCTTCGTGGCGATTTTCGGCGATGTGACTTGTATGTGTGCCCATTCAGCGGTTGCGATGGTTTTGCTCGGTTTTCCCCTAATTAACCATGACATACTACTTTGCAATGTACTCCTCTCATTCTTGCCTTTTATGCATGCATTTGTTTCAGTTTTATTTGGGTATGTTTTCAAATAAGTTTCAAATAGAATTAGATACACTTATTTGAAATATTTGATACAACTGTCCAATAATGTTGTATCTTTTTCAGACATAAACCATTCTCCAATCGTCCTTTTTACAGATGCGACATAGTTTTTATTAGTTATTAAACATGTACATACTCTCTCTATGTAATTACTCATTACGTAAAAGTTGTAGTGGGGAGATTCCCTTTGTGGGGGTGTGGGGGAGTGGGGCATTGATTTTTTCAGAGTCCAAATTTCTTTATTTGATCAAGTTTATAGAAAAACTATTTTTTAGGAAATGCCATCATGGCTAATTTTATTAAACTAAATCATGCTTACATCATCAATCAACAGCGGCATAATAAAACCAGGTGGATCATCAACCCACACATAACTATCTAGATTACAGATGCTTAGTTGGTTCAACGATGTGAAAGTGTCATGAGTACGACGGACTGCTAATAACGCCGCACACAAGTTAGCTAACGTAGGGGTACGGGAAGAGTTATGTAAGCTTTGGCTAATGGTGCCTCCAAACTTTGTGTTAGATGTGGTCTCTGATGAGATCCCAGACTTTACTTAAATAAAGTGGTTTGTGTTATCCTAAAAAAAACACATGGACCGTGCCGCATTGCCCCGCCTTCGGTCTCCCAGCCCATGCAGACACGCGCGTATGCATGCATCGACCTACCATTAGCATGAGTTCGGTTGTCATCCACACAAAACCAACATACTAGAAGTACACAAACCACGCACTCCTATTATCCACGACCATGAGCATCCATGGAGCCTGGACCGATCGGCCATCGAATCTCTCGTGCTCCGCAACGTGCGGGTGACCGCCGTTAATTATACTAAGAGCATCTTCAACAGACACGCAGCACGTGGCATGCTAAAATAATTTTTACAACGCCGAAATAGTATCTTTTTGCGCGCAGCAGAACGATGGCTTCAGCGGTCGCTGCAAAATATTGCGCGCACGAGCGGCTCCTGCAGGGGCTGTAAAAAACGGCGCGCGCGAGCAACCGGTACTATCATACAACGGATACGAACAATATTTGACAACATATAGATAAAATTCAACAATACAAATAGCATAGTTCATCAAGCCCAACACCACAAACTAGTCGATACGATACAAATAATAAAAATAGATAAAACGATACTGCGGTGCAAGCATAATAGAAACTACTTCTCGTTGTCATCCTCCTCCTCGGTGGTGTAGTCCAACGACAGAAACGCATCATTCCACCGAGGATCAATGTCGTCAAAGGTCGACGTCTGTTCCAGTTCGCACTGCGCTATCGCCAGTGCCTTCCACTGACGCCTGTCCGTCCGATCCGCGGCTCGCTGCACCCTCCTCTGCGCCCAGAACTCATTCTCTCGGGCGACATCCTCCGGGAAGCGCTGGCGCCACTCCGTCATGGCATACTCGTCCGCCTCAGCGACGAGGAGGCGGCGCTCCTGCCTACGCTGGACGCGGCAGTCCTCGTCGGTGATTAGCCGCGACGGAGGCACGGGGTCCTGCGCCTGCTCACGCGCCCGGGCGTTGGAGAAGTTCATCTGCGCCTGTAGCCTCCCGAGGCGCCACGCCGCTGCATCGTACGCGCGGGCGTGGGCGGTCTCGAATGTCCCGAGACCGAGACGTACGTCACCGGAGCGGATCTCCGCGTAAAACATGCCGGAGGGGCAGGCGCGAACGCCGCGGTAGCCGGAGGTTCTCCGAACTCGCGGCGGCATGTCGGCGGCAGGGGAGAAGGCGCAACGACATGGGGAGAAGGGCGCGACGTCGGCGGCGGGGCGCTGGAGTCGAGGAAGAACGGCGAGGCGGGGAAGAAGAGTGGCGGTTGGCGGGCTAGCGCGCACGGCTTTTATACAGCGCGCCCAACGCCGCGCACCAAATCTGCCACACGGGGCCGCTTTTTCGCACGCGCACTTTTTTCTCCCGCGCTGCATTCTTCTGCGCCTACTGGAGCGCGCCAAACTGCCCGGCACGTGCTAAATGTTACATTTTTCCGTGTGCGCAAAATCTAGCGCCGCTGTTGGAGATGTTCTACGAGCAACTCTAGCAGACCCCGCATCCCACCGGCCCGCAAAACGCGTTTGCAGTTCGCGCAAAATCGCTTTTGCGGGCCGGCGCGGGCCGGCACAGATGCAGACCCCCCAAACGGATCCGTAAAAAAAGTAAATTCGCGGAATATGCCTTTTTACGGGTCGGCTTCTGCGGGATCTGCTCGGGCACCACCGCGAGGACCCGCAAACAGATAAACTGCAAATCTCGCATTTGACATAGGATTTCACAAACAAGTTCAAATTCAAACGACATAAACGGTTTTACGCACAAATAGAAGCCAAGTTCATTACGGCTAACGCAAAAGAGGGCCCTGCAAAAGGTTTGCGCCCGTGTCCGGTATCATCTTGATCGATCTTCATTCCGCGTCATCGAGTCCATCTTGAAGTTCATCGACGCCACCGAATCCACCTCCGGCCCTTGTTCCAACTCCCGCACCGAAATCATCCACATTGCCACCATATGGAGCAGAGAAAACATCACCGGAACAGTAACACGGACCGGCCGACGCGACCATTCTTCTCTTCAAGATTTCTCTCCTTGCCATATCATGCCATGTTTTGGTGAGCTCGTCCATGTCATTGCGGTTCATTGACATGATCTTGTTCTCTTTGGCGAGCAACATGGACATGGATTTGTTTTTAGCAACGTGTGCTCTTCTCTCCTCGATGGTAGCTTTGCGCAGCCCCTCTTCCTTGAGCAATTGCCACTTCTCTTGCTTCTCCTTCGCCTTCTTCTCGGCCAATTCTTTCTTGATCTCCAATGACTTCAACAACATTGACTCGTTGGATTGCACCATGACATCAATCTTCTCCCTCAAGCTGGATGCTTCTTGCTCCCTCTTGATCTTCTCCTTAGTCTTCTTGTTGTTGGGGAACGTATTTCAAAAAAATTTCCTACGCACACGCAAGATCATGGTGATGCATAGCAACGAGTGGGGAGAGTGTTGTCCACGTACCATCGTAGACCGAAAGCGGAAGCGTTAGCACAACGCGGTTGATGTAGTCGTACGTCTTCACGATCCGACCGATCAAGTACCGAACGCACGACACCTCAGAGTTCAGCACACGTTCAGCCCGATGACGACCCTCGAACTCCGATCTAGCCGAGTGTTGAGGGAGAGTTTCGTCAGCACGACGGCGTGGTGACGATGATGATGTTCTACCGACGCAGGGCTTCGCCTAAGCACTGCTACAGTATTATCGAGGTGGACTATGGTGGAGGGGGCACCGCACACGGCTAAAAGATCAAACGATCAATTGTTGTGTCTATGGGGTGCCCCCCTGCCCCCGTATATAAAGGAGCAAGGGGAGGAGGCGGTCGGACAGGGAGAGGCGCGCCAAGGGAGAGTCCTACTCCCACTAGGAGTAGGACTCCTCCTATTCCTAGTAGGAGTAGGAGAGGGAGAAGGAAAGGGAGAGGAGGAGAAGGAAAGAGGGGGGCTTGTCCTAAACCAATTCGGTTTGGGCCTTGGGGGGCGCGCCCCACACTCCCCTTGCTGGCCTCTATTTCCACTAATGCCCATGTAGGCCCATTAAGCCCCCGGGGGGGTTTCGGTAACCCCCGGTACTCCGGTAAAATCCCGATTTCACCCGAAACACTTCCGATATACAAATATAGGCTTCCAATATATCAATCTTTATGTCTCCACCATTTCAAGACTCCTCGTCATGTCCGTGATCACATCCGGGACTCCAACAACCTTCGGTACATCAAAACATATAAACTCATAATATAACTGTCATCGAAACGTTAAGCGTGCGGACCCTACCGGTTCGAGAATTATGTAGACATGACCGAGACACGTCTCCGGTCAATAACCAATAGCGGAACCTGGATGCTCATATTGGCTCCCACATATTCTACGAAGATCTTTATCGGTCAGACCGCATAACAACATACGTTGTTCCCTTTGTCATCGGTATGTTACTTGCCCGAGATTCGATCATCGGTATCTCAATACCTAGTTCAATCTCGTTACCGGCAAGTCTCTTTACTCGTTCCATAATACATCATCCTGCAACAAACTCATTAGTTGCAATGCTTGCAAGGCTTAAGTGATGTGCATTACCGAGAGGGCCCAGAGATACCTCTCCGACAATCGGAGTGACAAATCCTAATCTCGAAATACGCCAACCCAACAAGTACCTTCATAGACACCTATAGAGCACCTTTATAATCACCCAGTTATGTTGTGACGTTTGGTAGCACACAAAGTGTTCCTCCGGTAAACGGGAGTTGCATAATCTCATAGTCATAGGAACATGTATAAGTCATGAAGAAAGCAATAGCAACACACTAAACGATCGAGTGCTAAGCTAACGGAATGGGTCAAGTCAATCACATCATTCTCCTAATGATGTGATCCCGTTAATCAAATGACAACTCATGTCTATGGCTAGGAAACATAACCATCTTCGATCAACGAGCTAGTCAAGTAGAGGCATACTAGTGACACTATGTTTGTCTATGTATTCACACATGTATTATGTTTCCGGTTAATACAATTCTAGCATGAATAATAAACATTTATCATGATATAAGGAAATAAATAATAACTTTATTATTGCCTCTAGGGCATATTTCCTTCAGTCTCCCACTTGCACTTGAGTCAATAATCTAAATTACACAGTAATGATTCTAACACCCATGGAGCCTTGGTGTTGATCATGTTTTGCTCGTGGAAGAGGCTTAGTCAATGGGTCTGCAACATTCAGATCCGTATGTATCTTGGAAATTTCTATGTCTCCCACCTGGACTAAATCCCGGATGGAATTGAAGCGCCTCTTGATGTGCTTGGTTCTCTTGTGAAATCTGGATTCCTTCGCCAAGGCAATTGCACCAGTATTGTCACAAAAGATTTTCATTGGACTCGATGCACTAGGTATGACACCTAGATCGGATATGAACTCCTTCATCCAGACTCCTTCATTTGCTGCTTCCGAAGCAGCTATGTATTCCGCTTCACACGTAGATCCCGCCACGACACTTTGTTTAGACCTGCACCGACTGACAGCTCCACCGTTCAATGTAAACACGTATCCGGTTTGCGATTTAGAATCATCTGGATCAGTGTCAAAGCTTGCATCAACGTAACCATTTACGATGAGCTCTTTGTCACCTCCATAAACGAGAGACATATCCTTAGTCCTTTTCAGGTATTTTAGGATGTTCTTGACCGCTGTCGAGTGATCCACTCCTGGATTACTTTGGTACCTCCCTGCTAGACTTATAGCAAGGCACACATCAGGTCTGGTACACAGCATTGCATACATGATAGAGCCTATGGCTGAAGCATAGGGAACATCTTTCATCTTCTCGCTATCTTCTGCAGTGGTCGGGCATTGAGTCTTACTCAACTTCACACCTTGTAACACAGACAAGAACCCTTTCTTTGCTTGATCGATTTTGAACTTCTCCAAAACTTTGTCAAGGTATGTGCTTTGTGAAAGTCCAATTAAGCGTCTTGATCTATCTCTATAGATCTTGATGCCCCATATATACGCAGCTTCACCGAGGTCTTTCATTGAAAAACTCTTATTCAAGTATCCCTTTATGCTATCCAGAAATTCTATATCATTTCCAATCAGCAATATGTCATCCACATATAATATCAGAAATGCTATAGAGCTCCCACTCACTTTCTTGTAAATACAGGCTTCTCCAAAAGTCTGTACAAAACCAAATGCTTTGATCACACTATCAAAGCGTTTATTCCAACTTCGAGAGGCTTGCACCAGTCCATAAATGGATCACTGGAGCTTGCACACTTTGTTAGCTCCCTTTGGATCGACAAAACCTTCTGGTTGCATCATATACAACTCTTCTTCCAGAAATCCATTCAGGAATGCAGTTTTGACATCCATTTGCCAAATTTCATAATCATAATATGCGGCAATTGCTAACTTGATTCGGACAGACTTAAGCATCGCTACGGGTGAGAAGGTCTCATCGTAGTCAATCCCTTGAACTTGTCGAAAACCTTTTGCAACAAGTCGAGCTTTATAGACAGTAACATTACCGTCAGCGTCAGTCTTCTTCTTGAAGATCCATTTATTCTCAATTGCTTGCCGATTATCGGGCAAGTAAACCAAAGTCCACACTTTGTTCTCATACATGGATCCCATCTCAGATTTCATGGCTTCAAGCCATTTTGCGGAATCTGAGCTCACCATCGCTTCTTCATAGTTCGTAGGTTCGTCATGGTCTAGTAACATAACCTCCAGAACAGGATTACCGTACCACTCTGGTGTGGATCTTACTCTGGTTGACCTACGAGGTTCAGTAATAACTTGATCTGAAGTTCCATGATCATCATCATTAACTTCCTCACTAATTGGTATAGGCGTCGCAGAAACTTGTTTCTGCGATGAACTACTTTCCAATAAAGGAGCAGGTACAATTACCTCATCAAGTTCTACTTTCCTCCCACTCACTTCTTTCGAGGGAAACTCCTTCTCCAGAAAAATTCTGAATTTAGCAACAAAAGTCTTGCCTTCGGATCTGTGATAGAAGGTGTACCCAACAGTATCCTTTGGGTATCCTATGAAGACACATTTCTCCTATTTGGGTTCGAGCTTATCAGGTTGAAGCTTTTTCACGTAAGCATCGCAGCCCCAAACTTTAAGAAACGACAACTTTGGTTTCTTGCCAAACCACAGTTCATAAGGCGTCGTCTCAACGGATTTTGATGGTGCCCTATTTAACGTGAATGCATCCGTCTCTAAAGCATAACCCCAAAACGATAGCGGTAAATAAGTAAGAGACATCATAGATCGCACCATATCTAGTAAAGTACGATTACGACATTCGAACACACCATTACGCTGTGGTGTTCCGGGTGGCGTGAGTTGCGAAACTATTCCGCATTGTTTCAAATGAAGACCAAACTCATAACTCAAATATTCTCCTCCACGATCAGATCGTAGAAACTTTATTTTCTTGTTACGATGATTTTCAACTTCACTCTGAAATTCTTTGAACTTTTCAAATGTTTCAGACTTATGTTTCATTAAGTAGATATACCCATATCTGCTTAAATCATCTGTGAAGGTGAGAAAATAACGATATCCGCCACGAGCCTCAACATTCATCAGACCACATACATCTGTATGTATGATTTCCAACAAATTTGTTGCTCTCTCCATAGTTCGGGAGAACGGCGTTTTAGTCATCTTGCCCATAAGGCACGGTTCGCAAGTACCAAGTGATTCATAATCAAGTGGTTCCAAAAGTCCATCAGTATGGAGTTTCTTCATGCGCTTTACACCAATATGACCTAAACGGCAGTGCCACAAATAAGTTGCACTATCATTATCAACTCTTCATCTTTTGGCTTCAATACTATGAATATGTGTATCACCACTATCGAGATTCAACAAAAATAGACCACTCTTCAAGGGTGCATGACCATAAAAGATATTACTCATATAAATAGAACAACCATTATTCTCTGATTTAAATGAATAACCGTCTCGCATCAAACAAGATCCAGATATAATGTTTATGCTTAACGCTGGCACCAAATAACAATTTTTTAGGTCTCAAATTAATCCCGAAGGTAGATGTAGAGGTAGCGTGCTGACCGCGATCACATCGACTTTGGAACCATTTCCCACGCGCATCGTCAACTCGTCCTTAGCCAATCTTCGCTTAATCCGTAGCCCCTGCTTCGAGTTGCAAATATTAGCAACAGAACCAGTATCAAATACCCAGGTGCTATTGCGAGCATTAGTAAGGTACACATCAATAACATGTATATCACATATACCTTTCTTCACCTTGCCATCCTTCTTATCCGCCAAATACTTGGGGCAGTTCCGCTTCCAGTGACCAGTCTACTTGTAGTAGAAGCACTCAGTCTCAGGCTTAGGTCGAGACTTGGGTTTCTTCTCTTGAACAACAACTTGCTTGCTGTTCTTCTTGAAGTTCCCCTTCTTCTTCCCTTTGCCCTTTTTCTTGAAACTGGTGGTCTTATTGACCATCAACACTTGATGCTCCTTTATGATTTCTACCTCCGCAGCCTTTAGCATTGCGAAGAGCTCGGGAATCGTCTTATCCATCCCTTGCATGTTATAGTTCATCACGAAGCTCTCTTGCTTGGTGACAGTGATTGAAGAATTCTGTCAATGACGCTATCATCCGGAAGATTAACTCCCAGTTGAATCAAGTGATTGTTATACCCAGACATTTTGAGTATATGCTCACTGACAGAACTATTCTCTTCCATCTTGCAACTGTAGAACTTATTGGAGACTTCATATCTCTCAATCCGGGCATTTGCTTGAAATATTAACTTCAACTCCTGGAACATCTCATATGCTCCATGACGTTCTAAACGTCGTTGAACACCCTGTTCTAAGCCGTAAAGCATGGCACACTGAACTATCGAGTAGTCACCAGCTTTGCTCTGCCAGACGTTCATACACTACTGGAATCAGGGATTTTGCCGTCTGCCAGTTCTTTGCCATCCGTTAGCAGACGGCAAAGAAGGTCTTTGCCATCAGCTACCAAAAAGCAGACGACAAACAACTAGCAGACGGCAAAGAAGGTCTTTGCCATCTGTCAATTCTTTGCCGTCAGTTGGCTGACGGCAAAGCGAGAGGTGGCCCCCACTAACGAGCCGATTCGAAAAAACTTAACGGCCCCCCTCTTTGCCGTCTGGTAGCAGATGGCAAAGATAGAAAAAGCGGACGGCAAAGGCTTGGCCAAGGGCAAAGGCTAACTAACCTAACCTAACTAACGGCCGATCGAGCCCCCCCGCCCGTTACTCCTCTCTGTTTCTCTCCCTCTCCTCCCTGACGCCACGCCACCAGATCCACCCAACACCGCCCCCGCCGCCCGGCGCCGCCCCCGCCACCGCCCCGGCCCCCGCCCCCGCTTGCCCATCGCCCCACCACCCCGCTGTCCCCACCCACCCGCTGACGCCCCGTCGCCCCACCATCCCGCCGCCCGGCGCCGCCCCCGCCCCCGCTTGCCCCGTCGCCCCACCACCCCGCCGCCCCCACCCCACCCGCCGACGCCCCATCGCTCCACCATCCCGGCGCCCCGGCGCGCCACCACGTCGCCGGCCCACCCACCCCACTGCCCCGACCGTCCCATTGCCCCGGCGCGCCACCACGTCGCCGGCCCACCCGCCCCACTGCCCCGACCGTCCCATTGCTCCGATGAGTTATTTTTTTTCTTTTTTTTCTTTTTTTTGCTGTTTAATTGTTAGTGATAGATTTAGTGCTAGATATGTGTTATATAGTGTTAGTGTTAGAAGAAAAGAAGTAGAAGAAAAAAGAATATGTAGAAGAAAAGAAGAAGAAGAAGAAGAAAGGAAGAAAAGAAAAGAAGTAGAAAAAAGATGAAAAAATAAGAAGAAGAAAAGAAGTAGAAGAAGAAGAAAGGAAGAAAAGAAAAGAAGTAGAAAAAAGATGAAAAAAGAAGAAGAAGAAAAGAAGTAGAAGAAGTAGAAGAAGAAGAAAAGAAGAAACGAAAAGAAGTAAAAGAAGTAGAAAAAAGATGAAAGAAGAAGAAGAAGAAAGGAAAGAAGAAGAAGAAGAGAAAGAAAGAAGAAGGATAGAAGGAAACACCCCGACCCCCTGACCCCGACACCCCGACCCCCCTGACCCCGACACCACACCCCGAAACCCCGACCCCGACACCACACCCCGACCCCCTGACCCCCTCACCCCGACACCCCGACCCTGACCCCACACCCCGACACCCCGACACCCCGACACCGACACCACACCCCGACACCCCGACCCCGACACGACACCCCGACCCCCTGACCCCCTGACCCCGACACCCCAACCCCGACACCAGACCCCGACACTACACCCCGACCCCGAAATAGCACCCCAACCCCGACACGGCACCCCGACACCGACACGACACGCCGACCCCCGACACCTCCCGAAAAGTTGCTCTTTGGCCATCCAGAGCCGACGGGGTCATATATTTGTGAATTATGAGTTAGGTCATATATTTTTCGATTTTGTTATGAGAAACTTCATATATAATTGTGTTGATCGGGTAGATTTAAATGTGTAGTTGTTTCATCGCTGCGAGGTTTGGTGTTCGACGACCTTGCCGTGCGTTTGACGAGCTCTGCCCCTTCGTTCGTGGGTGAGCACAAATGACATCTCCTCCTCCCCCATTAATTATTTGCTCTGTTCCGGTGTTCGTGCCGATGAAACTTGATAGCTAGCTTTATATGTGTCTTGAATCATCAGTATGCGTAACCAATATGTGTCTCCCGTTCGAAAGCGTTATAGTTATAAATATGCACGCATTTGCATATTTATAACCTTGATTCTTTTGAATTGTCCAACACTATACATGGACAGCCCGAGTATGTGTAGATTGGGTTCGTTTTCCCATATGCTTTGCTCCGGATCCGACGCATAAATTTCGTCAGTGCCTCCCCTGTTGTTCTCTGGGTACACATCCTCTCTGTTTATTTCAGAGACGTGTATCAGGAGAACAGCGGGGAGGTGCTGCCGAAATTTTGCGTCGGATCCGGAGCATAGCATGGGAAAATGAACCCAATCTACACATACTCGGGTGGGATTAGGACCTATCATTACCTATTAGAGTGTAGGTTGCATGGACGTAATAAAATTGACAAAGTAGATCAACTAATGAATATATACATGGTGAATTATATATATATTTGTTGTGTGTCCAGTAGCTCTGAAAGTCAAGATGAGTGATCGTGCGTGGATGTATACCGGTCACACTGGTAAGAACAAATGGAGCGCTGAATGGTTCACAAAACCAAGGGGTTTGTGCAAGCCGCATTTGCAAATGGCCAGAGGAAAACCTGGTGCCCCTGTTGCCGGTGCGGCAATTGGGAAAAGAGGACAGAGGATGAAATGGGCAAACACCTGCAGAAGAGTGGTTTTACGCCCGATTATACGGTGTGGACATATCATGCTTAGTCTTCCCAACGTGACAGAGCTGAGGTCGATTGTCGTCGCACCGACGAGCATGGTACCGGGATGGAAAACATGGTGCAAGACTATGATGATGCTCGGGATTCGGACGAGGAGATGGAGGAATCTGCAAAGGCCTTCAATGAAATGTTGGAGTCTTCAAAGCGTCCGCTCCACGAGCACACTGAGCTTTGTCAGTTGGATGCCATCTCACAAGTAATGGCTCTGAAGGTCAGTTCAACTTGGGCAGAGAATGCTACGACACAATAATGACAGTATTTGGACGCTTTCTACCCAAAGGCCATGTAATGCCTGCAAACCTGTACCAGTCGGACAAAATCCTCTGTGCACTGAAGAAGCCCTATGAGAAGATACATGCCTGTGAGAAAGGATGTGCCTTATTTAGGCTTGACTATGCGGACTTGAACTATTGTCCCATTTGCAAGTCTTCCAGGTATGTTGTGGTAGACAACGGTATGGGTGAGAAGACACAGACCAAAATCTCCGTTAGTGTTCTTCGGTATATGCCAATCGTACCAAGACTTCAACATCTTTTCATGGTCGAAGAGACGGCCAGACAGATGACATGGCAAAAAATAGGCAAAAGAACCGAACTAGATGCAGATGGGAATCTGATGATGGTACACACATCGGATGGTGTTGCGTGGAAAAAGTTTGATGAATTACATGCTGACAAAGCGGCAGATCCGAGGCATCCTCGAGTCGGCATCAGCACGGATGGGTTCAGTGTGTTTGGTATGACAGCAGCCCAATACAGTTGTTGGCCCGTATTTGTCTTTCCACTCAATCTCCCCCCGGACAGATTATGCAAAGAAAGAACATTTTCCTGACGTTGATAATTCCAGGGCCCAACTATCCGGGGAAAAATATGAATGTGTACATGCAGCCGCTTAAGGACGAATTGCAAGAAGCATGGGATAATGGGTTCAAGACATACGACGCCTATAGCAAACGGAACTTCATAATGCGTGTCTGGTACATGTACTCGACGCATGACTTGCCGGCGTATGCGCTATTCATTGGCTGGTGTGTGCATGGAAGGTTCCCGTGCCCCACATGCAAGGGAGCTCTTGAGTTTCGTTGGATTCAGGCCGGTCGCAAGTTTTCTTGCTTCGACATGCATAGACAGTTCCTGGATCCTCGCCATAAGTTCAGGAAAGACAAGAAGAATTTCATCAGAGGTAGAGTTGTCAAAAACTCTGCACCACCTGCGTTGACAGGCCAACAGACCCTGGATCAGTTAAACGCTCTTGAGCCAGATCCAGAGCATCCAGGGTACTTCAAGGGGTATAATTCTAAGCATGCCTGGACTCACAAGACATGCTTATGGGATCTGTCTTACTTCAAAGACCTCCTTTGCCCACACAACATCGACGTGATGCACACTGAGAAGAATATCGCCGAGGCACTTTTTGGTACATTGTTCGGCATAGATGGGAAGTCAAAGGATAATACTAAGGCTAGAGTCGATCTGGAGGCGCTATGTGATAGGCCGTTACAAAACATGAAAGAACCGAAAGGAAAGCTAAACTGGACGAAGCCAAAGGCATGGTTCAATCTTGGAAGGCCAGCTATGAGGGAAATTATCTTGTGGGTGAAAATGCAGTTGATGTTTCCCGATGGGTATGCAGCGAATCTAAAGAGGGGAGCAAGTCTTGATAAATTAAAGATATTTGGTCTCAAGAGTCATGATTGGCACATATGGATTGAGCGGGTAATGCCGGTGATGTTGCGTGGCTTCATCCCTGAGGATGAATGGCTAGTACTGGCAGAACTCAGCTATTTCTTCCGTGTTCTTTGTGCGAAAGAACTATCGCCTGGCGTGCTAGAAGAAATGGAAGAGTTGGCGCCGGAGTTGATCTGCAAGTTAGAGAAGATCTTTCCACCGGGCTTCTTTAATCCAATGCAGCATTTGATTTTTCATCTCCCGACCGAGGCAAGATTGGGGGGGGGGGGGGGCCCGTGCAAAATCGTTGGTGCTACCCAACTGAGAGGATGCAGAAGACGCTTCGGCAAAAATGTATAAATAAACGTAGAATTGAAGCATCGATGGCTGAGGCATTCATCACTGAGGAGGCGGCAAACTTCGTGACAGCACACTATGAAGCCAAAAATCGTCATTTGCATAATCCGAAGCCTCGGTACAATGCTGACGAACCTCAAAAGGGTGGATCCAACCTCAGCCTACTCAAAGGGAATCTCGCACCAACCAGTGGTTCAAAACCAGTATCTTTGGATAACGAAGAATGGCGGACTATTACGTTGTATATCTTCAACAACCTGACAGAAGTGTAGCCGTACATCGAGTAAGTTCTCGGTACATTGTTTCGCAACTTCTATTTCCTTTGAACTGCTCTTATTCCTGGATATTTCATACGGTCGATAAGTCGCCATATTCTGGTATGGAGCGGTAATCCAAAAGGATTCCGTCGAAGAGTATGAGCTTCTCGCAAAGCAAGGAGGCGGCTATCCCGGTTTCATCTCTTGGTTCAAACAAACAGTAATTTCTATTAGACCATTTCATTACATTCGCTAATTTCTGCCGAATGCAACAATCCGTTCGTATTAAACTTGTAGGCTAATTCAGAGTCTATGGACGCCGAATTGAGACAAGTCGCTAATGGTTTTGACTATAACGTCCGTTCATTTGACAAATACGACATCAACGGGTATCGCTTTCGTACCTATGGCAAAGAGCTATCTATGGCCGACCGAAAGTCTACAAATTGTTGTGTATCTGCTATCGGTGAAGGAGGTACCGAGTATTATGGGAGAGTTGAAGCAATTTATGAACTTATATTCTATGGTGACAGCCCACCGAATGTCGTACTCTTCAAATGTTATTGGTTTCAGCCGAAGGAGGCTAGAAGGACTCATGAACATATAGGTCTAGTTGAAATCAAACAAAGCACCCATTTAGATGTTCCTGATGTCTATATTACGGCTCAACAAGTGACCCAAGTATTCTATCTACCATGGGCCTGCCAAACTAATCCTAATCTGAAAGGTTGGGATGTCGTTTATGAAGTGCCGCCACGTGCTAGACTATCTCCCCCAAAGGAAGAGGATTATGAACCTCACATTAACCCAGACACATATGAAGGAGAATTCTTCCAAGAGACACGTCTTTCCAAAAAGCGTTTCAAGAACCGCTATACTTCACCCCAAAATATTGAAGTAGACAGCGACAGTGAATCAGACATCAACCCAGAGGAGGAACAAGAAGAGCCGGAACAAGAAGAGTTTACTGCTGCGGATGACCTGTCAATGCTTGACCGATTACGTCAAGGTGGCCTTCCACATGTTGATGCCACTGAACCCTATGAGCCCGTCATTGATTATAGTGATGATGATGATTATGCATTTATTGATGATAGTGATCGAGATTATTAGTAGTGTCAGGTATATAATTTTTTTATGTTGTACTTGATGATGATACACTTACGTGATATACATATTATTATTCATGTCGGTATTTTTTTTATGTTGTACTAATTACGTTTACTCTTTGTCATGGCAGGTGTTGAAAGATGGTGGGCGCTGGTAAGTTTCTTCTAGTGTTTTGCTTAACAAATGCATAAAGACCTAGACTTAGCCTTATTTCCTCCCATATGCTTACCACAATGACCTAGAGTTAGCTTCTTTTCCTCCAAAATGACTTAATAAGCTTACTGACCTCCAAAACCATCCATTTTACCTAAGTTAGCTCTAAAACGATCTATACTTAGCTTTGTTTCCTCCAAAATGACCTAAGTTAGCTCTAGTATGCTTAGTTAACTAGGTTTGCTCAATAATGACATGTACATAGCTTACTTACGTCAAAAATGGCATAATTAGCTTAGTTAGCTCATAAACAATCCATTTTACCTAATTTAGCTCTAGAATGACCCATTATACCTTAGTTAGCTCATAAATGATCCATTTTATCCAAGTTAGCTCTAAATGACCCATTTTACCTAGACTAACTCCAAAATGATCCATTTTACCTATGTTAGCTCTAAAATGACCCATTTTACCTAGGTTAGCTCCAAAATGACCCATCTTACCTAGGTTAGCTCCAAAATGATGCATTTTACCCAAGTTAGCTCTAAAATGACCCATTTTACCTAGATTAGCTCATAAACGATCCATTTCACCTAGGTTAGCTCACAAACGATCCATTTTACCTAGTTTAGCTCCAAAATGACCCATCACACCTAGGTTAGCTCTAAAATGATGCATTTTACCAAAGTTAGCTCATAAACGATCTATTTCACCTAGGTTAGCTCATAAACGATCCATTTCACCTAACTTAGCTAAAAACGATCCATTTCACCTAGGTTAGCTCCAAAATGACCCATCTTACCGACACTAGTAGAAAACTGGGCTTTGGTCACAGGGCAATATTCACATTAGTCCCGGTTCAGTCACGAACCGGGACTAATGTGAGCATTGGTCCCGGTTCGTGCGGCCAGGGGCCTGCCGGGCCTCGTGTGGGCATTGGTCCCGGTTTGTTCGGACCCTTTGGTCCCGGTTAGTGGGACAAACCGGGACCAATGGGCCACGCTCCTGGCCCACAACCCTTTAGTCCCGGTTCATACCACAAACCGGGACTAAAGGGCTGGTCCTAGTTGCGGCCAGTGTTTAGTCCCACCTCGCCAACCGAAGGGCGCTCACACCAGTTTATAAGCCCGTCCCTCTCTGCCTTGTTGAGCTCCTCTTATAGTGAAAATAGATACCCTTATACAGGGAATTTGACCTAAATTCACAGTAAATTTCATAGAAATTTATTATGAATTTAGGTTGAATTTCCTCTATAAGCGCATCTATGTTCATTTTTTTATAGTAAATAAAATAAATAAACCTTAATAAAATAAATAAAAATAAATAAACCTTAATAAAATAAAATAAAATAAACTATAGTAACTAAAATAAATACCTTAATAAATTAAATTAAAATAGCAGCAGTAATATAAATAAAAATAGCAACAGTAAAATAAATAAAAATAAAATAATTAAAGTAAAATACATAAGTAATTAGAAATAAAATAAATAAGTTTTTTGTTGTAAGTAGAAACAAAACAAAACAAATAAAGCAAAAGAGAAAACAAAAAACAGAGAAAAAAATTATGCCACCTACTGGGCCACCACGGCCTGAATACGACTTGAAACCCATCCGTGGGCCAGGATTCAGGCCCGCAGAAGGCCCAGTAGGCCCCACAGACAAAGAGAACGGTTAGGCCCAAAAGCCTGCAGTTGAGAGGAGCTCGAGAGGGTGGGCGCAGCAGCGCTTATAAACCACTCTCGAGCCCTCTCAACTAGCGAGGTGGGACTAAACTTTTGACGCGTGGCAGCACAAGGCCTTTGGTCCCGGTTGGTGCCACCAACCGGGACTAAAGGGGTGCATTGGTACCGGTTCGTGGCACCAACCGGGACCAATGCCCCCCCTTTAGTCCCGGTTGGTGCCACCAACCGGGACCAAAGGCCGCCGCTTCCCGCCCTTTGCGCTGCTGAAAAGAGGGCTTTGGTCCCGGTTGGTGGCACCAACCGGGACTAATGCCTACCTATAGTCCCGGTTGGTGCCACGAACCGGGACTAAAGGCTTTGTTATATAAGTTCACACTTAGGAAATTTTCAGAGTTACCTAGCAGTTGCCGCCCCGGTGACGCCGACGCCGCCAGGCTGCCCCGACGCCGCCCGCCGCCCCCGCCGTCGCCGTCGCCCGTGCCCGTCGTCGCCATCGCCGTTGCCCGCGCCCTTGCCGTCAGCCGCGCCCCTGCCCCGACGCGCGCTGCCCCGGCCCGTCCCCATCGTCGCCGTCGCCCTGCCCCGCCCTTCGCCGCCGACGCCTCTGCCCCTGCCCCGACCACGCCGCCGTCGCCTCTGCCCCTGCCCCGACGCGCCGCCGTCGCCTTGGTCAGGGCTGGCACTGCCCCCTAATTCCTCCATGTTTTTTCTGCACATTTATATGCTTAATTATATGTATATTTATGAGTATATGTACGTGTGTATATCTGTTTATATGTCCTTTTTTTAGATCTTTTTTTTGCATTTTCTCTGTGTATATGATATGTTCTCTGTGTATATATATGTTCATGTATATATGCAAAAGATAGATTTTTAGAAAAGTTAGGATTTTTTTCCGTTCATAGATTTTTTTCTGGTGATATTAATTATTGTAGAATATGCAAATGTTTGTATATCCATATGAACAATGCATTAGGCAAAACCTTTACTTTTTTTCTAAATTTTCTATTTGAACATTTTTTATGAATGAGAGGAAAAAGGAAAATAAGAAGTGGAAGAAAGGAGAAGAAGAGGAGAGGAAGACGAGGAGAAATAAATAAGAAGAGGAAAAAAGAAGAAAAAGAAAAGGAGAAGAAGAAAGGAATAGAAGAGAAGAAGAAAAAATAGAAAAAAATCTATTTTTTCTTCTTCTCTCCTCTATTCCTTTCTTCTTCTCCTCTTTTTTCTTCTTTTTTTTTTTCTTCGATCTTCTCCTCTATTCCTTTTCTTCTTCTCCTCTTTTTGTTTCTTCTTCGTTTTCTTATGTTTTATCGGGTCTGTCGTCATCGATATACCCCTCTCCCGATAACTTCAACACGAGGGGGGTCGATATACCCCCTCTCCAATAATATTATTTTCCCATGTACGTTCATTGTCGTTGTCGATATAAACCCCTCCCGATTACTTCAACACGTGGGGGGGGGGTCGATATACCCCCTCCCCGATAACATTATTTTCCCATGTATGTATGTCGTCGTTGTCGATATATATAACTCCCTCCCAGATAACTTCGACATGATGGACGGTCGATATTTATACCCCCTCTCGACCGTGATAACTTATACCATGGGAGCACCCCCCGGCCCTCTCGCTCGACCAAAACTCTCGATCACACCCAAACCGTAGAAAAAAAACGATGTCGGTCTCCTACCCCCTCCCGCCACGCCCCTACCCTTGAAGCGTTGCTGAGGCCACCCCAAACCCGGAATAAGCTAGGTCTACGTTTGCACTAACCACCTGCTGTCATGTTTGTGTAATAATTGCCATGTTGTAATATTTGCAGAAACAATGGAGCACGGACGAGACGAGCAAGCAGATGAGGTGTTGGGGGACATAATCTTAGCCGGAGGTGATATCTTGTCGTATCTTAACGACAATGATGGTCTAGAAGAACAGGGTGAAGAAGCAGGCTACGGTGATCGAAGAGTGGAGGAGGAAAGACATGATTATGATGGCTCCGGTGACCCAATGCTGGTGCAAGAAGGAGCCCGTGGTGACAGCTCCGGTGACCGAACAGAGTCCGGCCAGGTAAATATATTAGTTAAGCCTGTGCTGACTAGCTAATTGATGCATTCATTGTTTTGGTATGTACACATATTAATTAACACTCGTCTTTCTTCTTTTTTCTAGCCCTCCGGATCGAGCACAACTGCGGTAAAGAGACGAGGCCCGAAGAGAAAGTTGCGCTCGGATGAAAGGTTGGAGATCACAGCAATCGCGCGCGACGGCCAACCGATTGAACCCATCCGGACAAAGGATGCATTTGCTGCTCAGTGCGGGGTTCTAGTTAGGGACAAGATCCCGATCAGCATCCACCAATGGTATAAGCCTAAGAAGGAAGACCCTGAGGTGTCTTATGTCAATGATATGCAGAAAGATGATCTTTGGACTGAGCTGAAGGCAAATTTCACCCTACCGCCAGAGGAGGATCCGGAGAAGCCAGTTAAAGAGCAATTAATCAAGTCTCATGCTCTTAAGAAGATGGCAGACCTATTCAGTAGGTGGAAGAATGAGCTGAAAACATTTGTCGACAAAGAAGAGACACCAGAATTCATCGGCCGGTATGAGAAGATCAAAGATCACTGGCCCGCATTTGTGGCGCACAAGACATCGGAAAAGAGTAAGAAGATGTCAGCGACAAACAAGAAGAATGCTGCGAAGAAGAAGCTTCACCATCGCACGGGGTCAGGTGGCTACCTCAAAGCCCGGCCTAAGTGGGCCAAGGCTGAGAATGATCTACTTGAAAAAGGGATTGAACCACAGACAATGAACTGGACAGACCATTGCCGGACTTGGTTCTTCGGGGCTGGCGGAACGAGCTTTTGAGAATACCAGTCAAGAAGATTCAGCAATATATCGATGCAGCGCAGGAAGAGACGTTCGTTCCAGACAGAGAGAACGACGAGCTCACAATGGCCCTCCGGAATCCTGAGCACCCTGGACGGACACGAGGCACGCCCGGCTCCGTTCCGTGGAAGGCTGGTTTTCCGGACGCAGGCGGTTACAAAATCCAGGAGAGGAGGAAAAAATGGAGCAGACCCAAATTCAGAAGCTGCACGAAAGGGTTCAAGCGCTAGAGGAACAAGACAGCTATCGACATGCCGAAACTACCCCCGAAGCTACCCCGCCATCTCAGCGGAGAAGCAGCGTGGCTTCCACCGAGCTGCTTTAGCTGGAGCATGTCTTGACGGCTCCTGCTAGCTACCCCGTGGATGCTATCACGGAGTCTCAACATTGCCACCTTATGGCGCAATGGCAGAACTTCAAAGTCAAGGCGGCTGTTGGCTCTGTTTTACCTCCTGAACCCGGCGCAACCTACCATTGTCGGCCGATTCCAGAAGGATATGCTAGGGTGATGCTGGATGAAATAACGGAGGGATTGAGGACCTCGAGCTTGACCACCCTACCGGTGAAGGGGAGACTCGGCTGGTTTTAGCTCTGAAGACTCTGTGCCTATGGCGGAAGGAGCTCATCAACCTTGCGAACTGGATGGCTGCGGCGAGTAAGGGCAGTCCACCTCCTCCTCCGCCTCCTCCTCCGGCGAGTGATCAGGGCACTCAGCCTCCTTCTCCGGTGCGTGGTGGCACTCCGCCTCCTCCTCCGGCGAGTGATCAGGGCACTCAGCCTCCTTCTCCGGCGCGTGGCGGCACTCTGCCTCCTTCTCCGCCTGCGCCGGCGCGCTAGAGCAGCCAACCTCCTCCTTCCCCGCCTCGTCAGCAAGGGCGGAAGAGACCCGCCGCCGCTGCGGCTGCTCCGACGCGTCGTAGTCCTTCTCCTCCGCCTCGTAAGCAAGGAAAGAAGACAGCCGCAGTCGCTCCGTCTGCTCTACCGGCGTCTAGCAGTACAGCTGCCAGAGGCGGGAGGCAATACAGATTCGGTCCTTCTCTGAAGACTCCAGAGAAGTTACCATACGAGAGGACCGAGGAGGAAACCAGGAAGATCGTACGAGCCGAAGTGACAAACTTCTTTGAAGGGGTGAAAGCAAAGAAACATCCACCTCCAGAGGAGAAGGTAGATCCGGTGAAAGCAAAGCGCACTCTGGCTGCCCTGACAAAACCACCAAAGTCTCCACCGAGAGGCAACTATGAGCGCATTCTTGCAAAGACATATGCCGAATCGGAGCGGTCGGGAAGTACTGTCAATGATCAAAGGTTAAAAGAACAACGAGCTGGGAAAAAATTGCCAGCTCGGCGAACAAGCGAACCAATCGTGCCCCCCGCTCAAGGTGTCAAAAGACATCGTGGCTAATGATCCGAGGATGGTGCCCGGTTATAGCAATCTTGGAGATTACCTGCCCGACGATGTACATTATGAAGTCATGGAGGTGGACGAACACAAATACCATTACGGGAAGCCTCTCGTCAAAGATGAAAGATCTCTAACAACGATGATGCAAAGATTACATGATTGGTACATGCAAACCTGCAGAGAGTCTGATGGGACGAGTACTTTGACGCTGAGAGTTAAACCGGAACATGGCCTCGTTGGAATTGAACTACTGAATGTTCCATTTGAGGATTTCTTCCAGTTTTACAATCAAAAGGCCCTCAATAAAACAACGATCACTTGCTACTGTCTGTAAGTAGTACTACTTCTGTCATTAAGTCTCTCTATATAGGTCGGGTCTTTCATTGCATGTATTTATAATTATCCTCACTATATTATGCAGATTGAAGATCGCCGAATTGAAGAAAAGACAAATCGGTGATATTGGGTTCATTAACACAAATCTCATAGATGCATATACGGTTGAAAAACATCCCAAAGAAGCCGAGGCCAACTTGCTACAATCTTTGGTATTAAATCAAAACAAAGATATAATACTCTTTCCTTACAACTTCAAGTGAGTGTTACTGTCTTGTGCATATTCGGTTTCCCTTATTAGTCCAGGTTATGGTAAGGTAATTGATGACTTATGCATGCATGCGTAGCTTCCACTATATTCTCCTAGAGATTAAGCTTGAGCAGGGAGTAGTAACCGTCTTAGACTCAAGACGAAAAGATCCCCAGGACTATGCGAACATGACTCAAATGCTCGAGAAGTAAGTTAAATCGATCATTATCCACCATATCAGCAACTTTGTTCATTTCCTGATATCAAGTAATTGTTTTCTTTGTGTGGCAGGGTTTGGAGAAAATTCACCACAAAAGCTCCGGGACTGCCGAAGAAGCTGCAATTTAAACACCCGAATGTAAGTACTATAGTAGCATGTTCCGCGCATCTCCTAGTGATTCAAGTGCTAGTTTCATCAATACCATTTCGCATGCTTGCTTATCAGTTTGATTGACCTCTATTTCTTGTAAAGTGGTTGTGGCAGGAACCCGGGAATAATTACTGTGGATACTACGTTTGCAAGTCCATCCGCTACACGACCTGTGAGCGGGGCTACTCTGAAGAACAATATGAAGTGCGTAAGCAATAATATTCACAATTTTATTTTATTACCATCATTTGTGTTGAGTTTCATTTATTCATATATATATGTATTGACCCCCTTCTTCAAATTAGATGTTTCGGAAGCGGGATGAACTCCTAGCACCAGATCGTATGCGAGGAATTCAAGAGGAATTGGCGGCATTCTTCCTTGACCACGTGATCGCTGAAAACGGAGAATACTATGTGGACCCTGTGTTCTTACAATTTAATTAGGAGATTGTATTGTAAGAGATAATTATTGTATATATGTAGCCCGTAGTGTCGGATAGATATACGAGAACTTGTTGTTCGACCAATCTCTCGGAGAAGGAGAGGTGGTCGATATCACTTCTCTCTGTATGCATATGTTCATGACGATCTTCTGTTTCCTTCATTTGATTACTAGCTAGCGTGTCTAGTCCTCTCCATACGTATATAGTAGTAGCGTCGACCAAGCACGGAGATAAGAGAGGACACCTCTCTATTAATTAGCTAGCTAACACAATATATGAAACACCTAAATTAACCCCCCCCCCCAACCCCCACAATTTAAAAAAAATCCCAGCCCCTGAAATGCTGACGCGTGGATGCCTATTGGTCCCGGTTGGTGACACCAACCGGGACAAAAGGCCCTGCCTATTGGTCCCGGTTGGTGGCACCAACCGGGACCAAAGGCCCCCCTGCCTAGGCTGGCAGCAGCGACCACGTGGAGGACCTTCTGTCCCGGTTCGTGTAAGAACCGGGACTAAAGGGTTAGGGCTTTAGTAACGACCCTTTAGTCCTGGTTCGAAAACCGGGACAAAAGGCCCTTACAAACCGGGGTAAAACCCCCTTTTCCTACTAGTGCTAGGTTAGCTCTAAAATGATGCATTATACCTAAGTTAGCTCATAAACGATCTATTTCACCTAGGTTAGCTCATAAACGATCCATTTCAACTAAGTTAGCTCATAAATGATCCATTTCACCTAAGTTAGCTCATAAATAGCATATACTTCTTCTAGTCGCCTTTTTCTAACTTTCTTATTTGCCTTTTTGCAGATTTCATTTACTTCACAGAAGCTAGCTTGCTATGATGGAGTGCTTGTTTTTTCTTTCATGCTCCTCTAGTATTCTTCTAGCTTGCTATGATGGAAGTTGCTATCTTGATGAAACTTTGCATTGTAATATGTATGGATGGAACAATGTGTATGTGCAACTTGCTATGTATGAATGGAGTAACTATATATGTATGCACGATGAAACTTATGTGCTGGATATGTCATATGTTTGCTGTTAAATAGCCCTGTGAAATATATATATATGTCATATATTTGCCGTGAAAATTGCTGGATTAAAAAAATCAGAAAAAAGAGGCAACTTTGCCGTCAGCCGCTGATGGCAAATGCGCCTTTGCCGTCCGCCGCGAACGGCAAAGAAGCCACACGGCGGCCACCTGTGCTCCCTGGGAGCTGATCCATTTGGTCAGTTTGCCTACAGCGGCGGACGGCAAAGGCTTTGCCTACAGTGGCAGATGGCAAAGACTTGTCCCGCAGTGACATCCAACTGACGTCATTCGGCGGACGATAAAGGCCGGATGCTCTTTGCCGTCAGCGGCGGACGGCAAAGGCTGCCGTTAGCCGCCTAACGGACTAACAACACATTTATTGCCGTCGGCTTTCTTTGCCGTCCACTTCAGAAAGCAGACGGCAAGGAAGCTCTTTGCCGTAGCCTACTTTGCCGGAGCCTTTTGCCGTCCGCGGCTGACGGCAAAAGCCTTTGCCGTCTGCCATCCTTGCCTTTGCCGTCTGCCGTGGCAGACGGCAAAGTAGCTGATTCCTGTAGTGATAACATCTGGTGTTGCTCCTGCAGCAGGTCTGGCAGCAAGCGGTGCTTCCAGGACGTAATTCTTCTGTGCAGCAATGAGGATAATCCTCAAGTCATGGACCCAGTCCGTGTAATTTCTGCCATCATCTTTCAACTTTGCTTTCTCAAGGAACGCATTAAAATTCAACGGAACAACAGCACGGGCCATCTATCTCCAATCAACATAGACAAGCAAGATACTATCAGGTACTAAGTTCATGATAAATTTAAGTTCAATTAATCTTATTACTTAAGAACTCCCGCTTAGATAGACATCCCTCTAATCCTCTAAGTGATCACGTGATCCATATCAACAAAACCATGTCCGATCATCACGTGAGATGGACTAGTTTCAACGGTGAACATCACTATGTTGATCATATCCACTATATGATTCACGCTCGACCTTTCGGTCTCCGTGTTCCGAGGCCATATCTGTTATATGCTCGGCTCGTCAAGCTTAACCTGAGTATTCCGCGTGTGCAACTGTTTTGCACCCGTTGTATTTGAACGTAGAGCCTATCACACCCGATCATCACGTGGTGTCTCAGCACGAAGAACTTTCGCAACGGTGCATACTCAGGGAGAACACTTATACTTTGATAATTTAGTGAGGGATCATCTTATAATGCTACCGTCAATCAAAGCAAGATAAGATGCATAAAAAATAACATCACATGCAATCAATATAAGTGATATGATATGGCCATCATCATCTTGTGCTTGTGATCTCCATCTCCGAAGCACCGTCATGATCACCATCGTCACCGGCGCGACACCTTGATCTCCATCATCGCATCGTTGTCGTCTCGCCAATCTTATGCTTCTACGACTATCGCTACCGCTTAGTGATAAAGTAAAGCATTACAGGGCGATTGCATTGGATACTATAAAGCGACAACCATATGGCTCCTGCCAGGTGCCGATAACTCGGTTACAAAACATGATCATCTCATACAATAAAATTTAGCATCATGTCTTGACCATATCACATCACAACATGCCCTGCAAAAACAAGTTAGACGTCCTCTACTTTGTTGTTGCAAGTTTTACGTGGCTGCTACGGGCTTAGCAAGAACCGTTCTCACCTACGCCTTAAAACCACAACGATAGTTTGTCAAGTTGGTGCTGTTTTAACCTTCGCAAGGACCGGGCGTGGCTGTTGGAAATATGCCCTAGAGGCAATAATAAAATGGTTATTATTATATTTCCTTGTTCATGATAATTGTCTATTGTTCATGCTATAATTGTGTTATCCGGAAATCGTAATACATGTGTGAATACATAGACCACAACATGTCCCTAGTGAGCCTCTAGTTGACTAGCTCGTTGATCAATAGATGGTTACGGTTTCCTGACCATGGATATTGGATTTCATTGATAACGGGATCACATCATTAGGAGAATGATGTGATGGACAAGACCCAATCCTAAGCATAGCACTAGATCGTGTAGTTCGTTCGCTAAAGCTTTTCTAATGTCAAGTATCATTTCCTTAGACCATGCGATCGTGCAACTCCCAGATGCCGTAGGAATGCTTTGGGTGTACCAAACGTCACAACGTAACTGGGTGGCTATAAAGGTGCACTACAGGTATCTCTGAAAGTGTCTGTTGGGTTGGCACAGATCGAGACTGGGATTTGTCACTCCGTATGACGGAGAGGTATCTCTGGGCCCACTCGGTAATGCATCATCATAATGAGCTCAATGTGACTAAGTAGTTGGTCACGGGACCATGCATTACGGAACGAGTAAAGTGACTTGCCGGTAACGAGATTGAACGAGGTATTGGGATAGCGATGATCGAATCTCGGGCAAGTAACGTACTGATTGACAAAGGGAATTGTATACGGGATTGCTTGAATCCACGACATCGTGGTTCATCTGATGAGATCATCGTGGAACATGTGGGAGCCAACATGGGTATCCAGATCCCGCTGCTGGTTATTGGCTAGAGAGGTTTCTAGGTCATGTCTGCATGATTCCCGAACCCGTAGGGTCTACACACTTAAGGTTGGATGACGCTAGTTATAAGGAAGGTTTGTATGTGATTACCAAATGTTGTTCGGAGTCCCAGATGAGATCCCGGATGTCACGAGGAGTTCCGGAATGGTCCGGAGACGAAGATTTATATATGGGAAGTCCTTATTCGGTCGCCGGAAGTGTTCGGGGGTATATCGGTATTGTACCGGGACCACCGAAAGGGTTCCGGGGGTCCATCGGGAGGGTCCACCTGCCCCGAAGGGCCCTATGGGCTGAATATAGAGGGGAACCAGCCCCTAGGTGGGCTGGGCGCCAAACCCCCCTAGGGCCCATGCGCCTAGGGTTGGGGGGAAACCCTGGAGGGGGCGCCCCCTTGGCTTGGGGGGCAAGCCTTCCCCCCTTGGCCTCCGCCCCCCCCCCCCCTCTAGATCCATCTGGAGGGGGCCAGACCCCTTCTCCCTTGCCCCTATAAATAGAGGGGGGTGGGAGGGCAGCCGCACCACATCCAAGGCGCAGCCCCTCCCCAACACATCTCCTCCTCCGCGTGAGCTTGGCGAAGCCCTCCCGGAGAACTGCCACTCCACCACCACCATGTCGTCGTGCTGCTGTTGGAGCCTTCTTCCTCAACCTCTCCCTCCTCCTTGCTGGATCAAGGCACGGGAGACGTCACCGGGCTGGACGTGTGTTGAACGCGGAGGCACCGTTGTTCGGTGCTTGGATCGGATTCTGCCGCGATCTGAATCACTACGTGTACGACTCCTCCAACCGCGTTCTTGCAACGCTTCCGCATCACGATCTTCAAAGGTTTGAAGATGCACTTCCCTCTCGTTGCTAGTAAACTCCATAGATTGATCTTGGTGATGCGTAGAAATTTTTTAATTTCTGCAACGGTCCCCAACAGTGGCATCATGAGCTAGGTCTAGGCGTAGTTTCTATGCACGAGTAGAACATAAGTTATTGTGGGCGTCGATTTTGTCAATTTACTTGCCGTTACTAGTCTTATCTTGATTCAGCGGCATCGTGGGATGAAGTGGCCCGGACCGACCTTACACATACGCTTACGTGAGACAGGTTCCACCGACTGACATGCACTAGTTGCATAAGGTGGCTAGCGGGTGTCTGTCTCTCCCACTTTAGTCGGATCGGATTCGATGAAAAGGGTCCTTATGAAGGGTAACTGGAAATTGGCATATCACATTGTGGTTTTGGCGTAGGTAAGAAATGTTCTTGCTAGAAACCTATAGCAGCCACGTAAAAAATTAGAGGACGTCTAACTTGTGTTTGCAGCAAGTGTCATGTGATGTGATATGGCCAGAAGGATGTGATGAATGACATATGTGATGTATGAGATTGATCATGTTCTTGTAATAGGAATCACGACTTGCATGTCGATGAGTATGACAACCTGCAGGAGCCATAGGAGTTGTCTTAATTTATTTATGACCTGTGTGTCAAGTGGAACGTCATGTAATTACTTTACTTTATTGCTAACCGTTAGCCATAGTAGTAGAAGTAATAATTGGCGAGACAACTTCATGAAGACACGATGATGGAGATCATGGTGTCATGCCGGTGACGAAGATGATCATGGCGCCCCGAAGATGGAGATCAAAAGGAGCAAAATGATATTGGCCATATCATATCACTATTTGATTGCATGTGATGTTTATCATGTTTTACATCTTATTTGCTTAGAACGACGGTAGCATAAATAAGATGATCCCTCGCTAAAATTTCGTGCAACTCCCGGATGCTGTAGGAATGCTTTGGGTGTACCAAACGTCACAACATAACTGGGTGGCTATAAAGGTGCACTACAGGTATCTCCGAAAGTGTCTGTTGGGTTGGCACGGATCGAGACTGGGATTTGTCACTCCGTATGACGGAGAGGTATCTCTGGGCCCACTCGGTAATGCATCATCATAATGAGCTCAATGTGACCATGTAGTTGGTCACGGGATCATGCATTACGGAACGAGTAAAGTGACTTGCCGGTAACGAGATTGACCGAGGTATTGGGATACCGACGATCGAATCTCGGGCAAGTAACGTACCGATTGACAAAGGGAATTGTATACGGGATTGCTTGAATCCTCGACATCATGGTTCATCCGATGAGATCATCGTGGAACGTGTGGGATCCAACATGTGTATCCAGATCCCACTGCTGGTTATTGGCTAGAGAGGTTTCTCGGTCATGTCTGCATGATTCCCGAACCCGTAGGGTCTACACACTTAAGGTTCGATGACGCTAGGGTTATAAGGAAGGTTTGTATGTGATTACCGAATGTTGTTAGGAGTCCCGGATGAGATCCCGGACGTCACGAGGAGTTCCGGAATGGTCCGGAGACGAAGATTTATATATGGGAAGTCCTTATTCGGTCGCCGGCAGTGTTCGGGGGTATATCGGTATTGTACCGGGACCACCGAAAGGGTTCCGGGGGTCCATCGGGAGGGTCCACCTGCCCCGGAGGGCCCTATGGGCTGAATATAGAGAGGAATCAGCCCCTAGGTGGGCTGGGCGGCAAACCCCCCCTAGGTGGGCTGGGCGGCAAACCCCCCCTAGGGCCCATGCGCCTAGGGTTGGGGGGAAACCCTGGAGGGGGCGCCCCCATGGCTTGGGGGCAAGCCTTCCCCCCTGGCCGCCGCCCCCCCTCTATATCCATATGGAGGGGGTCGGCCCCCCTCTCCCTTGCCCCTATAAATAGAGGGGGGTGGGAGGGCAGCCGCACCACATCCAAGGCGCAGCCCCTCCGCTCCCCAACACCTCTCCTCCTCCGCGTGAGCTTGGCGAAGCCCTGCCGGAGAACTTCCACTCCACCACCACCACGCCGTCGTGCTGCTGTTGGAGCCTTCTTCCTCAAACTCTCCCTCCTCCTTGCCGGATCAAGGCGCGGGACACGTCACTGGGCTGCACATGTGTTGAACGCGGAGGCACCGTTGTTCGGTGCTTGGATCGGATTCTGCCGCGATCTGAATCGCTACGTGTACGACTCCTCCAACCGCGTTCTTGCAACGCTTCCGCATCACGATCTTCAAAGGTATGAAGATGCACTTCCCTTTCGTTGCTAGTAAACTCCATAGATAGATCTTGGTGATGCATAGAAATTTTTTAATTTCTGCAACGATCCCCAACAGTAGCCACACTCGGTTCAACTAAAGTTGGAGAAACTGACACCCGCCAGCCACCTTTGTGCAAAGCACGTCGGAAGAACCAGTCTCGCGTAAGCGTACGCGTAATGTCGGTCCGGGCCGCTTCATCCAACAATACCGCCGAACCAAAGTATGACATGCTGGTAAGCAGTATGACTTATATCGCCCACAACTCACTTGTGTTCTACTCGTGCATATAACATCAACGCATAAAACCAGGCTCTGATGCCACTGTTGGGGAACGTAGTAATTTCAAAAAAAAAATCTACGCACACGCAAGATCATGATGATGCTTAGCAACGAGAGGGGAGAGTGTTGTCCACGTACCCTCGTAGACCGAAAGCGGAAGCGTTAGCACAACGCGGTTGAGGTAGTCGTACGTCTTCACGATCCGACCGATCAAGTACCGAACGCACAGCACCTCCGAGTTCAGCACACGTTCAGCCCGATGACGTCCCTCGAACTCCGATCCCGCCGAGTGTTGAGGGAGAGTTTCGTCAGCACGACGGCGTGGTGACGATGATGATGCTCTACCGACGCAGGGCTTCGCCTAAGCACCGCTACAGTATTATCGAGGTGGACTATGGTGGAGGGGGGCACCGCACACGGCTAAAAGATCAAACGATCAATTGTTGTGTCTATGGGGTGCCCCCCTGCCCCCGTATATAAAGGAGCAAGTGGAGGAGGCGGCCGGCCAGGGAGAGGCGCGCCAAGGGGGAGTCCTACTCCCACTAGGAGTAGGACTCCTCCTATTCCTAGTAGGAGTAGGAGTGGGGGAAGGAAAGGGAGAGGAGAAGGAAAGAGGGGGCCGGCCCCCCTTGCCCTAAACCAATTCGGTTTGGGCCTTGGGGGGGGGCGCGCCCCACACTCCCCTTGCTGCCCTCTATTTCCACTAAGGCCCATGTAGGCCCATTAAGCCCCCGGGGGAGTTCCGGTAACCCCCGGTACTCCGGTAAAATCTCGATTTCACCCGGAACACTTCCGATATCCAAATATAGGCTTCCAATATATCAATCTTTATGTATCGGCCATTTCGAGACTCCTCGTCATGTCCGTGTGAAGGAAATATGCCCTAGAGGCAATAATAATGTTATTATTTATTTCCTTATATCATGATAAATGTTTATTATTCATGCTAGAATTGTATTAACCGGAAACATAATACATGTGTGAATACATATACAAACAGAGTGTCATTAGTATGCCTCTACTTGACTAGCTCGTTGATCAAAGATGGTTAAGCTTCCTAGCCATTGACATGGGTTGTCATTTGATTAACGAGATCACATCATTAGGAGAATGATGTGATTGACTTGACCCATTCCGTTAGCTTAGCAATCGATCGTTTAGTATGTTGCTATTTCTTTCTTCATGACTTATACATGTTCCTATGACTATGAGATTATGCAACTCCCGTTTACCGGAGGAACACTTTGTGTGCTACCAAACGTCACAACGTAACTGGGTGATTATAAAGGTGCTCTACAGGTGTCTCCGAAGGTACTTGTTGGGTTGGCGTATTTCGAGATTAGGATTTGTCACTCCGATTGTCGCAGAGGTATCTCTGGGCCCACTCAGTAATACACATCACTATAAGCCTTGCAAGCATTGTGACTAATGAGTTAGTTGCGGGATGATGTATTACGGAACGAGTAAAGAGACTTGCCGGTAACGAGATTGAACTAGGTATCGAGATACCGACGATCGAATCTCGGGCAAGTAACATACCGATGACAAAGGGAACAACGTATGTTGTTATGCGGTCTGACCGATAAAGATCTTCGTAGAATATGTGGGAGCCAATATGAGCATCCAGGTTCCGCTATTGGTTATTGACCGGAGAGGTGTCTCGGTCATGTCTACATAGTTCTCGAACCCGTAGGGTCCGCACGCTTAACGTTACGATGACGGTTATATTATGAGTTTATGTGTTTTGATGTACCGAAGGAGTTCGGAGTCCCGGATGAGATCGGGAAATGACGAGGAGTCTCGAAATGGCCGAGACGTAAAGATCGATATATTGGACGACTATATTCGGACTTCGGAAAGGTTCCGAGTGATTCGGGTATTTTTCGGAGTACCGGAGAGTTACGGGAATTCGTATTGGGCCTTAATGGGCCATACGGGTAAGGAGAGAAAGGCCCCAAAGGGTGGCCGCACCCCTCCCCATGGACTAGTCCGAATTGGACTAGGGAGGGGGGGCGCCCCCTTCCTTCTTTCTCCTTCTCCCTTCCCTTCTCCTATTCCAACAAGGAAATGAGGAGTCCTACTCCCGGTGCGAGTAGGACTCCCCCCTTGGCGCGCCCTCCTCCTTGGCCGGCGGCCTTCCCCGTGCTCCTTTATATACGGGGGCAGAGGGGCACCTCTACACACACAATTGATTTGATCTCTTAGCCGTGTGCGGTGCCCCCCTCCACCATATTACACCTCGATAATATCGTAGCGGTGCTTAGGCGAAGCCCTGCGTCGGTAGAACATCAATATTGTCACCACGCCGTCGTGCTGACGAAACTCTCCCTCAACACTCGGCTGGATCGGAGTTCGAGGGACGCCATCGAGCTGAACGTGTGCTGAACTCGGAGGTGCCGTGCGTTCGGTACTTGATCGGTCGGATCGTGAAAACGTACGACTACATCAACCACGTTGTGTTAAACGCTTCCGCTTTCAGTCTACGAGGGTACGTGGACAACACTCTCCCCTCTCGTTGCTATGCATCACCATGATCTTGCGTGTGCGTAGGATTTTTTTTTGAAATTACTACGTTCCCCAACAGTGGCATCCGAGCCTGGTTTTATGCGTTGATGTTATATGCACGAGTAGAACACAAGTGAGTTGTGGGCGATATAAAACATACTACTTACCAGCATGTCATACTTTGGTTCGGCGGTATTGTGAGATGAAGCGGCCCGGACCGACATTACGCGTACGCTTACGCGAGACTGGTTTCACCGTTGCGAGCACTCGTTGCTTAAAGGTGACTGGCGGGTGTCTGTCTCTCTCACTTTAGTTGAACCGAGTGTGGCTACGCCCGGTCCTTGCGAAGGTTAAAACAGCACCAACTTGACAAAATATCGTTGTGGTTTTTATGCGTAGGTAAGAACGGTTCTTGCTAAGCCCGTAGCAGCCACGTAAAACTTGCAACAACAAAGTAGAGGACGTCTAACTTGTTTTTGCAGGGCATGTTGTTATGTGATATGGTCAAGACATGATGCTATATTTTATTCTATGAAATGATCATGTTTTGTAACCAAGTTATCGGCAACTGGCAGGAGCCATATGGTTGTCGCTTTATTGTATGCAATGCAATCGCCATGTAATTGTTTTACTTTATCACTAAGCGGTAGCGATAGTCGTAAAAGCAATAGTTGGCGAGACAACAACGATGCTATGATGGAGATCAAGGTGTCGCGCCGGTGATGATGGTGATCATGACGGTGCTTCGGAGATGGAGATCACAAGCACAAGATGATGATGGCCATATCATATCACTTATATTGATTGCATGTGATGTTTATCTTTTATGCATCTTATCTTGCTTTGATTGACGGTAGCATTATAAGATGATCTCTCACTAAAATTTCAAGATAAAAGTGTTCTCCCTGAGTATGCACCGTTGCGAAAGTTCTTCGTGCTGAGACACCACGTGATGATCGGGTGTGATAGGCTCTACGTTCAAATACAACGGGTGCAAAACAGTTGCACACGCGGAATACTCAGGTTAAACTTGACGAGCCTAGCATATGCAGATATAGCCTCGGAACACGGAGACCGAAAGGTCGAGCGTGAATCATATAGTAGATATGATCAACATAGTGATGTTCACCGTTGAAACTACTCCATCTCACGTGATGATCGGACATGGTTTAGTTGATATGGATCACGTGATCACTTAGAGGATTAGAGGGATGTCTATCTAAGTGGGAGTTCTTAAGTAATATGATTAATTGAACTTAAATTTATCATGAACTTAGTCCTGATAGTGTTTTTGCAAATTATGTTGTAGATCAATAGCTCGCGTTGTTGTTTCCCTGTGTTTATTTTTGATATGTTCCTAGAGAAAATTATGTTGAAAGATATTAGTAGCAAAGATGTGGATTGGATCCGTGATCTGAGGATTATCCTCATTGCTGCACAGAAGAATTATGTCCTTGATGCACCGCTAGGTGACAGACCTATTGCAGGAGCAGATGCAGACGTTATGAACGTTTGGCTAGCTCAATATGATGACTACTTGATAGTTTAGTGCACCATGCTTAACGGCTTAGAATCGGGACATCAAAGACGTTTTGAACGTCATGGACCATATGAGATGTTCCAGGAGTTGAAGTTAATATTTCAAGCAAATACCCGAGTTGAGAGATATGAAATCTCCAACAAGTTCTATAGCTAAAAGATGGAGGAGAATAGCTCAAGCAGTGAGCATGTGCTCAGATTGTCTGTGTACTACAATTGCTTGAATCAAGTGGGAGTTAATCTTCCAGATAAAATAGTGATTGAAAGAATTCTCTAGTCACCATCACCAAGTTAGTAGAACTTCGTGATGAACTATAGTATGCAAGGGATGATGAAAGTAATTCCCGAGCTCTTCGTGATGCTGAAATCGACGAAGGTAGAAATCAAGAAAAACATCAAGTGTTGATGGTTGACGAGATCACTAGTTTCAAGAAAAGGGCAAAGGGAAGAAGGGGAACTTCAAGAAGAACGGCAAGCAAGTTGCTGCTCAAGTGAAGAAGCCTAAGTCTGGTCCTAAGCCAGAGACTAAGTGCTTCTACTGCAAAGGGACTGGTCACTGGAAGCGGAACTACCCCAAGTATTTGGTGGATAAGAAGGATGGCAAAGTGAACAAAGGTATATTGGATATACATGTTATTGATGTGTACTTTACTAGTGTTTATAGTAACCCCTCGGCATTTGATACTGGTTCAGTTGCTAAGAGTAGTAACTCGAAACGGGAGTTGCGGAATAAACAGAGACTAGTAAAAGGCGAGGTGACGATGTGTGTTGGAAGTAGTTCCAAGATTGATATGATCATCATCGCACACTCCCTATACTTTCGGGATTAGTGTTGAAACTAAATAAGTGTTATTTGGTGTTTGCATTGAGCATGAATATGATTTGATCATGTTTGTTGCAATACGGTTATTCATTTAAATTAGGGAATAATTGTTGTTTTGTTTACATGAATAAAACCTTCTATGGTCATACACCCAATAAAATGCTTTGTTGGATCTCGATCGTAGTGATACACATATTCATAATAATGAAGCCAAAAGATGCAAAGTTAATAATGATAGTGCAACTTATTTGTGGCACTGCCGTTTAGGTCATATTGGTGTAAAGCGCATGAAGAAACTCTATACTGATGGGATTTTGGAATCACTTGATGCTTGCGAACCGTGCCTCATGGGCAAGATGACTAAAACGCTGTTCTCCGGAACTATGGAGAGAGCAACAGATTTGTTGGAAATCATACATACAGATGTATGTGGTCCGATGAATATTGAGGCTCGTAGAAGGTATCATTATTTTCTGACCTTCACAGATGATTTGAGCAGATATGGGTATATCTACTTAATGAAACAGAAGTCTGAAACATTTGAAAAGTTCATATAATTTCAGAGTGAATCTGAAAATCATCGTAACAAAAAAAAAGTTTCTACGATCTGATCCTGGAGAAGAGTATTTGAGTTACGAGTTTGGTCTTCAGTTAAAACAATGTGAAATAGTTTCACTACTCACGCCACCTGGAACACCACGGTGTAATGGTGTGTCCGAACATCGTAACCGTACTTTATTAGATATGGTGCGATATATGATGTCTCTTACCGATCTACCACTATCGTTTTGGGGTTATGCATTAGAGACAGCTGCATTCACGTTAAATAGGGTACCATCTAAATCCATTGAGACGACATCTTATGAACTGTGGTTTGGCAAGAAACCAAAGTTGTCGTTTCTTAAAGTTTGGGGTTGCGATGCTTATGTGAAAAGGTTTCATCCTGATAAGCTCAAACCCAAATCGGAGAAATGTGTCTTCATAGGATACCCAAAGGAGACAGTTGGGTACACCTTCTATCACAGATCCGAAGGCAAGACATTCGTTGCTAAGAATGGATCCTTTCTAGAGAAGGAGTTTCTCTCGAAAGAAGTGAGTGGGAGGAAAGTAGAACTTGATGAGGTAACTGTACCTGCTCCCTTATTGGAAAGTAGTTCATCACAGAAATCTGTTCCTGTGACTCCTAGACCAATTAGTGAGGAAGTTAATGATGATGATCATGTAACTTCAGATCAAGTTACTACCAAACCTCGTAGGTAAACCAGAGTGACATCCACACCAGAGTGGTACGGTAATCCTGTTCTGGAGGTCATGTTATTTGACCATGACGAACCTATGAACTATGAGGAAGCGATGATGAGCCCAGATTCCGCGAAATGGCTTAAGGCCATGAAATCTGAGATGAGATCCATATATGAGAACAAAGTATGGACTTTGATTGACTTGCCCAATGATCGGCAAGCCATTGAGATTAAATGGATCTTCAAGAGGAAGACGGACACTGATAGTAGTGTTACTATCTACAAAGCTAGAATTGTCGCAAAAGGTTTTCGACAAGTTTAAGGTGTTGATTACGATGAGAGTTTCTCACTCGTATCTATGCTTAAGTATGTCCGAATCATGTTAGCAATTGCCGCATTTTATGAAATCTGGCAAATGGATAAACAAAACTGCATTCCTTAATGGATTTATTAAAGAAGAGTTGTATATGATGCAACCAGTAGGTTTTGTCAATCCTAAAGGTGCTAACAAAATATGCATGCTCCAGCGATCCATCTATGGACTGGTGCAAGCATCTCGGAGTTGGAATATACGCTTTGATAACTTGATCAAAGGATAGAGTTTTATACAGACTTGCGGTGAAGCCTGTATTTACAAGAAAGTGAGTGGGAGCACTACAGCATTTCTGATAAGTATATGTGAATGGCATATTGTTGATCGGAAATAATGTAGAATTATTCTGCAAAGCATAAAGGAGTGTTTGAAAGGAGTTTTTCAAAGAAAGACCTCGGTGAAGCTGCTTACATATTGAGCATCAAGATCTATAGAGATAGATCAAGACGCTTGATAAGTTTTTTCAATGAGTACATACCTTAACAAGATTTTGAAGTGGTTCAAAATGGAACAGTTAAAGATAGAGTTTCTTACCTGTGTTACAAGGTGTGAAATTGAGTATGACTCAAAAGCCGACCGAGGCAGAAGATTGAAAGAGAATCAAAGTCATTCCCTATGCCTCAGCCATATGTTCTATAAAGTATGCCATGCTGTGTACCAGATCTATTGTATACCCTACACCGATTTTGGCAAGGGAGTACAATAGTGATCTAGGAGTAGATCACTGGACAGCGGTCAAAATTATCCTTAGTGGAATAAGGATATGTTTCTCGATTATGGAAGTGACAAAAGGTTCGTGGTAAAGGGTTACGTCGATGCAAGTTTTGACACTAATCTAGATGACTCTAAGTCTCGGTCTAGATACATATTGAAAGTGGGAGCAATTAGCTAGAGTAGCTCCGTGCAGAGCATTGTAGACATAGAAATTTGCAAAATACTTACGGATCTGAATGTGACAGACCCGTTGACTAAAATTATCTCACAAGCAAAACATGATCACACCGTAGTACTCTTTGGGTGCTAATCACATAGCGATGTGAACTAGATTACTCACTCTAGTAAACCCTTTGGGTGTTGGTCACATGATGATGTGAACTATGGGTGTTAATCACATGGTGATGTGAATTATTGATGTTAAATCACATGGCGATGTGAACTAGATTATTGACTCTAGTGCAAGTGGGAGACTGAAGGAAATATGCCCTAGAGGCAATAATAAAGTTATTATTTATTTCCTTATATCATGATAAATGTTTATTATTCATGCTAGAATTGTATTAACCGGAAACATAATACATGTGTGAATACATAGACAAACAGAGTGTCTCTAGTATGCCTCTACTTGACTAGCTCGTTGATCAAAGATGGTAAAGTTTCCTAGCCATTGACATGGGTTGTCATTTGACTAACGAGATCACATCATTAGGAGAATGATGTGATTGACTTGACCCATTCCGTTAGCTTAGGAATCGATCGTTTAGTATGTTGCTATTGCTTTCTTCATGACATATACATGTTCCTATGACTATGAGATTATGCAACTCCCGTTTACCGGAGGAACACTTTGTGTGCTACCAAACG
Organism: Aegilops tauschii subsp. strangulata; assembly: GCF_002575655.3. Taxonomy (NCBI): domain Eukaryota; kingdom Viridiplantae; phylum Streptophyta; class Magnoliopsida; order Poales; family Poaceae; genus Aegilops; species Aegilops tauschii. The sequence continues at coordinate 86,681,609 of NC_053041.3, read as the reverse complement.
TCACAACGTAACTGGGTGATTATAAAGGTGCTCTACAGGTGTCTCCGAAGGTACTTGTTGGGTTGGCGTATTTCGAGATTAGGATTTGTCACTCCGATTGTCGCAGAGGTATCTCTGGGCCCACTCAGTAATACACATCACTATAAGCCTTGCAAGCATTGTGACTAATGAGTTAGTTGCGGGATGATGTATTACGGAACGAGTAAAGAGACTTGCCGGTAACGAGATTGAACTAGGTATCGAGATACCGACGATCGAATCTCGGGCAAGTAACATACCGATGACAAAGGGAACAACGTATGTTGTTATGCGGTCTGACCGATAAAGATCTTCGTAGAATATGTGGGAGCCAATATGAGCATCCAGGTTCCGCTATTGGTTATTGACCGGAGAGGTGTCTCGGTCATGTCTACATAGTTCTCGAACCCGTAGGGTCCGCACGCTTAACGTTACGATGACGGTTATATTATGAGTTTATGTGTTTTGATGTACCGAAGGAGTTCGGAGTCCCGGATGAGATCGGGAAATGACGAGGAGTCTCGAAATGGCCGAGACGTAAAGATCGATATATTGGACGACTATATTTGGACTTCGGAAAGGTTCCGACTGATTTGGGTATTTTTGGAGTACCGGAGAGTTACGGGAATTCGTATTGGGCCTTAATGGGCCATACGGGAAAGGAGAGAAAGGCCCCAAAGGGTGGCCGCACCCCTCCCCATGGACTAGTCCGAATTGGACTAGGGAGGGGGGCGCCCCCTTCCTTCTTTCTCCTTCTCCCATCCCTTCTCCTATTCCAACAAGGAAAGGAGGAGTCCTACTCCCGGTGGGAGTAGGACTCCCCCCTTGGCGCGCCCTCCTCCTTGGCCGGCGGCCTTCCCCTTGCTCCTTTATATACGGGGGCAGGGGGGCACCTCTACACACATAATTGATTTGATCTCTTAGCCATGTGCGGTGCCCCCCTCCACCATATTACACCTCGATAATATCGTAGCGGTGCTTAGGCGAAGCCCTGCGTCGGTAGAACATTAACATTGTCACCACGCCGTCGTGCTGACGAAACTCTCCCTCAACACTCGGCTGGATCGGAGTTCGAGGGACGTCATCGAGCTGAACGTGTGCTGAACTCGGAGGTGCCGTGCGTTCGGTACTTGATCGGTCGGATCGTGAAGACGTACAACTACATCAACCGCGTTGTGTTAAACGCTTCCGCTTTCGGTCTACGAGGGTACGTGGACAACACTCTCCCCTCTCGTTGCTATGCATCACCATGATCTTGCGTGTGCGTAGGAATTTTTTTTGAAATTACTACGTTCCCAACACCGTGATCACATCCGGGACTCCGAACAACCTTCGGTACATCAAAACATATAAACTCATAATATAACTGTCATCGAAACGTTAAGCGTGCGGACCCTATGGGTTCGAGAATTATGTAGACATGACCGAGACACGTCTTCAGTCAATAACCAATAGCGGAACCTGGATGCTCATAATGGCTCCCACATATTCTACGAAGATCTTTATCAGTCAGACCGCATAACAACATACGTTGTTCCCATTGTCATCGGTATGTTACTTGCCCGATATTCGATCGTTGGTATCTCAATAACAAGTTCAATCTCGTTACCGGCAAGTCTCTTTACTTGTTCCGTAATACATCATCCCGCAACAAACTCATTAGTTGCAATGCTTGCAAGGCTTAAGTGATGTGCATTACCGAGAGGGCCCAGAGATACCTCTCCGACAATCGGAGTGACAAATCCTAATCTTGAAATACGCCAACCCAAAAAGTACCTTCGGAGACACCTGTAGAGCACCTTTATAATCACCCAGTTATGTTGTGACGTTTGGTAGCACACAAAGTGTTCTCCGGTAAACGGGAGTTGCATAATCTCATAGTCATAGGAACATGTATAAGTCATGAAGAAAGCAATAGCAACATACTAAACGATCGAGTTCTAAGCTAACGGAATGGGTCAAGTCAATCAAATCATTCTCCTAATGATGTGATCCCGTTAATCAAATGACAACTCATGTCTATGGCTAGAAAACATAACCATCTTTGATCAACGAGCTAGTCAAGTAGAGGCATACTAGTGACACTATGTTTGTCTATGTATTCACACATGTATTATGTTTCCGGTTAATACAATTCTAGCATGAATAATAAACATTTATCATGATATAAGGAAATAAATAATAACTTTATTATTGCCTCTAGGGCATATTTCCTTCACTTGTCGCCATCGGGCTTGTGCAAATTTCTTGGGCCATCATCATCCTCATCTTCATCCATGTTTGTAAGTGAGCCTCTCTTTGGTGGGGATTCTTTGTCGATCAACTTCCACTTCTCGCACTTTAGGAGCAACTCCCAACAATGCTCTAGTTTTAAAATTTTGCCTTCTGAAGCTTCCATGTCATTGTATGTATGTTGAGCAATCTTGTCCTACACAATGTGAATAAAGTGATCCAATCATTTCCCATGATGCAATATGATGATGCACAATTTGAACAAAGACAAAACAAACTCACATAGTCAGACTCCACGGTGCCACTTGGAGGTGCATTGCGTACTTGCTCCAAGCAAGCTGACCAACGGCTGCACATAGGCTTGATATTCTCCCAACGCTCTTGAAGCGACCGAAATGTGCGTGGAGTCCTATTAGGATGCTTTGCCATAATGCGGAAGTATTGATCGTTGATTCTTTGCCAATATCTCTTGGAAGTTTGAGAAGTACCCGTGCATGCATCAAGAGACACTGCACTCCATGCTTGAATCAAAGCTTGATCTTTCAAGATCGTGTAGTTCTTTGATCTTATGCTTTTCCCAGATTTTGCTTGCGTTTGCTCGAACACTTCCGCTTCTATCTCCTCCTATTCATCCGCACAACCATGATCATCCACGCCGCCCTCCGTTTCATTGTAGTCGAATGGTTAGAAAGGGGCTTGATCAATGTCAACCGCGTTCGTGTCCAACAAGTTAACGAACTCGGTTGTTGCATTGTTCGAACCACTGCTATAGCGAACGATAACAAGTCACGAGCTATCGAGAATAATGACGAAAAATGAAAGGGAATCGCCAAGACCGAAGACGCATACCTTCCGGCCATTTCGTCGAACACTTCGCTCGCGGGGGGGGGGGGGGGGGGGGAGCGGCACCGTTGAACGGCATCGCCGGAGCACCTCCTTGCGGGGGGATGGAGTGAGAAGTTGAAGAAGGTGGCTTCCTTGAAGCCGGCCTTGCCGACCTTCTCCGCCGCCGGCCGGGATCGCGCTGCCGCGTTGGCGCCCAGAGCGCGGGCCATCGCGGCGGGGGCAGCCGAATTCCCGCCCTGCACGGCCACGTTGCCCGGCCGCTTGCGGGCAGGCGCGGCTTGTGCTTGGGCGACGGCGGCGGGCCCAACATGGCCGGCGACGAGATCCGCCCGAGGGAAAGGAGCGTGTGCGACCTCGAAGGTGACGGGGGACAGCATTGGGTCGTCCATGGCGACGAGGGACGGCCGGGGAGGAGGAACCGGAGCTTGCGGAGGGGGGCAATGGTGGCGGAGGGTGCGGGGAGCGGGAAAGGGCGCACGGAAATGTCCCTCCCGCCAAATCTCACGCGGGATAGGGGTTGAGCTGGGGTCGGCCTCCCAGCCCGTGAAGATAGAGGTTGAGGAAGAAGATTTGCGCCCCGCAAAAATATTTGCGGACCGGGACGGGATGCGGGGTCTGATCGTGCAGATTTTCCGACCCCGATCCGCAATTTAGCGATTATTTTGCGGACCGGGACGGAATGCGGGGTCTGCTAAAGTTGCTCTAAGGGAAGAGCTAGCTAGTGCTGGCCGGCCAGACGAGTCAGTTAAGTAACTGGCATACTTGTCACGCATATTAGTTTGGCGGTCGAATCTTTACTCTCGCTCTCGGTGGAGAGACTCGGTGCAAGTGCAACGCACGGAGGCTCGCTACAACGTAAACTTCAATGCTTTCGATCATCTTCTGAAGGGCACGTGTGCATGGTTCCAGAGATGCCGGCCGTCATCGATCGATTGCTTTCTTGTCCGGGCAGACGTAGACGGCTGTTTATCGTCAAGACTGGAGTTCCCTGAACTTGGTTCCTAATTACCTTTGTCCGTCGATTCCCGAAATCCCGATGGTCTGGGCCCTTTTTGTATTTGGCGAGTCGGTGGTCTGTACTTCTGTTCTCACGATGATGAACGGTGGGCTCTGGACTCGATACGAGGTACCAGCCTCGATCTTTTGCACTCAAGGTGCAATGGACCAGCCGATCGATCGATGATGCAGCTAGCACAAAAGAAGTCAATCTAGCTGAGAGTTAAAAAACTGAACCTGATCGGCGCGACGTTTCTAAAGGTCTAGCGTTAGATTATACTCCTACTTATATAGCTGCTATGATTCATGTCATGTGTCCCTTGTCACATGCACGCACCGGTCAATTAAGCCACACGATCCTATTCGCAAAATAAAAAATAAAAAAAATAAGCCACACGATCCGAGGTGCCTAACCCCGAGTGATTAAGCTACTAGCTACTCAATCATGCATGGCGGTAATAGCATCGACCTTGCGCTTTCATCGGTCGTATCGTGCTGCACGGAAATTGATCCATGCTAGTACTTGGACAAAACATTCATATTAGACTCATCTCACCTTTTCTCTTAGGTAGTGGAAACTGACGTAGCGCACGCCCAAGTTACTTTTGACAAACTGCTCTCCCTGCGTAATTGTCCTGTCCCCATCAGAAGCTGCACACGCATGTATACATAGGACGTTTACGAACTTGTAAGAGTTAAAAGCACTGGGAGTCCCTCCAAAAAAAAAGCACTGGGAGTCCTAGAACTTACTTAAAATGTGATGGTTTGGTCCTAGAACTTGCAAAATGACCCTACCCAGTCCCATAACTTGCATCATATGTGCAACTTTGGTCCCGGACCAATCAGAGCTCGACAAGTGGACTCCTCGGGCCCGAGCCGGTCATGGCCCGCGTTTTTGCAAAGAGCCCTTGCCTTTCCTTAGAATCAAGCCGTAGTCATGAATACACCTGAATTAATTGTTTAGGAGACCACGGTCACATGCCCCCCCATTGCAGACAAACCCGCACTCGTCGTCGCGCACCCCCTCTCTGTTCTTGCTCTCTGCTCACAGGGCACCTCCTCGCCGCCGTCCAACAAGCCGCTGCCGCCAAGGAAGCAAGCCGCCATGGTTTCGTGGAGTGATTCCGGATCCAGCTCCTCCTCGTCGGGTGGCGACTCTATATAGCAGTCCGATGAGATCCTCTCCACCAGCATCTGGCATTTAGGGTTTGGCAAAAATTTGGGATTTTTGACCTGATTTGGTTTTAGGCTCCTCGCACCATTGAGAGCTTCGATTGGAGAGGCCTTGCTACAGATCTACCTTTTAGATGTGAGCACCAAGCAGTGTCTGAGAAGTTGATTGCCTTTGAGTCTGTTGACAGTGGAAGAAGATACTGGGTTGTGCAGAAAAGGATAGTAGATGTTCTTAGTTGTAGATGTAGATGGTACTGCTTTAGTAGATGTTCATAGTTGTACATGCTTTATCCATTTAAGTGCATATGTGATTGAACTTGCTCAGTTGTGCCATTTATAGTTTTGTTCTATTGCATATTGCTGTAAGAAGAAGATTATCTTATTTTTAAATAATTTAAGTGTCGTCCAAATATGTAGTGTTTAAGTAGCTCATGAATGCTCAAAGGTTACTATGAAAACAGTAACCTGAATCTGGTGTCAGTTAACTGAATCTTGATTCAGTGTTACTAAGTTTTGTGCAGTTAACTGAATATTGCATTTCACTCTAAATTTTTTCCTCTTCAATTTTAGAATGGGCCTAAATGCCCCTATGTGCATTGGGTTGACCCAGACTGGCCTCCACAATTGAGGACCAGTCTAGCTAGGGTCTGGGACATGTATGAAGAGGAGGTCAAACTCAGTCTCAGGGAAGCTGTTGTTAATGCTGAAGAAAATGTTAGGGTTGTGAGAGAGAAGGAAAAGATGGAAAAAGACCTGAGGTTTTTTAAACTAGATTTTGCTAAGATGGTGGCTGACAAAGAGCAGGCAATTACTGAATTGGGCAACACAAGGTTAGCTCTCTCTGACCTAAAGATAGAACTTGAGAAGAAGAGAATGTCTGACAAATCAGTGACCAACATTCATCAGGTGGTCAGGACTAAGGCAGAGAAAGAGAGGGATGAGATGAAGCAAGAGAGGGACAAAATGATGGAAGAGAGGGAAAACTTGAAGGAAGAAAGGGATCAATTTAAGAAAGGGATAAAGAAGCTAGAGTATATGATTGGTGACTTGTTCAAGCATAAGGAAGACACCAAGTGCAAGATAAGGAAGGTTAGGGCGATGCTAGATGAATGTGAGTGATCCATTGGTGCTCTAATGTAATTTTATCAGTGGACTTGTTTTATTTAGTTAATTAGGATCAGTGGATTGCTGCCTAAATTTGAGTTATCTTTGATGCACTGTACTAATTGATGCAATGACCTAATATGCACTATACTATCTGAATTTGTGTTATCTTTGATGCACTCAGTTATCTTTGGTGCTCTAATGGAATTCATATGGAGAGAACTGACCTTTTATTCTGCTTTCTGGATGTGGATTCAGTTAAGTGAGTTTTGATTTGGTTAACTGAATTTGGATTCAGTTAACTGATTTGTTGTGTGAGTTAACTGATTTGCTTTTTCCATTTAACTGAAATTTGGTTTAGTTTATTGAATTATGGTTCAGTTAACTGTGTTTTGTTTAGTGAACTCAATTAGTGTTTAGTGAACTGTGTTTTGGAAACTGACGTAGCGCACGCCCAAATTACTTTTGACAAACTGCTCTCCTTGCGTAATTTGTCATGCCCCCAGCAGAAGCTGCACACGCATGTATACATATGACGGGGAGGACTAGTATAGGATCTGGACTACAGGTGTGATCTACGATATGTTAATACGGGCCTTAGGATGTGCAATGAGTGGCTCAGATATAGGAAGGTACGTTTCTAGCCACGGCGGTGGTCCATTTCTCATTTACACCCCGCACATAATCAACTTTGATGAAACCCCCCCTTCAGCCGGCCCTTCGTCATCCTCCATCCCGTCGGCTTGCTCTGTTCCCATCCAAATCTTCCCCATCCTCACCTGGTCCATGAAATCCCCTCCCGTTGGCGGCGATGGGCTTGTCCAGCTAGACAGGATCTGTCTCTAATTATGGACGCCGAAACCCCATCGTGTCGATGGCGGCGGCCCTTTTCTAGCCATCTCTTCTCTGTCCGTTAACCCTAACCATGAAATCTCCTCCCAATATCATGTACTGATCTGCCCCCTACTAATGTTGAAGATATTCTGAGGAAGTCACGGTTAGTACAGTCCTGCTTTGATTTGTTAATCACTCATTTTTAGTTTAGTAGACTAGTCTGATATGAGCTGCACTTCTCTAATATGGATCTAGTTCCTGACTGGATATGTGACACATTTTGCATTTTTTATTTGATAGGGATAGCAGAGAAGTGAAGGGAACATAATTTTCTTTTTGTTGCTAGTAGTAAAACGGGCTACAACATTGTTCTAATAAATGGAAGAAACAAGCGCGACCTCGCCCTCACCAGTCTTGGCATGACCGACCAATCCATGTAGTGTACCAGCAGCCATCTCAGGTGAATTGTTGGCATAAAAAATGCTAATCTATATCTGGTACTTCCATACAATACTTGTGCCTCAGCTTGTTCTTTTGATTTTGCAGAATCAGTCAATAGCGTCGCAGTGACAGAATTAAGTGATGCTCACTCTGTTTCAGAGATTAATTCCAGCATGCTTTATTTTGATGAATGAGCAAGCTCCTCGAGTCAAAGGGCATTGTGTGCCGGCATATCATACGTGTCTTGAGGGGTGCAAAGATAAATGAGCTTCCAACCTTTTATGTACTCAAAAGATGGGAGAAAATGTGCAAAAGGTAATTTCTTCTTCCATAGTTATAGAATTTTTTTGGAAGATTTAAGGCTTCTTACATTGTTATATTTTTTTGTAGGGATGTTGTCTACGATGATGAAGGAAATCCACTTGAAGATAATCCCATTGACTGTGTTGATATGGATACAAGAAGAAAGATCTCTGTGGCACGGGACTATCTAGAATATATCATCAGGTGTGCTAAAAAGTCAAGCGGAGGACTTGACTTACTCAATACAGGTTTGTGCAATCTCGAATCAGCTATCTTGCAATCTGCCCTTGATGTACCTCAGACTACACAAGAAGAGCAAGAATCATTCGTTGGTAGCACCATCCCCGCCCAAGTTGATATCCTAACGCCAACTAATGTCAACACGAGGGGTACATGCTCCAGAATTAAGGGCCATAGAGACAATGAAAAGAAGTCAGGGGCAAAGAAGATCAAGTTAGGGGTTAATGTACGAGTGCCACGAACTTGCAACACATGCAAGGAAGTTGTCTTACATGACAGTCGTATTTGTCTGAAGAAGGAAATGAAAATCTTTGCGTAAAATCGTTGTATCAAAGCTACTATGGATGGTTGTTCCTTTGGCAACACTCTTACTGTTAGGTAACATGTACTGTACTAAGTAATGAGTTGAGATACTGGATCATTGTACTAAGTATGTTTGCCATTGTATCCCTAGTGGGTATGCTCTCAGTGTAATTATCCTATTTCCTGTTGAGTTAATGTTTTCACTGGCTGGTACAACTTTTAGTGCTAACAGTTGGCTGGAAGAAATAGTTGCCACTTTAGATTCATTATTACTTGATATTTTTTAATTGACATCACTTACATGGCTGGCACAGCATGAACCAGTCAATGTTCACATGTAATTAGGGGCACGATCTCATACAACTCAGCCGTACAAACAACTGGTACTACTTCTTTTGATGAAACAGTCAATGTCGCATTTTCATTGCTAAAGAACACCAGTGTATAGGTACAACATAAATTTGTGGAGAGAGAAACGATCAAGCGATCAACAACAAATTACTAGAAAACTAATTAACAGGAAGGAAGAGGGCAACGGTCGCCTGAAGATTCAGTGATAACATCCTGCTGCTCAGCTCCATGAATCAACAACTTGATGCAGCCTTGGATGAGTCCATATGCACCCCTCTTTAACTGACATGATTAAAGATCTGTTCGTTCCACTCTTAACATAATACATCCATACAACAGTTTCCCAAAAATAGGTACAGCCATAGGAATACAACTGAGCAAATTATTCAGCAAAATATCAACAGCCTGTAGATGCAACCGCAGCGCTGGAGATTGTTGCGCCATCAGCTGAACAAATGCTCTTCTTACTAGGCTGCTTTTTAATCACATCGGTTCAGCAGGTCAGACTAACTCTGATCAACAACATCAAGTGCAGTATATATCCATATAGCCCCAGGCATACTCCAGAAGCTATCAAGCTATACCGCCACTGGGTTAGAGAAATAGAAGGCATTACAGTTCGTTCCTGCTGGTACAGTCAGGGCCGCCAACTGAAAATAATTCAAGAACGGACTCATGAATTTCGTCATACACTTTTCATTGAACAAATTAGAAAAATCATACTTTAATTACAAGTACCTACAGAACCTGTTGCGCGACCACGCACCTGTGCGCGAAGACAAACGTTGCTGGAGGATCTTGCCACATTGGACTGCCGGCGATTTGGTCCTTCTGATGGACTGGTAGGAAGCAGCAACGGCCGGTGATGGGAGTTGGAGACTTGGAGTGGCCATTGATTTTCGCCGTCCATTGCAGTTGCTTTTAGGAGCGTGACGCCAGTGATCCTTGGAGGAACAGGTTGGTAGTGGTGCGTCGCCGCATCCTCCTGGCCGCCGTCGGCGGCGGGGAGAGGATTTTCTTGGTCCTATTAGAGGACGGGACATATGGGTGGGGCTGTGACATCTGTCCGGAGGAGGTTTTGGCTAAAGTGGGTCTTGTCCAAGGATGTAAATGCAAGATGTACCACGAAAGTTCTGCAAATCCCACGTGAGCCTATCTGAGCCACTCGCTACACATCCAAAGGACCACATTGACAGATCGTCCAATCGCACCTACAGCCCAGATCCTATACTAGTTGCCCCCGCACATTTACGAACTTATAAACATCCGTGTTGGTACAGAGCCGGCAGGGAGCGGCGTTGGGAAGCACTGTGTCCATGCTCCATGAATGCACATCGAAGGTGTGAATCAGGCACACTGTCACATGCAACTGTGACTGGAGTGGGCGAAGCATGGAGTTGGAGCAGTGGCTGGTTTGTCTCCCTTGACTTGGGGGGCATGCGCTGCGGCATGTCCATGTGCCGAGCGCCCGGTGCGGTGCGGACGACGAGGAGCCCATCAAGGGTTAAATAACGGCGGATACAGAAGCACCCACGCGCACATGCCCCCTCGATCTGGCTCTAACGTCTCGTGACACCATTGACGCCGGTACCTATTCAATCCTGAAAGTGTCTAGCTTGACCATGCATTCGACAGTACGTTTGCCCGCCCGCTGCCTGGCCCCCTTGAGCCCCAACACCATGTCTCCCACTCCCCCGGCCGCCACGAGCACACGACGAGTTCACTCTCTCCAGATCGACCTCCACTGTCACCACTCACCACTCACCATGCATCGAACGTAGCCATCGGCCGCGGTGCCCCGCGCGCCTATATATACCGCACGCATCGGTCGCTCGGTGTTGCCGCCTGCCAGAGTACACTAGCTAGCTACTCGTAGCAGAAGTTTTCAGCTGTGATCACGTAGTACGGGGGAAATAGAAGACGAAGGGCGCCATGGAGCTGGAGCTGGGGCTTGCGCCGCCCAACCACGCGGGCTCGTGCGGGAAGAGGGGGTCGGCGGAGGCGTTTGGGATCAACAAGCCCACGCTGCCACTCTTCCTGCGCGACGACGACGGCGACGACGGTGACCACGGCAACGGCGAAGACGGCACTGGCGACGCTCGCGACTGGGAGACGGGCAACAAGTGAGTGTTTCATCGATGGCGTTCAATGCAATGGACGTAGGTGCGCGCCCTTCTCTTTCTTGAAACTGACCTGGTGGCCGAGTGTGAGTCGAGCAGGAGGAAGAGGCTGGTGGGGTGGCCGCCGGTGAAGAGCGCGCACCGCCCGCGCAGCCACAGCAACGGCCACGTGAAGGTGAAGATGGAAGGGGTGCCCATCGGGAGGAAGGTGGACCTGTCCCGCCACGCCTCCTACCACCAGCTCCACCACACGCTCCGCGTCATGTTCCCCTCCTCCGCTAACCAAGGTGATCCATACGCCGTCACCTACGAGGACGGGGACGGGGACTGGATGCTCGTCCGAGACGTGCCGTGGGAGTAAGTTGTGGATTCTTAATTTGTTCTGCGCCCATGCCCTTCTCATTGCATCGAATCGTTGACTGACAACGGTGTCGAATCCATCTTGCAGGGAGTTTAGCAAGTCGGCCAAACGGCTCAAGATACTCATGTGACCGACTACACTTGTGGCATTGCTGGTTGAGTTTGGGCGTCATGATCTGCACCGGTGTGTGTGTCTAGTTAGTTAATTAACTTTACTGAATAATGTTAGTACAATGTTGTCCTCACGTCAACAAGTATGGGACTTTCTGAGTTTATTTCTCTTGTCCAGGATTTTAAATTATGTTAACGGAACAAATTCGGTGAAATGTCAAAATTTATTTCGGAATTCGATTCATCAAAATGTACTTAATTTTGATTATAATTATCACCGGATTTGCATTTGGCTTGGAATTAGTGAATCTGATATGAATTAGAGTTTAAAAATATTTCGGCACCATACAAAATTTACCAAAAGCAACATGAGAGGAAGCTCTCCCGACCTCGCGTTGCTCCCACAAGCGACACGAGGGGAACCTTAGTTGCCAGCCATAGCCACCCCTCCCCTTCGCAACCTCTCGCCACCGCTGGAAGATGTGTTTGGGCTAAGCCCGTGCCACTGACAGTGGCGATGGGGAAAGCTCTCGCAATTTTTCTTGCACGGTGATTCAAGGCAGATGCAGCGATCATCCCGGCATCGGAGCCCTCCCTCAGAGTTGTGGTGGCTCAGGCGGTGCGACGTCGCAGAGCTACTCCTGTAACAACGAGACGTGGGATTTCAGTGAGGCGCCTTGACCTGGCGTCAAGGTTTTGGTTACTGAATGAGGCAATTTTACCGAGGGGGGCTGGTAAATGTGGTTACCACGGTTACCGAGAATATTTCAAGCGAATTTTGTAGTTGAATTTTGAATTCAAATAAGTGAATTAACGAATATTCGAATTAGAGACCTCTCAAAACAGGAACTAGGTTGCTACCAACACGCTAGAACTAACTCTCATGGCATTAATTAGATCCTACGTACTTTACAGTAAATCGAGTGTTTAAATTCAAAATTTTCAAAAAAATGGTATATTTGCTCGGTATGGCGATTTACCAAGGGGCATGGAAATACGCAGTAACCATGGGAAATCTTGAAATTTTGACCGGTAACCAAAACAGTACTTGGCGTCCCTATTGCCCCCGGGTTTGGGGTCAGATCCTGGTAGCCGAGGTGTTGGTGACGCGCCTCAACTCCGGTTGCTCGGGATGGCGGAGATGTTAGCGATGGCCCACCTTGCGGCGACCTCGATTACCAGCTCACGACATGGCACTTAGCAACGTGCACTTCTGATCTGGTGTGTGCTGGCTGATGGGCCTGGTGTAGGCCTACTCTATTGTGAGGTGAATGGTGTTGGTGGTAGTGTAGGCAAGCCACCAACTATATAGGCTTTGGGGAGGCGAGACGACCAGCGAAAGCTGGACTCGAATGCGGCCTAGGCTGATGCAAATGGAGCTTGTGGGCACCATAACATTGTTGAAGGTGTCGTTGTTGCGGTTCTTGCCTCCCCGCTGAATTGCAACGTCGACGATATTTTCTTCGTGGTGATTTTCGGTGATGTGACTTGTATGTGTGCCCATTCAGTGGTTGTGACAGTTTTGCCTGGTTTTCCCCTAATTAACCATGACATACCACTTTGCTATGTACTCCTCTCACTCTTGCCTTTTATGCATGCATTTGTTTCAGTTTTATTTTGTATCTTTTTCAGACATAAACCATTCTCCAACTGTTCTTTTTATAGATGTGTTATATTTTTTAGTTATTAACCATGTACATACTCTCTCTATGTTATTACTCGTTATGTAAAAATTGTAGTGGGGAGATTCCCTTTGTAAAAAAAGGAGGGGGGGGGGGGGGGGGGGGGGGGCATTGATTTTTTCAAAGTCCAAATTTGTTTTTGTGATCAAGTTTACAGAAAAACTCTTAATATCACAACACTGATCTTGTACTATAGCTGTTGCTATTTGTTAGTGTAAACTTTATAATAGACCTTATAAAAAGGAAACAAGAGTATCAATTTTGACATATTTCACTGATTTTCGTAAATTTCCAGATTTAATTCATGATTTTTCCAACAAAAGCCCGCATCAATTTCACACGATTTCAAACATATTGACACAATTTTAGTCATGTCTAAACAAGTTTCAATAATTGGTCCAATTATTTAAGAAAATATATTCCGATTGTGTTCAGTTGCTTTAGTCTTCTTTTAATGGATTTCAGAAGCATTCCACAGACAATTCATATAAACTTGATTTTTTATTTGCGGAAAACACACAAACTTGATTAAAAAACAGACATGTTAGAAAACCATTATACAGGCACCAGAGAGACATTGAACTGGATTTTTAACACAAACTAAATCTTACAGACATGTTTTTTCGACGGAATTCCAGAACTATTTCGGTGACATTCATGAGACATCTCAGTGGAATTTCAGAACGATACCAAAAGAACAAAGTACAACGAAACTGTATGTCGAGTCCGCCGCGGTAGTGGTGTTTGTAGCTCTTGGACCGTTTTTTTTAATATAAAGAGAGCGTCCTCTCCTATTTTTCATTTTTGTTTTGCGGGAACTCTCGGCTTTTCATTAAGGGAAACAAACTGTGAATTACGCATGCGGCTGCTCTACTCGTTCGCCGCCACTGGTGCTGTGCTTGTGCCGCCGTGGAAAAGGCGCGCGCACCCCCGACCAAGCTTTGCTTACGTCCACAGTGACGCCCGCTGTATTGCCGCCTTAAAACCACTAAAAAAATAGCGCGCTATATCGTCGCTAATAGCACGTTATAGCATACGGAGAATTGTCCCGCTAAATATATCAGTGTACAATGTCACGCTAATAGCGCGCTATAGCGCGATATTGCACGCTAATAGCATATTTTGAGGTCGGTGCTATTTTGCTGTAGCATGCTATTTTTTTCATTGCTTAAAACCGTGGCTGAGTGACACTCCTGATTAAAAATAGCACAATTGGGGAGGAAGGAAAGCTGCTTCATGCACTGGGCCTGAATCGGCCAAGGAGTAGTATATGGGGGTAAGTTGGAGGCTTGGAGCTTGTGTACTCAGCTGCTTGCTGAGCTTTGAGCTGCGTCGTGGGTGTGGTTGGCTGCCGCGGCAAGGCAACGTTGACGATCAACGACGCCGCCTCGGGTCAAGGCGCCGGAACTGCGAGTTCACACAACGTTCTGGGCTCTGGGCAAGCAGCCAAGTGTTCTATATATAGTGGAGTAATCCATTTTGGGTTGTGGGAAAGTATTCTAATGATCCATCCGTGGCCGTAATCTAGTCCTGACCCGGCTAATAGTAAATATGTACCCAAAACAATATGATATGACGAACGAAGTGGCTCCATTTGGTCAAGCGGCGGGGTGACGGGCGACGGTCGACCCTATAAATCCGTCCACCGGAGGCGTTGCCTCTTCACTCATCATTCAGCACTCTTGTAAAGCGCCACCACACTCACTTTGCAGAAATACTGTCGTCACACGGCTAGCTTACGATCGACCTTAGCTAAGTACTGCTCGAGTAGTACGATGCCAGGAGGAGATGAGCCAGTTTTCGGAGGTTGGGAGGCGTTTGCAGGTGCAGGCAGAGGGTTCGCGGGTAGGGTAGGCATGGGAGGGAACGGTGGTGCTGCTGGGCGAGCGATCGGAGGTGGGGGAGGGAATGGTGTTGGGGCCAGGGGAGCTGCAGCCGTGGGTGCAGGCGTCGGAGGAGGACAGTACCAGTTCCAAGTGGGAGGGAACGGTGGCAGGCGGAGGAGCGTTTGTAGGCGCAGCCAGACAACAGTTCCCGGTGGGCGGGTACGGCGGCGTAGGCAGGGGGGCTGCAGCCGTGGGAGCGTTTGTAGGTGCGGGCGGAGGACAGTTCCCGGCGGGATGGAACGGTGGTGGAGGCTGGGGAGCTGCAGCCGTGAGAGCGTTCGCAGGTGCCGCCGGAGGACCGATCCCAGCTGGATGGTTGTACGGTGGTGGAGTCCCGGGAGCTGCAGCCTTGGGAGAGTTTGGAGGGTTCAGAAGGAACGACGATGTTCTGTCAGATGGTCTACCGTGGCATTATGGAAGGCCCGGAGAATTTTGGCGACGTCGGCTGCTGGAGTCCACCACTCAGGCGACGACTCGGACTGGGCAAACCTCTACTACGACGAATTCACAATCTTTTTCTGCAGCTCAGGCGACGAATTCACAATCTTTTTCTGCAGCTCAGGCGGCGAATTCACAATCACAAACAAGGTTAGCTCACCATTTGACTTGACTCCCTACGGTGCGATCTGCAGCCTCTTTCCTTCCTTTGAGGATTTCCATCTCTCTAGATCTTTTCTTGCTATCTTACACGTGGCTTTATCTAACTGTGTTGTCTATGCGTTGACAGCGTGAATTATGACATCATGTACCCTTATCGGCAGCTGGGATCCCAAACTTCACAATGGGGTCAACAGGCACAGCAGCACCCCAACCATCCTCAGCAGCAGCGGACACCATGGCGTCAACAACGGTCTGCTCATGCTCTGGCTTCTCTATTTTCTTTCAGAATGCTCTGCTGCAGGTTACTCTCCTTGAGCGTTGTCTAACTTTCTATCCTGCCATGCTGCGTGAAATGGTTAAACAGTGACAAGTCTTTCTCCCAAAATGGAGTAAACAAAAGAGAATGGGCACAAGAGAGAAACACTCACCCAAAATGGTAAAGAAATAGAATATGACTTTTGAGTAGATGATTTCTAAAAAACTTGTACAAGTCTTTCTCCACGTCTTCGGGGTGATGTTGTAACACATGTCCATTAACGATATGTGGGTCAATGAACCCAACATCATGGATGTTTCTTATTTTGCATTCCCAAATCTTCAATCTGCATAATAACGTACGCAACAATATAGTTAGGACAAAATATATATATATATATATATATATATATATATATATATATATATATATATATATATATATATATATATATATATATATATATATATATAGTGCAGGCAATGAAGAACGAGATGAGGTAGAAATAAATCACTTACAGAACGTAGCAACTCAGCATAGATTTGTCGAGGTCGCGCAGATTGAACAGCTGGAACAATTCACTCATATGAACTTGTACAGAGTACCGTTTGGTGTGATGCTCATCTATAACATCCGCATAAACATATTCTTTGTCGGCCCATGTTATGAATTGCTTGTACCAACGTAGCAGATTTCGCATTTGTGGTGGTAGACTCTTTTCCCGCGCAGGCTCGACGAGAGGCCCATTCCGCACATATTGTAATGCTATCTCACATACTGGCGCATCCTCAAGGCCTAAGAAGGCACGAAGAGTCAAACCCATCTCGGACGCTTGTTTCATTGCACTCGCTACAGTCAATCCAAGTGCTGCCGCAGCTGCTTTGATCTCGGGGTCCTCTTCCGGACCGGCTTTCACTATGAGCGGGGGGGTCGACTGTTTCTTCTGCATCCCGAGCTGGTCAACTTGTTTCCCTTTTTTTTACTTTTTTCTTTCTCCTCCTTCAATATTTTTGCTTGCCTACGAAGTTCATGTCCATAGTCGTCAGGCATATTCAGCTCGGCTTGGGACGGTGTCGTAAAAAAATCCTTAGCCCACTTCTTTTGCTTCTCAGTGAATACTTGCTTGGGCTCAGGCTCTTTTATCGCCTTCATATCCGCCTTCCATTTCTCATAATCAGCAGACGCGGCCAATTTGGTTTCAGCTTCACTAAGTTCCCCAGGCCTTGGGAGGAGAGGCTTCAGTGATGGCTCCGGTACCCTTGTGGTCTTAGGTACATAAGGGTCCGGGTTAATAGTCCAGGAGCGGGTTTCCTTGTTGTCCGCCTGCTTCTGCTTCTTCGCCGGAGGTGGATTGGGGGGCGTCGTACCCGCCGGAGGAGGATTGGGGGGCATCGTACCCGCCGGAGGTTGTGGATCGGGGGACGGCGTCGAATGGCGTGAAGGAGGTGTAGGTGAACCACCACGACCACCACCACCGCCACCACCGCCGCCACCACCACCACCACCACCACCGCCACCACCGCCGCCACCACCACCACCACCACCATCGGAGGGGGGTGGACTTGCTAGCCTTGGCGCCTCGCCTGGAAACACTATGTACTTCTTTTTTCATAGAATGATCTAGCGCTTGACATCTCCAAGTCTTCTCTCCCCTTCGGGTGTAGGTTTGTCAATCTCCAGGTCCTCAAACCCTTGGACTATGTCTTCCACCGTGACACGAGCATAGCCACCGCAGAAACTTTACAAAATAACAAAGAAAACAAACCTTGGTTTATTCAAAGTGTAAAGAAAAAGCACTTTGCATCATTGCATGTGAACTTCACATCTACCAGAGCCCAATCAAAGATAAAACAACTAATAACTCCTAATACCAAGTGCAAATCTACCATTAGCATGGTCCCAAAAATAACCTCGACAAGGTAGCAAAAGATAAAAAAACACAAACCCCAAATGCATATTAATAATTCCAATATCGATTCATGGCCTTCCCCACAAGGTCTAATTAATACTGAATTCAATGTTCCCTCAATGGTAACGGAACAAAGGATCTATCCAAGAACACAGAGGAGAGAACACCACCATCTCCACTCTCAACCCGCACAAGCAGTTTTGACTCCAGTGATTTGCAAACTTCTGCAACAATAACCAAATTACAATTAACATAGGGATAAGCTGCAATCTAGGCACAAGAAAACACAAAGAAAAAATTGGGACATTTTTTTCGGGAGAGCCAACCTAGGCAACAAGGAATGACTGCGAAAAAAGCAGTGGGAAAAGAAATAAGGTGTGTAACCCATAAATAGAGAGAGGAACTAAGCACAAAAAATGTAAACGAAGAGTAACACACCTCCACTTCGGGCAATAGTAACGAAAAGAGGACTGTCGAACACCGCAAGGATGAGCAAACAAAATTTCCACATACACACACACACACAGAGAGAGAGAGAGAGAGCACGAAAAGGCCATCCATTTCTTCTAGGCCTACTTACACTTTTATTAGTTGGGTGGCCCCATTATGGAGCAATTGCCCTGGTCGGCCCACGGAGCAGCGGCCTAATTACGGTGGGTCAGGTGGGTTGCGCCTATGACGCGGTAAAAGTCGTACAAATGTCATTGGTTGAACGCTCAGGAGCTTTGGAGCGTTTAATTGCAAACTGATGGTAATGAGTTCAATCAATATCAAAGGGTGTAGGTAGCTCAGTTTTACTATTTTGAGTTAGATAGAATATATACGGATTAAATATCAAAAAGGTTCTTTAGAAATTAATATGAGAATTATACTTAGTGGAAGCATGTCTCAAAAACGTAGCAAGGAGCAAATCCCAAAACAAATGAACCGCTACGGTCGTAGGATTAGCTGCTCATCGGTTAAGACAAATATTTCTGGTGCTTATATCTGTCTGGACCATCGCTTTAAAAAGTGGGCTACAGTGACGATGCAACCGTTTTCGCAGGTCTCATTAAACAATATCGGTATATAACTTAGCTTATTTTTGCTGTCAAACTTGGAGAGCTTTATTCAACAAAAATAGCCCTAGGACAGTCAGCCAAAAGACTACTGAACAGGAAGCTGGGAGTAGTGTCTTGCCAACTCTCAGTCACATGCAATGTGCAAGCTAGCTTCGCACCAAGCTGAGCCAGGAAATTAGCGTTACGGTTTACATGTTGAAAGGAAAAGGAAATAAACTGAGCTATAAGCTCTCCTATTCCATCTAGAAGAGGCACTATCACCGATCGTGATAGACGCCTAGTGTGCCAGAGATTAACTAGCTCTAGGCAGTCGGACTCCATGATCACATGTGTGAATCCTCGGATGCTTGCAAGACGAACTCCATCACGGAAAGCACATGTCTCCATGATCAGGGGGTCTGTAACACCCGGGTACGGCTTACTCCAAGCTGCGATGAAGGATGAGGCAGATCGAACGACCCCCCCCCCCCCCCCCCCCCCGCTCCTCCCTTTCGCATCCCAGAACATATGGCTCCATCTGTGTTGATTTTTATAGTGCCATCATCAGGCAGACGCCAACGAAAACCTGGTAGGATTTTTGCATGATCGCGTGGTAGTTCAAGCAGGGCAAGGGATTCCCTCGTCCGCTTTATAGAGAGGACATGATTGATCCCTTCGCTGTCATGTGTCCGCCGGTTCTGGGAATGCCATATCGACCGCATCACCGTAATGATATTTGGCCGGTCTGCATCCATAATGATAGGGTCGCACAAAATGTCGCACGCCCATGTAGCTGGGTGAAGTCATGGTAGCCTGAAGTCCAGCAAGGATTGCGCTTCATCCAAAAACTTCTATGCATGAGAGCATGCATAAGATCTTCCTCCATGGCATGGCAGACGTTGCATATGCTTTGCTCTTTAATGTGTCTATATTTGAGAGTCACTTCATCATGGAGAATACCCCTAAGAATGCGCCACCAAAAACATGGAGATACCGACGATCGAATCTCGGGCAAGTAACATACCGATGACAAAGGGAACAACGTATGTTGTTATGCGGTCTGACCGATAAAGATCTTCGTAGAATATGTGGGAGCCAATATGGGCATCCAAGTCCCGCTATTGGTTATTGACCGGAGAGGTGTCTCGGTCATGTCTACATAGTTCTCGAACCCGTAGGGTCCGCACGCTTAACGTTACGATGACAGTTTTATTGAGTTTTGATGTACCGAAGGAGTTCGGAGTCCCGGATGAGATCGGGGACATGACGAGGAGTCTCGAAATGGCCGAGACGTAAAAATCGATATATTGGACGACTATATTCGGACTTCGGAAAGGTTCCGAGTGATTCGGGTATTTTTCGGAGTACCGAGAGTTACGGGAATTCGTATTGGGTCTTAATGGGCCATACGGGAAAGGAGAGAAAGGCCTCAAAAGGTGGCCGCGCCCCTCCCCATGATCTGGTCCGAATTGGACTAGGGAAGGGGGGCGCCCCCTTCCTTCTTTCTCCTTCCCCCTTCCCTTCTCCTACTCCCACAAGGAAAGGATGAGTCCTACTCCCGGTGGGAGTAGGACTCCCCCCGTTTGGCGCGCCTCTTCCCTTGGCCGGCTGCCTCCTCCTTGCTCCTTTATATACGGGGGCAGGGGGCACCCCATAGACACAACAATTGATCCTTGAGATCTCTTAGCCATGTGCGGTGCCCCCCTCCACCATATTACACCTCGATAATACCGTTGCGGAGCTTAGGCAAAGCCCCGCGTCGGTGGAACATCATCATCGTCACCACACCGTCGTGCTGACGAAACTCTCCCTCAACACTCGGCTGGATCGGAGTTCGAGGGACGTCATCGAGCTGAACGTGTGTAGAACTCGGAGGTGCCGTACGTTCGGTACTTGATCGGTCGGATCGTGAAGACGTACGACTACATCAACCGTGTTGTGATAACGCTTCCGCTGTCGGTCTACGAGGGTACGTGGACAACACTCTCCCCTCTCGTTGCTATGCATCACCATGATCTTGCGTGTGCGTAGGAAATTTTTTTGAAATTACTACGTTCCCCAACATTGGTATCCGAGCCTGGTTTTATGCGTTGATGCTATGCACGAGTAGAACACAAGTGAGTTGTGGGGGATATAAGTCATACTGCTTACCAGCATGTCATACTTTGGTTCAGCGGTATTGTGAGATGAAGCGGCCCGGACCGACATTACGCGTACGCTTACGCGAGACTGGTTTCACCGTTGCGAGCACTAGTTGCTTAAAGGTGACCGGCGGGTGTCTGTCTCTCTCACTTTAGTTGAACCGAGTGTGGCTACGCCCGGTCCTTGCGAAGGTTAAAACAGCACCAACTTGACAAACTATCGTTGTGGTTTTGATGCGTAGGTAAGGACGGTTCTTGCTAAGCCCGTAGCAGCCACGTAAAACATGCAACAACAAAGTAGAGGACGTCTAACTTGTTTTTGCATGGCATGTTGTGATGTGATATGGTCAAGACATGATGTGATATAATGTGTTGTATGAGATGATCATGTTTTGTAACCAAGTTATCGGCAACTGGCATGAGCCATATGGTTGTCGCTTTATTGTATGAGATGCAATCGCCATGTAATAGTTTTACTTTATCACTAAGCGGTAGCGATAGTCATAAAAGCAATAAGTTGGCAAGACGACAACGATGCTACGATGGAGATCAAGGTGTCGCACCGGTGACGATGGTGATCATGACGGTGCTTCGGAGATGGAGATCAAAAGCACGGTGCTTCGAAGATGGAGATCACAAGCACAAGATGATGATGGCCATATCATATCACTTATATTGATTGCATGTGATGTTAATCCTTTATGCATCTTATCTTGCTTTGTTTGATGGTAGCATTATAAGATGATCCTTCACTAAATTATCAAAGTATAAGTGTTCTCCCAGAGTATGCACCGTTGCAAAAGTTCTTCGTGCTGAGACACCACGTGATGATCGGGTGTGATAGGCTCTACGTTCAAATACAACGGGTGCAAAACAGTTGCACACGCGGAATACTCAGGTTAAACTTGACGAGCCTAGCATATAACAGATATGGCCTCGGAACACGGAGACCGAAAGGTCGAGCGTGAATCATATAGTAGATATGATCAACATAGTGATGTTCACCATTGAAACTACTCCATCTCACGTGATGATCGGACATGGTTTAGTTGATATGGATCACGTGATCACTTAGAGGATTAGAGGGATGTCTATCTAAGTGGGAGTTCTTAAGTAATATGATTAATTGAACTTAAATTTATCATGAACTTAGTCCTGATAGTATTTTGCAAATTATGTTGTAGATCAATAGCTCGCGTTGTTGCTTCCCTGTTTATTTTTTATATGTTCCTAGAGAAAAATTATGTTGAAAGATGTTAGTAGAAAAGATGCGGATTGGATCCGTGATCTGAGGATTATCCTCATTGCTGCGCAGAAAAATTATGTCCTTGATGCACCGCTAGGTGACAGACCTATTGCAGGAGCAGATGCAGACGTTATGAACGTTTGGCTAGCTCAATATGATGACTACTTGATAGTTTAGTGCACCATGCTTAATGGCTTAGAATCGGGACTTCAAAGACGTTTTAAACATCATGGATCATATGAGATGTTCCAGGAGTTGAAGTTAATATTTCAAGCAAATACCCGAGTTGAGAGATATGAAATCTCCAATAAGTTCTATAGCTAAAAGATGGAGGAGAATCGCTCAACTAGTGAGCATGTGCTCAGATTGTCTGGGTACTACAATCGCTTGAATCAAGTGGGAGTTTATCTTCCAGATAAAATAGTGATTGACAGAATTCTCTAGTCACCATCACCAAGTTAGTAGAACTTCGTGATGAACTATAGTATGCAAGGGATGACGAAAGTAATTCCCGAGCTCTTCGTGATGCTGAAATCGACGAAGGTAGAAATCAAGAAAAACATCAAGTGTTGATGGTTAACGAGACCACTAGTTTCAAGAAAAGGGCAAAGGGAAGAAGGGGAACTTCAAGAAGAACGGCAAGCAAGTTGCTGCTCAAGTGAAGAAGCCTAAGTCTGGTCCTAAGCTTGAGACTAAGTGCTTCTACTACAAAGGGACTGGTCACTGGAAGTGGAACTACCCCAACTATTTGGTGGATAAGAAGGATGGCAAAGTGAACAAAGGTATATTGGATATACATGTTATTGATGTGTACTTTACTAGTGTATATAGCAACCCCTCGGTATTTGATACTGGTTCAGTTGCTAAAGAGTAGTAACTCGAACGGGAGTTGCAGTATAAACAAAGACTAGTAAAAGGCGAGGTGACGATGTGTGTTGGAAGTAGTTCTAAGATTGATATGATCATCATCGCACACTCCCTATACTTTCGGGATTAGTGTTGAAACTAAATAAGTGTTATTTGGTGTTTGCGTTGAGCATGAATATGATTTGATCATGTTTATTGCAATACGGTTATTCATTTAAGTTAGAGAACAATTGTTGTTCTGTTTACATGAATAAAAACCTTCTATGGTCATACGCACCAACGAAAATGGTTTGTTGGATCTCGATCGTAGTGATACACATATTCATAATATTGAAGCCAAAAGATGCAAAGTTAATAATGATAGTGCAACTTATTTGTGGCACTGCCGTTTAGGTCATATTGGTGTAAAGCGCATGAAGAAACTCCATACTGATGGGATTTTGGAATCACTTGATTATGAATCACTTGATGCTTGCGAACCGGGCCTCATGGGCAAGATGATTGAAACGCCGTTCTCCGGAACTATGGAGAGAGCAACATATTTGTTCGAAATCATACATACAGATGTATGTGGTCCGATGAATATTGAGGCTCGTAGCAGGTATCATTATTTTCTGACCTTCACAGATGATTTGAGCAGATATGGGTATATCTACTTGATGAAACACAAAGTCTGAAACATTTGAAAAGTTCAAAGAATTCAGAGTGAAGTGGAGAATCATCGTAACAAGAAAATAAAAGTTTCTACAATATGATCGCAGAGGTAAAATATTTGAGTTACGAATTTGGCCTGCAGTTAAAACAATGTGAAATAGTTTCACTACTCACGCCACCTGGAACACCACAGTGTAATGGTGTGTCCGAACATCATAACCGTACTTTATTAGATATGGTGCGATATATGATGTCTCTTACCGATCTACCACTATCGTCTTTGGGGTTATGCATTAGAGACAGCTACATTCACGTTAAATAGGGCACCATCAAAATCCGTTGAGGCGACGCCTTATGAACTGAGGTTTAGCAAGAAACCGAAGTTGTCGTTTCTTAAAATTTTGGGGTTGCGATGCTTATGTGAAAAAGTTTAATCCTGATAAGCTCAAACCCAAATCGGAGAAATGTGTCTTCATAGGATACCCAAAGGAGGCTGTTGGGTATACCTTCTATCACAGATCCGAAGGCAAAACTTTTTTTGCTAAATTCAGAAATTTTCTAGAGAAGGAGTTTCTCTCGAAAGAAGTGAGTGGGAGGAAAGTAGAACTTGATGAGGTAACTATACCTGCTCCCTTATTGGAAAGTAGTTCATCACAGAAACCAGTTTCTGAGACACCTACACCAATTAGTGAGGAAGTTAATGATAATGATCATGAAACTTCAGATCAAGTTATTACTGAACCTCGTAGATCAACCAGAGTAAGATCCGCACCAGAGTGGTACGGTAATCCTGTTCTGGAGGTTATGTTACTAGACCATGACGAACCTACGAACTATGAAGAAGCGATGGTGAGCCCAGATTCCGCAAAATGGCTTGAGGCCATGAAATCTGAGATAAGATCCATGTATGAAGAACAAAGTATGGACTTTGGTTGACTTGCCCAATGATCGGCAAGCCATTGAAAATAAATGGATCTTCAAGAAGAAGACTGACGCTGATGGTAATATTACTGTCTATAAAGCTCGACCTGTTGCGAAAGGTTTTCGACAAGTTCAAGGGATTGACTACGATGAGACCTTCTCACCCGTAGCGATGCTTAAGTCTGTCTGAATCATGTTAGCAATTGCCGCATTTTATGAAATCTGGCAAATGGATAAACAAAACTACATTCCTTAATGGATTTATTAAAGAAGAGTTGTATATGATGCAACCAGGAGGTTTGTTCAATCCTAAAAGTGCTAACAAAATATGCAAGCTCCAGCGATCCATCTATGGACTGGTGCAAGCATCTCGGAGTTGGAATATACGCTTTGATAAGTTGATCAAACGATATAGTTTTATACAGACTTGCGGTGAAGCCTGTATTTACAAGAAAGTAAGTGGGAGCACTACAGCATTTCTGATAAGTATATGTGAATGACATATTGTTGATCAGAAATAATGTAGAATTATTCTGCAAAACATAAAGGAGTGTTTGAAAGGAGTTTTTCAAAGAAAAACCTCGGTGAAGCTGCTTACATATTGAGCATCAAGATCTATAGAGATAGATCAAGACGCTTGATAAGTTTTTTCAATGAGTACATACCTTAACAAGATTTTGAAGTAGTTCAAAATAGAACAGTCAAAGAAAGAGTTCTTGCCTGTGTTACAAGGTGTGAAATTGAGTAAGACTCAAAGCCCGACGACGGCAGAAGATAGAAAGAGAATGAAAGTCATTCCCTATGCCTTGGCCATAGGTTCTATAAAGTATGCCATGCTGTGTACACGATCTATTGTATACCCTACACTGATTTTGGCAAAGGAGTACAATAGTGATCTAGGAGTAGATCACTGGACAACGGTCAAAATTATCCTTAGTGGAATAAGGATATGTTTCTCGATTATGGAAGTGACAAAAGGTTCGTCGTAAAGGGTTACGTCGATGCAAGTTTTGACGCTAAATCTAGATGACTCTAAGTTTCGGTCTAGATACATATTGAAAGTGGGAGCAATTAGCTAGAGTAGCTCCGTGCAGAACATTGTAGACATAGAAATTTGCAAAATACTTACGGATCTGAATGTGACAGACCCGTTGACTAAAATTATCTCACAATCAAAACATGATCACACCTTAGTACTCTTTGGGTGTTAATCACATAGCGATGTGAACTAGATTATTGACTCTAGTAAACCCTTTTGAGTGTTGGTCACATAGAGATGTGAACTATGGGTGTTAATCACATGGTGATGTGAACTAGATTATTGACTCTAATGCAAGTGGGAGACTGAAGGAAATATGCCCTAGAGGCAATAATAAAGTATTATATATTTCCTTATATCATGATAAATGTTTATTATTCATGCTAGAATTGTATTAACCGGAAACATAATACATGTGTGAATACATAGACAAACAGAGTGTCACTAGTATGCCTCTACTTGACTAGCTCGTTAATCAAAGATGGTTATGTTTCTTAGCCATAGACATGAGTTGTCATTTGATTAACGGGATCACCTCATTAGGAGAATGACGTGATTGACTTGACCCATTCCGTTAGCTTAGCACTCGATCGTTTAGTATGTTGCTATTGCTTTCTTCATGACTTATACATGTTCCTATGACTATGAGATTATGCAACTCCCGTTTACCGGAGGAACACTTTGTGTGCTACCAAACGTCACAACGTAAATGGGTGATTATAAAGGTGCTCTACAGGTGTCTCCAAATGTACTTGTTGGGTTGGCGTATTTCGAGATTAGGATTTGTCACTCCGATTGTCGGAGAGGTATCTCTGGGCCCACTCGGTAATGCACATCACTATAAGCCTTGCAAGCATTGTGACTAATGAGTTAGTTGCGGGATGATGTATTACGGAACGAGTAAAGAGACTTGCTGGTAACGAGATTGAACTAGGTATCGAGATACCGACGATCGAATCTCGGGCAAGTAACATACCGATGACAAAGGGAACAACGTATGTTGTTATGCGGTCTGACCGATAAAGATCTTCGTAGAATATGTGGGAGCCAATATGGGCATCCAAGTCCCGCTATTGGTTATTGACCGGAGAGGTGTCTCGGTCATGTCTACATAGTTCTCGAACCCGTAGGGTCCGCACGCTTAACGTTACGATGACAGTTTTATTGAGTTTTGATGTACCGAAGGAGTTCGGAGTCCCGGATGAGATCGGGGACATGATGAGGAGTCTCGAAATGGCCGAGACGTAAAAATCGATATATTGGACGATTATATTCGGACTTCGGAAAGGTTCCGAGTGATTCGGGTATTTTTCGGAGTACCGGAGAGTTACGGGAATTCGTATTGGGTCTTAATGGGCCATACGGGAAAGGAGAGAAAGGCCTCAAAAGGTGGCCGCGCCCCTCCCCATGATCTGGTCCGAATTGGACTAGGGAAGGGGGGCGCCCCCTTCCTTCTTTCTCCTTCCCCCTTCCCTTCTCCTACTCCCACAAGGAAAGGATGAGTCCTACTCCCGGTGGGAGTAGGACTCCCCCCTTTTGACGCGCCTCTTCCCTTGGCCGGCTGCCTCCTCCTTGCTCCTTTATATACGGGGCAGGGGGCACCCCATAGACACAACAATTGATCCTTGAGATCTCTTAGCCGTGTGCGGTGCCCCCCTCCACCATATTACACCTCGATAATACCGTTGCGGAGCTTAGGCAAAGCCCTGCGTCGGTGGAACAACATCATCGTCACCACACCGTCGTGCTGACGAAACTCTCCCTCAACGCTCGGCTGGATCGGAGTTCGAGGGACGTCATCGAGCTGAACGTGTGTAGAACTCGGAGGTGCCGTACGTTCAGTACTTGATCGGTCGGATCATGAAGACGTACGACTACATCAACCGCGTTGTGATAACGCTTCCGCTGTCGGTCTACGAGGGTACGTGGACAACACTCTCCCCTCTCGTTGCTATGCATCACCATGATCTTGCGTGTGCGTAGGAAATTTTTTGAAATTACTACGTTCCCCAACAGTGCCCGTATCCGTCCCTTCATCTGGAGCATTTCGCTCTTTATGAGTCACAAGAGACCGGTATGAAGATTTCACAGAGTAAACCCCAGATTTCTTGAATGCCCAGGCCAATAAATCATCTTCACCTCCGCTGCGTAAAGGAATATTGAGAATCGCATTCGCATCAGGTGGTAAGAAAGTATCCCTAATAATATCAGCACGCCATGTCCACTTATATGTGTCTATGAGCTCTCCAACCAACTGTAACTGTGTGCCATCCGGTTTCAACATAGGCTTCATCGACAAAGTTCCCGGGATCCATTTATCATCCTAGATAGATATGGTTGACCCATCACCCACCCGCTTGATCAAGCCATTATTGAGAGCCTCACGTCCGACCACAATTGCATGCCAAGTAGCTAAAGAGGATTTAGGTATAGTAGCATGCAAAAAATCTGTGTCCGGAAAATACATTGCCTTTAAAACTCTAGCACAGAGGGAATTTGGATTATTCATGAGTCGCCATCCATGTTTTCCCAACAGTGCAAGGTTGAATAGATGCAAGTCATGAAATCCCATTCCGCCCTTGATGTTTGGCGTAGCTAATTTGCCACAAGAAATCCAATGCATTGTTTTTCGATCCAGGGAGCTACTCTACCAATATTTTGCCATGCAAGCAGTGAAACCCTTGCAGACTTTTTTTTGTAAGAAGGAAGCAACTCATGCTAAAGGCGGGAATAGCCTATACAACTGATTTCAAAAGGGTATCCCTTCTAGCACAGGCTAGCTTCTTTTCAGACCATCCTTGGATTTTACCTCTAATTCTTGCTTCTAGGTGATCGAAAGTCCCACTTGTGATTCTTCCCACCGCCGTGGGGGGACCCAAATAACGCTCAGTAAATGCCTCAACATGAATACTGAGAGTATGTTTCACTTGCAGCTGCGAACTCTGAGAAGTATTGGGGCTAATGTAAATCGCACTTTTTTCCTTAATAACTTGCTGCCCTGAAGCTTCAGCATATATTTGAATAATTTCATTTAGGCGTTCAACACTTTGTGTATTCGCCTTGATGAAAATCAACCTATCATCCGCGAAAAGAAGATGATTGATCCAAGGAGCTCTAAAGTTCACACGGATGCCACGATCAAGCCCTTGGCCAACATAATTATTAAGTGAAGAGAAACCTTCGGCGCAAAGTAGGAAAAGATACGGTGATACTGGATCGCCTTGCCAAAGTCCTTTCGAAGGAGAAAAAAATGGCAGTGATTCTCCATTCATTCTGACAGAAAATCTCACTGATGTCAGACACTTCATCACCAATTTGACAAACTGAGCGTCATACCCCAGCCTCAGAAGTATTGCCTCCAGGAAATGCCATTCCACACGGTCATAGGCCTTTATCATATCCAATTTCACAGCGCAAGCCACATACTTTCCTTTTTTCCTGTGTTTCATAGCATGCATACAATCGTACGCCACCAGAACGTTGTCTGTAATAAACCGCCCGGGCAGAAAAGCACTTTGTTCTTCACTTATGATCACCTCCATATATTCCCTCATTCTGTGTGTGACAGCCTTAGCAGCTATTTTATAGAGGACTGGGCAGAGAGATATAGGGCGATATTGAGAGATCTTCTCGGGATTGCGTACCTTGGGTATAAGAGTAATAGATGTGTCAATGAGACCCGCGGGAGCTCACCCCCATTGGAAAAATCTAATACTTCCGGCACCACATGATTCTTGATGGCGGACCAGTGTCTCTGAAAGAAACCTGCCGTGAACCCATCAACTCCTGGCGCCTTAGACAGAGCCATCTGGAACAAAGCACGCTTGACCTCCTCCTCAACAAAGGGTCTAGTCAGCGCATCATTCATACCAGGTGTAACACGTACAGGGACATAGCTAAGCAAATTTTCCATATCATTAAAACCCTGTGAAGTGTACAAATTTTCAATGAAATATCGAACTTCCAGTTTATCCTCATCGGCATTCGCACAACGGGAGCCATCTTGCGTAGTCAACCCATGGATCCGATTCATACGTTTCCGCTGGGCTGCTTGGGCATGAAAATATTTAGTATTCCGATCCCTAGCTCAAAGGCATGAGAGAGCGTTGCTTTAACCAGATCTCCTCTTGGTACATCGCCTCTCTCAGTTTTTTGATGATCGCCTTCTCTTCATCAGAAGGACCACTGCCTATGGATTGCCCATGAATTCATTCAAGACGTTTCTGTAATTTCCAAATGTTTTTTCGCAGCGAACCAAACTCTCTAGCACTCCATGGTGCAAGCTCTTTCTGTAAAGCAGTCAATGTATTCACAATTCCTTGCAAGCTTTGGCTACTTCTATTTCTACGCCAAGTCTCCAATACGAGATTTTCATAATCTGTATGAGTTTGCCAGACATTTTCATACGGGAATTGTTTAGCAGTACTTTGCCGCCCACCCGGCTGAGTTTTAATCATCTCAGCTACCACAAAACAATGGTCAGATTCGATGGCACTAACATGGCGAACACAGATGTGCTCGTAACGCTGTAGTAGGTCCTCCGTAGCAAAGCGATCGAGTCTCGCTTTGACATTAGCACCACCCGGCTGCCTGTTATCCCAAGTATAAGCTACTCCGCACCAACCAAGATCCTGGAGAGAACATTCATCTGTTACTTCACGAAACGCCCTCATTTGCCATTCCGGACGAGCTGATCTACTGAAATGTTCTGAGGCAAACAGGGTTTCATTAAAGTCACCCATACATAGCCATGCTTCATGAGGTACTGCATGCAAAGTACAGAGAAATCTCCAACTGTGATGTCGATCCTCAACTTGGAGCACCATAAAAACCTGTACATCTCCATTCATCGAAGGAACTATCCACCGCTCGCACCATTACATCAATATGGCTGAGACTAAAACTTTTCAGCTCCACTGAGACCTCTCGTGACCAGAACAGCCCAAGACCACCACTCAAGCCATTACTGTCTGTTAGATAATAACTAGCAAAGTGGCCCGCCTGATGTGCGGGCTAGGATTTGATAAATTTTCTAATGTGAACACATCATTTCCTTTGTCTACAAAATTTTGGAACCAATTTTTTAATCATCCATTTTTGTTAATTTTAATATTATGCATTATGAAATGGCTCTGAACAAGAAGGCGTGGTGGTTTCTTAGATATTTTAGTTTTCTTTAAGATATGGAACTTGCGAGTACATAATTTTTAGATTGTTGAACTCAATGCAAGGGCATCATATTTTGGTTGTTGAACTTTATGTGGGGGCGTCATCTTTAGCATAGTGACAGTTTCTAAAGAAAATTGCTATTTGGTATGCAATCATGGAATTTATAAATATATTTGAGTGTGACAATATATTAATACATGTAGTTTCTAAGATATTAATTTCACCATTGTTTGAATCTATAATGAAAATTTCAATTTTTTTGGAACTTTAAAATACTTTTGAATAAAAATCTAATCATTATGTTTTTATTGACCGATCCCAGCACCTATTTCTATTGATAGCAGAAGCAAATAATTTTTTTATCTAAAATTGTGAAGAATTTTTCTTTGAAGACACCATGTTCTCATTCTAAAACATAAATATTATTACCTTTTCGGCTGTGCTTTACTCTCTATGTTGCGTCTTATTCAGATCATATGTCTCCTTCACATCATCAAATGCACCGCCTTGTTGCAAAATGTAAGTGTCCACACCATTATACTATTTAAGTTTGACCAGCAATTAGACTGTAAATTATGATTATATAAAATGGTTGTGTATGTGACCCATTGGTAAGTATGAGGTTTTTTGTTCTCATCCAAACCCGGGTAATCCTGAGGATTGGCCCTACCGTTGTGTCATATTTTTTTCTGAAGTATATGCATGTGTGCATATTAAGTGGGTCAAGGCTCACTGGGACCAAGAGAGAATGTGACACTTCCAATATTTTTCATGGGTAACATCTAAAAAAATAAGCTAAACCAGCGCTACATCCTTCTAAAGATGCTAAACTTTACATATAAGTTGTCTAGCGGGACTCTTCTATAAACACTATTACTGTCCGAAACAGTCAACATGCGTCTCTATCCAATTGCCGACAATCATACATGTCAACACATTATTAAACATATGTGCACTATGATAAAAGTTACAAGATGGCCACTTCTACTTTGTTGAAGCATCATATCATGTTATAAATATAATGGAAACTCTTCAACATGCACTTGCACGTATCCAAGTACATAAATTTGCATTCTATTTAGAAGTCCCATGAAATACCATATAATTGTATTTCCCACACAATAGGTAGACGAATACCATCCTCAATACTCGATACCAACGTGGTGACAGTTCACAACCTCACATTCTTCACACTTCTCATCTCATAGTACGCATATGGATCCAGCTGTTAGATGCTAGCAATGTTGAATGCACATAGGGGAAGTACGGCATATTTCTTTTGACTACTTATTAAAGGAAGACCATCGGATGTTCTGAGATCAGCATCGGATCTAAGGTTATCTCACAGAACTTATATACTTACTGTGGTCTTTTGAACCTTTGTGTGGCCAAGGACATACAGAACCATTTGGTACCAATCATAGCTGGGTGGAGGGTCAATTCTCAAGATTATGGGAGAATCGGCCAAAAGAACTGGGCCATATTCTTCAGTGTATTCTATTGAAGGCATTCTCTGCAATAGGAAGAATTACATCAGTAACGTGCAATGGCTGGCTGAATGCTAATTTGTAGTTCATGCGTTATGAGATACTAAATTCCAAGATAACTGTTCAACTCAATTATGTGCCATCTAATATTGGAAGTGTGATAAGAAATATAAGTACATGCCAATTATATCTATGAGGGAACGTTAGAGAAGAAAGACTCTAAAGTGAGAAGAGATTGTAACGGGCTGGCAAGCATATTAAATGATTAATCAACATTTGCATAAATCGTTTCGTCTTCTGCATTGTCAAAAGTAGTCATATACATAGATCTATGGAGTGCAGTGCTGAGTGCACAATATGTGTACAAATATCAACTAAGTGCATAGAATAATAGGTGTACTTGAGGACCGAGAGGAGCAGTGTTTCCATCCATCTGAGTTTCTCTTTGTCGGTCGCCAGCGCAACTTCGACAGCCCTATGAAGAATATTTAGAAAAGAATTACTCAGAAATCAATAGGTTACCTGCTTCTGTACGTGTTTCTAATTTCCCATCAGCGCAAAAGCCTCAGTCGCATGTTATATAAGATAAATGTATGCGACTACCTGCTTTAGGTTGGAAACTCGGATTACCATGTTCTTTTGTTCCCTTGTTGAAACTGAAACTGCACCAGCCCTCATCACGAAGGTCCCATAAACATCTCAAACATTTTCAAATACCTAGACAACACAACTATATTGTGGCAGTAAGATTCCAAGTAAGGGCATTCCCAAGCAAGGACATAACACTAAATCGTGCATCTGCAATTAGTAGATTTCCAGGACACCAAAAATTGAGCTCGTGTAATTGAAATTAAAATCACTTTTCTACATCCAATTGAAGCGCTGCACAAGAACGCCAAGTATTTGAGCATATGTAGATCCAAATACCATTAGTAGGTAATTAACAAGTCATGTTATGTGAACCAACCTCGTGATTCATGGGATCACGAAGGTGATGCTATTGCAGAGCTCGGTAGCAAATCTCCAGAGTCGTTCCCATGTCATGCCTGCTCAGCCGCGCTTCCGTTGCTGGCTTGTTCCTCGACCCGCCGTGCTTTGCTTATTACACTGGTTCCTCAACTCTATTGCCGCTTTATGTGCGGTGTGTCAGTGGAGGCGAGGATGCCCTCAGTATTCAATGTCAGTCTGTTTTGGTTACACTGAGTCGCAAACTCATCCTAGCAATATCAACACGCAGACTATTGACTAATGCATCTGCACGTCTGTAGATCGGTATTGAGAATACTGCTGCTATCAACATGCATACCTGGACGATGCCCTGAGTATTCAATGACAGTCTATTTTGGTTACAATGAGTTGCAAACTCATCCTAGCAATATCAACACGCAGACTTTGGACTAATGCATCTGCATGTCTGTATGAGATCGGTATTGTGAATAGTAATATCAACATGCATACCTGGACTATCTATGCATCAATACGTATGTAGATTGGAAATTTGGAATACTATATAATATTGATGCGTACCTTTGCATGCAGACTTGGTAATGCAACCTATAAAGAAAAGAGGAAGAACAAATCTTCATGGCAATTTCACAGCCAGCTTGCTGCCAGCATCGTGCCTCATCAATTATCCATTGGAATGCCTGGGTTGGGAAGGCAAGCTGATTCTTGAATATGCTCGAGTTGCGCTCTTGTCTCATGTTGTAAATGTGCATCCAGAATCCATCAACGATGGACGTGATCTGCCACAACACGTACACCAGCAAATGAGTTCGATTTGGGCGGCTACAGTAGCAGATGCGATCTTGATCCCTTATTTTGATGCCTACAACAGTGAATATATAGGAGGGGGTTCGCAATGTTTCAGCCTTCGAGGGCTAAACTGGAGGCGGCGGCAACTTTTATTTAATCTAACAAATAGATGGTTGGATGTTTCTAATTATTGTGGGATTTTCTAGCTTAATTTTCTTTTTTCTTGGTAGCCCATTAAGCGCTTTTTATATATAATAGATGAGAAATAAACGAGACAGAGAGACACATATTTTTACATGAAAACCCTTGCGGGAGTAAACCACAGACGCACGAAGGCGCAATCACTATGATGGAGGAGTATTATAAGCACGAGACGACAGACCGTCTTTAGGTGCGACTACATGGGGTATATATGAGGGCAATACACGAGAGTCCTTGAAGGACAAGTACACGAGTTGTACTCGTACGCGTCGGTACCAGCGGGATGGTTGTACGGTGGTGGAGTCCCGGGAGCTGCAGCCTGGGAGAGTTTGGAGGGTTCAGAAGGAACGACGATGTTCTGTCAGATGGTCTACCGTGGCATTATGGAAGGCCCGGAGAATTTTGGCGACGTCGGCTGCTGGAGTCCACCACTCAGGCAACGACTCGGATTGGGCAAACCTCTACTACGACGAATTCACAATCTTTTTCTGCAGCTCAGGCGACGAATTCACAATCTTTTTCTGCAGCTCAGGCGGCGAATTCACAATCGCAAACAAGGTTTGCTCACCATTTGACTTGACTCTCTACGATGCGATCTGCAGCCTCTTTCCTTCCTTTGAGGATTTCCATCTCTCTAGATCTTTTCTTGCTATCTTACACTTGGCTTTATCTGACTGTGTTGTCTATGCGTTGACAGCGTGAATTATGACAGCATGTACCCTAATCGGCAGCTGGGATCCCAAACTTCACAATGGGGTCAACAGGCACAGCAACACCCCAGCCATCCTCAGCAGGAGCGGACACCATGGCGTCAACAACGGTCTGCTCATGCTCTGGCTTCTCTATTTTCTTTCAGAATGCTCTGCTGCAGGTTACTCTCCTTGAGCGTTGTCTAACTTTCTATCCTGCCATGCTGCGTGAAATGGTTAAACAGTGACAACGATGTCATGAACCGGGAGCTAAATGTTGCACGTGGCCGACGATAAGGACCAAGACAGGAAAAGCAAACATGGCGCGAAGGGACTAAACAATTTGGGTTAAGTTATATTATTATATGTATGTATCTGTGTATATCTTTTTGATGCGACATTATGAGTTAATGAAAGTGTTCTTTATCAGAAAAATATATATACCCGGCGGTGTGGGACAAATATTTCCTTGGTGTCTTGGCGGTCTACGTGGAGAACGTTTAATCTGTACACTTAGTTTGGCTTTTAATTAATCCGTACCTGCTACCTGTAATGGTTTTATCAACTAGTAAATGAAAAGAAACGGGGGCAGCTCCAAAACCCTCAAAGCTTCAATATATATTTGGATTTTGGTGTCCAGATCATTCTTGTCAACTTTTGTAATCCAATGAAGACCTTTATGGGCCTGCGGAGTGGTCCGGGCATCTTTTTTCCCGCAAACTGGAACCTATTTGGGGGAGCTTTGGTAGTGTCTGGACATCCACTTGACAAGGAAAAGCCCCATGTGTTCCTCCTCTCTTTTCTCTCTCTCCTCCTAACCGCACATCACACCCACATATTCACCACATGCATGGTCCCCCCTTTTCTCTCTCCTCCCAACCGGACAAAGGATTTTTTTTATTAAGGGCTGGTGGCCTCCCTTCCACATCATGTCCATGGATCACGTCCGGATGAAAAAAAAGGACATTTGCGGTGTCCGATCAGGGACTAGCGTTGAAGATGCCCTAAGGAATCATGTGTGTCCTTGCTTTGTTGTTCTCTGATCTCTACAAAAGGGAACAAGAGTCCATGTTGCACCTTTTCGGTAAGTGTAGCTTTACCCTACACCTTTGGAAATTTGGTCAATGAGTGCCTCAATCTAGAAAACCTTGACACTTCAACATGGCACCTCGAGGATTCTATTAAGGAATGGTGGGTAAACCAGTCAAGCAGGAGCACACTCAATAGAAAAGCCATGGCCTCCCTCACAATGCTCACCATCTTGAAATACTAGAGTGGTATAACTTTGATCTCCTCTTTCTTCAAATGAACCAAGGCAATATATATCCACCACATTAGTAGATGAATATTTTATGCGCATGCATGCAAACAATCTCCGGAATAATTGGTTTATGTAGAGGAACAATGATGACCCGTGATGCATACACACAACTCAGCTTCCTATACACTTGAACACATCATCAGAATAATGGGTTTACTTAGGGGCGATGTTTCTTGTAACATCTGTGAGCGACCATCCATGGTGTTGTTGCTCTTCCAAATACACTTCAACACCACAATGACCAGGGTGGATAGTAGGCGGGGGCATCGGGCGCGATGAGCACAATGCCCATGTCCTAGCGAGCGTCAATGCTAGAGGTCTGCGGTGATCACCCCAAGAGCAGTGGTATCCAATGTGTTAACGAACAACCTAACAAATTCTTAGCTCGGAATCGTCACACCATGCCTATCATATAATTTGGTTGGAGCAATTTCATGAAATTACTAGATCCAAGAATGAAAGCATCACTACGTGAAGTAATGCAGACATCTACATGGCTCTCATTACCGAAGTAACCAAAATTGACTTCAGCTTCACCAGTTCCTACAATACTTGTCAAAAATGTCATATAGGTCTCAAAAACTTAATTAAAAACTACAAAAACTTAAGTAAAGCTTTCTTAACCAAAATAAATCCTAAATCATGAAAAGTGAAAACAAGATAGGTAAGACATGGGCACTCAGCCTGCACTCCATGTACCACATAATACTATAGGAACGCTGAGCTCAGCAACTTGAACACGTAATAGTTAGTTGTGGTCATAAACTATAGGGAGAAAGGACCATAAAACACTTGCAAATAAAGTGTGTACATGAGTAGTTACAGGAGTAATGTGCAGAAACTTTACAAAATAACAAAGAAAACAAACCTTGGTTTATTCAAAGTGTAAAGAAAAAGCACTTTGCATCATTGCATGTGAACTTCACATCTACCAGAGCCCAATCAAAGATAAAACAACTAATAACTCCTAATACCAAGCGCAAATCTACCATTAGCATGGTCCCAAAAATAACCTCGACAAGGTAGCAAAAGATAAAAAAACACAAACCCCCAATGCATATTAATAATTTCAATATCGATTCATGGCCTTCCCCACAAGATCTAATTAATACTGAATTCAATGTTCCCTCAATGGTAACGGAACAAAGGGTCTATCCAAGAACACAGAGGAGAGAACACCACCATCTCCACTCTCAACCCGCACAAGCAGTTTTGACTCCAGTGATTTCCAAACTTCTGCAACAATAACCAAATTACAATTAACATAGGGATAAGCTGCAATCTAGGCACAAGAAAACACAAAGAAAAAATTGGGATATTTTTATCGGGAGAGCCAACCTAGGCAACAAGGAATGACTGTGGAAAAAGCAGTGGGAAAAGAAATAAGGTGTGTAGCCCGTAAATAGAGAGAGGAACTAAGCACAAAAAATGTAAACAAAGAGTAACACACCTCTAGTTCGGGCAATAGTAATGAAAAGAGGACGGTCGAACACCGCAAGGGTGAGCAAACAAAATTTCCACACACACACACACACATTGAGAGAGAGAGAGAGAGAGCACGAAAAGGCCATCCATTTCTTCTAGGCCTACTTACACTTTTATTAGTTGGGTGGCCCGATTATGGAGCAATTGCCCTAGTCGGCCCACGGAGCAGCGGCCTAATTACGGTGGGTCAGGTGGGTTGCGCCTATGATGCGGTAAAAGTCGCACAAATGTCATTGGTTGAACGCTCAGGAGATTTGGAGCGTTTAATTGCAAACTGATGGTAATGAGTTCAATCAATATCAAAGGATGTAGGTAGCTCAGTTTTACTATTTTTAGTTAGATATAATATATACGGATTAAATATCAAAAAGGTTCTTTAGAAATTAATATGAGAATATACTTAGTGGAAGCATGTCTAAAAAACGTAGCAAGGAGCAAATCCCAAAACAAATGAACCGCTACGGTCGTAGGTTTAGCTGCTCATCAGTTAAGACAAATATTTCTGGTGCTTATATCTGTCTGGACCATCGCTTTAAAAAGTGGCCTACAGTGACGATGCAACCGTTTTCGCAGGTCTCATTAAACAATATCGGTATATAACTTAGCTTATTTTAAGATTGTTGCTATTTAGCATATCCCGCAGTTTTAAACGTTGATTTGCACTGAACTATCTAGTTTTTTTTGCAGTCAAACTTGGAGAGCTTTATTCAACAAAAACAGCCCTAGGACAGTCAGTCAAAAGACTACTGAACAGGAAGCTGGGAGTAGTGTCTTGCCAACTCTCAGTCACATGCAATGTGCAAGCTAGCTTCGCACCAAGCTGAGCCAGGAAATTAGCATTACGGTTTACATGTTGAAAGGAAAAGGAAATAAACTGAGGTATAAGCTCTCCTATTCCATCTAGAAGAGGCGCTATCACCGATCGTGATAGACGCCTAGTGTGCCAGAGATTAACTAGCTCTAGGCAGTCGGACTCCATGATCACATGTGTGAATCCACGGATGCTTGCAAGACGAACTCCATCACGGAAAGCACATGTCTCCATAATCAGGGGGTCTGTAACACCCGGGTACGGCTTACTCCAAGCCGCGATGAAGGATGAGCCAGATCGAATGACATCCCCCCCCCCCCCCCCCCCGCTCCTCCCTTTCGCATCCCAGAACATATGGCTCCATTTGTGTTATTTTTTTATAGTGCCATCATCAGGGAGACGCCAACCAAAACCTGGTAGGATTTTTGCATGATCGCGTGGTAGTTCAAGCAGGGCAAGGGATTCCCTCGTCCGCTTTACAGAGAGGACATGATTGATCACTTCGCTGTCATGTGTCCACCGGTTCTGGGAATGCCATATCGACCACATCACCGTAATGATCTTTGGCCGGTATGCATCCATAATGATAGGGTCGCACAAAATGTCGCGCGCCCATGTAGCTGGGTGAAGTCGTGGTAGCCTGAAGTCCAGCAAGGACTGCGCTTCACCCCAAAACTTCTATGCATGAGAGCGTGCATAAGATCTTCCTCCATGGCATGGCAGACGTGCATATTCTTTGCTCTTTAATGTGTCTATATTTGAGAGTCACTTCATCAGGGAGAATACCCCTGAGAACGCGCCACCAAAAACACGTACCTTTGGCACTACATTTAGTTTCCACAAACAGGTCCACATCTGCTTATCAGGAAATGAGGTGCCCGTACCCGTCCATTCATCTGGAACTTTTCGCTCTTTATGAGTCACAAGAGACAGGTACGAAGATTTCACAGAGTAAACCCCAGATTTCTTGAATGCCCAGGCCAATAAATCATGTCCACCTCCACTGCGTAAAGGAATATTGAGAATCGCATCCGCATCAGGTGGTAAGTAAGTAACCCTAATAATATCAGCACGCCATGTCCAGTTATATGTGTCAATGAGCTCCCCGACCAACTGTAACTGTGTGCCATCCGGTTTCAACATAGGCTTCATGGACAAAGTTCCCGGGATCCATTTATCATCCTAGATAGATATGGTTGACCCATCACCCACCCGCTTGATCAAGCCATTATTGAGAGCCTCATGTCCGGCCACAATTGCATGCCAAGTAGCTAAAGAGGATTTAGGTACAGTAGCATTCAAAAAATCTATGTCCGAAAAATACCTTGCCTTTAGCACAGAGGGAATTTGGATTATTCATGAGTCACCATCCATGTTTTCCCAATAGTGCAAGGTTGAATAGATGCAAGTCACGAAATCCCATTCCGCCCTTGATCTTTGGCGTAGCTAATTTGTCCCAAGAAATCCAATGCATTGTTTTTCAATCCAGGGAGCTACTCCACCAATATTTTGGCATGCAAGCAGTGAAACCCTTGCAGACTTTTTTCATAAGAAGGAAGCAACTGATGCTAAAGCCGGGAATATCCTAAACAACTAATTTCAAAAGGGTGTCCCTTCTAGCATAGGCTAGCTTCTTTTCAGACCATCCTTGGATTATACCTCTAATTCTTTCTCCTAGGTGATCCAGAGTCCCACTTGTGATTCTTCCCACCGCCGTGGGGAGACCCAAATAACGCTCAGTAAATGCCTCAACATGAATACTGAGAGTATGTTTCACTTGCAGCTGCGAACTCTGAGAAGTATTGGGGCTCAGTGTATAAACCTTTCAACCATATAGCTTCTTTGCATGCCTCAGAAATAGCCATATACTCGGCATCAGTAGTGGAACAAGCCACAATAGACTGCAAAGTTGCTCTCCAACTCACAGCACAACCATCAATGGTGAAAACATAACCTATGAGTGATCTTCTCTTATCCAAATCACTAGCAAAATCAGATCCAACAAAACCAACAAGTCCATCTCCAGTTTTCCCAAACTATAAATAAGCATTAAAAGTACCTCGCAGGTATCTGAAAATCCACTGAACCGCTTTCCAATGCTCTTTTCCAGGATTAGCCATGTATCTACTGACAACACTCAGTGCATATGATAAATCCGGACGAGAACAAACCATGTCATACATAAGTGAACCAACTGCACTCGAATAGGGAACTCTAGACATGTACTCAATATCTGCATCTGACTTAGGACATAAAGCTGATGATAATTTGAAGTGTGCAGCTAACGGTGTACTCATCGGCTTGGCATTATGCATATTAAAATGATGAAGAACTTTATCAATATATCCCTTCTGACTTATACTTTTCCCGATGGTCTATCTCTGGATATTTCCATGCTAAGAATTTTCTTTGTTGCACCCAAATCCTTCATCTCAAATTCATTACTCAATTTCTTCTTTAGTTCATTAATATCTGACATACTCTTTGCAGCAATTAACATATCATCAACATAAAGGAGCAAATAAATAGTTGAACCATTGACAATTTTCAAATAAACACAACTATCATAATTAGACCTTCTGAAACCTTGAGAGAGCATAAAGGTGTCAAATCTCTTGTACCACTTTCTAGGGGATTGCTTCAATCCATAAAGAGATTTCTTTAACTTACAAACAAGCTTTTCTTTTCCAGGAATAACAAAACCTTCAGGTTGTTCCATATAAATATCCTCCTCTAATTCTCCATGTAAGAATGCAGTTTTAACATCGAATTGTTCAAGCTCAAAATCATTCATGGCAACAATACTAAATAAAGTGCGAATAGAGCTATGCTTCACAACAAGAGAAAAGACATCGTTATAGTCAATACCTGGAACCTGACTGTAACCTTTAGCAACTAACCTTGCTTTATATCTTGTCTCATCATTAGGAGAAACACCTTCTTTCGTCTTGAAAACCCACTTGCAACGAATAGGTTTCTTCTCTCTAGGTAATCTTACTAAATCACAAGTGCCATTCTTTTCAAGTGATTCCATCTCATCATGCATAGAGGTCATCCACTTATACTATCACCAGAAATAATAGCCTCGGAATATGAAGAAGGCTCAGCATTACCTTCAATTTCTTCTGCAACAGATAAAGCAAAAGAAACAATATTGCACTCTTCAATTAACCTGTCAGGTTTGTTAATACCCCGCCTAACTCTGTCACATGCGAACTTCCAACTGGGTGGAACAATAGGCTGATTTGGAGTAGGAGTGACATGTTCATCATCAACGACAGGATCGTCATGTGCATCAACATTTTCATTACCAGATGTATCACCTGAATCAATAACATGCTCCACCTGAACAGTAGGCTTCTGAACAATAGGCTGTTGTTCACCTCAACATGAACGTTAGTAGATGGAACATCATGTAACATAGCAGATTCATTAAAGATAACATTTTTGCTAATAACAACCTTCTGGGATTCAGGATTCTATAATTTAAAACCTTTAACACCAGACTTATAACCAAGAAAGATGCACTCAACAGCCCTAGGCTCCAATTTTCCATTATCAACATGAGCATAAGCAGTGCAACCAAAACTATCAATTGTGAATAATCAGTAGGTTAACCAGACCATATCTCAATTGGAGTTTTCTTATTAAGAGCAATAGATGGTGAACGATTAATGAGATAACAAGTAGTGGAAGCGGCCTCAGCCCAAAAACGCCTATGCAAACCCGCATTGGACAACATGCAACGGGCTCTGGAAATAATGGTCCTGTTCATACGCTCAACAACACCATTTTGTTGAGCAGTATAAGGAACGGTGTAGTGTCTGACAATGCCTTCAGACTTGCAATAATTCTTAAATTGCTTAGAACAGAATTCCATACCATTATCAGTGTGAAGTATCTTTACCTTCTTTTCTGTTTGTCTTTCGATCATAATCTTCCACTCCTTAAATGCTGAGAATGCTTCATATTTATGCTTCAAGAAATAAGCCCAAACTTTTCTCGAATAATCGTAAATAATAGTCAGCATATAACTAGCACCACCTAGTGACTTACTGTGAGATGGTCCCCATAAGTCAGAATGAACATAATCAAGAATACCTTCGGTTGTATGGGTCGAAGTGTTGAACTTCACCCTCTTGTGCTTGCCGAAAATACAATGCTCACAAAATTTCAATTTACCAGGTTCATATACATCAAGAAGACCTCTTTTATTTAACTCTGCTAAACCAAGTTCACTCATATGTCCAAGACGCATATGCCAAAGGTTAGCAGCATCACAATCAGAATTCTTTGAAATAACTGGAGTAGCGTTACCTGAAACGGTAGAACCTCGAAGGTAATAAAGACCATTGGCCGAACTTAAGTCACCTTTCATCACAATAAGGGAGCATTTGTGTGACGCCCCCGATTCAATCGTACACTAATCATACACGCAAAAGTGTACGATCAAGATCAGGGACTCACGGGAAGATATCACAACACAACTCTAAAAATAAAATAAGTCATACAAGCATCACAATACAAGCCAGGGGCCTCGAGGACTCGAATACAAGTGCTTGATCATAGACGAGTCAGCGGAAGCAACAATATCTGAGTACAGACATAAGTTAAACAAGTTGCCATAAGATGGCTAGCACAAACTGGGATATAGATCGAAAGAAGCACAGACCTCCTGCCTGGGATCCTCCTAAACTACTCCTGGTCGTCGTCAGCGGCCTGCACGTAGTAGTAGGCACCTCCGGTGTAGTAGGAGTCATCGTCGACGGTAGCGTCTGGCTCCTGGGCTCCAGCTGAGGGAGTCCTGGACTAAGGGGTCCTCGGGAGTCCGGCCTGTTATCCATGGGCCGGACTGATGGGCCGTGAAGACATGAAGACCAAAGACTATGTCCGTGTCCGGACTGGACTCGACTTGGCGTGGAAGGCAAGCTAGGTGATCCATTATGAAGATTTCCTCCTATGTAACCGACCTCATGTAACCCTAGATCTCTCCGATGTCTATATAAACCGGAGAGCATAGTCCGGATAGGAAAGATTCATGACCATATACTCATAGGCTAGACTTCTAGGGTTCAGCCATTACGATCTCATGGTAGAGCAACTCTTGTAACACTCATA
The DNA here is from genome assembly GCF_002575655.3 of Aegilops tauschii subsp. strangulata. Classification (NCBI taxonomy): domain Eukaryota; kingdom Viridiplantae; phylum Streptophyta; class Magnoliopsida; order Poales; family Poaceae; genus Aegilops; species Aegilops tauschii. Next base: position 86,637,900 of record NC_053041.3, on the reverse strand, counting down.
TTCATCAAGATTAATCAAGCAGGAAGTAGGGTATTACCTCCATAGAGAGGGCCCGAACCTGGGTAAACATCGTGTCCCCTGTCTCCTATTACCATCGATCCTAGACGCATAGTTCAGGACCCCCTACCCGAGATCCGCCGGTTTTGACACCGACATTGGTGCTTTCATTGAGAGTTCCACTGTGCCGTCGACATAAGGCTCGATGACCCCCTCAATCGTCGGTGGTGGCGTTGTTCAGGGACAAACCTTTCTCCCCAGAAAAATCTTTGTGTTCGGCAGCTTCGTACTGCGGGCCAACTCACTCGGCCATCTGGAGCAGATCGATAGCTACGCCCCTGGCCATCAGGTCAGATTCCGAAGTTTGAACTACGTCGCGGACATCCGTGGGGACTTGATCTTCGACGGATTTGAGAGCGCGGCAACCGCTCCCCTTCGCCCCGTTGAACATGGCTTAAACCTGTCATCGAGCCGCATCCAGATGATAGTTCCTGTAACAACTCCGGCCTTGGATCCGGAGCAGATCAAGACGTCCGAAGATGGGAGACTCAACCCCATCACGGGGGCTACCAAGTCTGCAGCGTTGGAGCCGCGCGCAGATCCCACTTCATACGATACCTGCATCAATGGAACCCCGGACTCATCTCCGATACCGAGTTCTGAACCCTGTGAGCTCACGGATACCGAACTCGAACATTTATCGATATTCAAGTTCAGCACCGCAGATGTCTTTCAGCACTCGCCTATGGGCGATCTACTAAGCTCACTAAAAAAACCTGTCCCTGGCAGATGGCTCAACGCCGAACTATGTCCGGTCCGACTTACGGCGAATGACGGAGAATTTTGCTTCCCACCCGCCACCCACTTCATAGCCACTGTCGAAGACCCAACAACCATGCTTGACCTCCGCCCCAAAGACATCGACGGTATGGACGACGATGAGGGGCAAGGCCAGAGCTCACTATCCGCTAGACGTAGGAGGACCACTTCCTAGTATGACGTGTGTATGGTAGACACACCCAGCGACGATATCGACGACGACAAGGAGGATCCAGTTGAGGATAAACCTCCTGGTACACAATCCGAACACCGGCGCCCCCGGCGCCGCTCCAGGTCACGTCGCCCAAGAGAAAACAATACTAGCAACGGAGGTGATACTACTCCGGACAACAAAGACCCTGTTGAGGCAGGATCCGAACATGAGGACCAGGAAAGCGGGCAAGATAGCCCTGATGAACAGGTCATGTATGGAGACTCGGAGGATAGCAATTATCTTCCCCTCTCCAAGGAAGAGGAGAGCCTCGACAACGAAGAATTCATCGTGCCAGAGGAACCTCTTGAGCAGGAGCGCTTTAAACGCCGGCTAATAGCCACAGCAAGGAATCTAAGAATAAAGCAGCTGTAGCTTCAAGCAAGCCAAGATCTGCTCAATGATAAATGGACCGAGGTCCTAGCCGCCATAGAATATGTCCCTAGTGGCCCGGACTAAAGCCACCCCAAGTGCAGGTGGCTCCCTCCACATGATGGCAAGGCGCTGGAGCCCGTTCCACCATCGAATAATGCGGCAGGTCGACCACAGTTCGGTCCGGATAAAGCAGCAGCCCAAGCAGAATACCATATAGAACAATCCGGCCGTCAGAACAAGAACAAGACGGTTCGGGAAAACAATGGCGACATCCGCCAAAGTTTAGTGGGCGGAGCAGGACAGAATAGATCGGCATACAGATCGCGGGGATATGCCCCGACCGGTTACGATGGTCAATCAGCCGGACTCAACCAAGCCAACCACGCCCGAAGCCGCCAACGGCATCCAAAGGAGGTGCTTCACAGTGTGGACCAACATAGAGGAGCCACGCACCCGCTTTGCTTCACCAATGAGGTAATGGAGCACGAATTTCTAGACGGGTTCAAACCCATCAACGTCGAATCATACGATGGAACAACAGATCCCGCAGTATGGACCGAGGACTATCTCCTCCATATCCACCTGGCTCGTGGAGACGACCTTCATGCCATTAAATACCTGCCTCTCAAGCTTAAGGGGCCCGCATGGTACTGGCTAAACAGTTTGTTAGAAAATTCTATTGGCAGCTGGAAAGATTTGGAAAACTCCTTTCATGACAACTTCCAAGGAGTATATGTCCGGCCGCCAGATGCCGACGACTTAAGTCATATTGTCCAACAGCCCGACGAGTCAGCCAGGGAGCTCTGGACCAGGTTCTTAGTCAAAAAGAACCAAATTGTCGATTGTCCGGACGCGGAAGCCCTCGCGGCCTTCAAACATAGCATCTGAGATGAATGGCTAGCACGCCACCTCGGCCAGGAAGGGCCTAAATCCATGACCGCCCTTACCGCTCTAATGACTCGCTTTTGTGCGGGAGAAGACAACTGGCTCGCTCGTAAAAGCAACAACGCCAGCGACCCGGGCACTTCCGAAATCCGAGACGGCAACGGCAAGACACGACTAACCGAACACAACAGTCGCAACAATAATGAAGGATTACACGACACAGCGGTCAACGCCGGATTTCACAATCCGAAGCCCGGTCAATGGAGGAAGCCATTTAAGGCCAGCCAGGATGGACCATCCACCCTCGACAGGATACTGATCTCAGAATCACGGTCACCCTGATAAGCTAGCCAATCACACCAACAGAAACTGTTGGATCTTTAAGCAGGCAGGCAAACTTAACGCCGAATACAAGGGGAGGAGACCACCAAGCGATAAAGACGATGGAGCGGCTCGCCAGCCGAACACCAGGGGCTAGAAACAGTTTCCCTCCGACGTTCGACCACTACCGGAGCGGAAAATAGCAGTTCGGCTTCCGCCACCCACCCACTATGCTGGCAAGATTTACACCACGCATACATCACTACGCGTTCAAGACACCATGGGCATCGGCGGCAGCACAATACGGGCACCCCTGCAAGAATTCCCGTAATTTTTTTATCTGTTTTCTTCACTTTTCTTTATTATAAACAGGTGACTAACAGGACAACACCTACAACGGACTCTATCGAAGTTCGGATCCGTACACTGACCTAAGGGGCTACTTCCGTTAAGGATTCCCCTCCCAGAGGACGGGCGGCGCAGACGTGCGACAGGAGGTCCAAAATAGCTTTTTGTAGACCGCACTCTTTATTTTGAGCCTGTACTATGCCCTTTTTCCTCCGTTCCCGACCCCAAGCATGTCAAATAGCCGGGTTGTGGTTTTTCTTTTTTATCTATGAATTTATCATTGGCATATTGCTCCACTCCCAGTAAACTTTATCTGAGCTAATCTTAAAATACTCTTGCTACAATGAGTATGGCCGCAACGGCTGTGTCACAAGAAGCGTCTCGGCATAACATGCCAGAGGCCCGGTATGGGAACAAATGAGTCGCCAATAAAATTCCGAACAGCTCTACAGCATAGTTCGGCGTAGCAAGTTTGGCTTATATGCATCAGCTCCGAATCATTGTCTTTGGTCAATAGTTGGGTTGCCCGGCTCCTGTGGTTGCTACCCTACGTTCCGCTCTATCTGGTAAGGTAGTAAAGGGAGAACTACTGCGATTGTGCCCTGGCTTTGACCGGATGAGCACCTCAGTAGAGAAAGCCGAAAACTGTCAGTCATGATGTGGCGAGAGCTGGTCAACCACTTGACGACTTATTCGAATCTTTAGCGATTCTCCGTGTTACACGAAGGATATTTTTCAGATCAAAACATGTAAGGCACAATATTACGATACGCCGCATACATACCAGGGGTTATGTCGTAGCCCCACCATAAAACTCCTATGGTTAAGTGAAAGTGTTAACGCCCTATAGTCCGATTGCCTGGTTCGCCGCATTATCACCTCCTTTATGGACCGAGACGTTGGATAAAGAGTGATTCAATGCATTTACGAACACCCCCGTATTTCCTACGAGGGGGCTGAAGCCGACGACGGGAAAACTTTCAAATTACATTAAAACGGCCGCACAGCAGGAATACAAGCTTTCGCGCAAAAAATAGATAACTATAAAGTTGTCTGTTATAACCCTTGTACACATCACTCGAATATTATGTCTTTCGAGCATTGACCCTCTATCAAGCGGGCGGCCTTTAGGACGTCTCCAAAATAATGCTCCGGTTCCGGACGGTCCTTGCCTTTGGGTGGACTCTTCGTCACAACATCGATGGCCTTTATCTTCCCCCAGAATGTCTTGACTCGGGCGAAGGACATCCGTGCACCTTCAATGCACGCCGACCGCTTCACAGCGTCGATACGCGGCACCGCGTCAGCAAGCCGCACAACCAGGCCGAAGTAACTACTCGGAACAGGTTCAGTCGGCCACAAATGGACTACGACGTTCTTCATGGCAGTGCCGGATATCCTATGCAACTCGGCCCACTGGGACATCTGTTCATTCAGCAACAGAGGGCGCTTCGACGCGCCAAATTGCGACCAGAAAAGATTCTCCATTGCATACCCCCTTGCGCCTGATAAAACTGCGCCGCATCGGAAGAATTCTTCGGCAAGTCTAAAAAATTGTCCGGAGAACTCCATACTTGGTTAAGCCGAGCATAGTTCGGATTGCCGAACTTAGCCTGTAGCAAAAAGGGCTTGCTAGCCACAATCTCCCCAGCCTGCCGGATCTCCTCATGGGCTGCTCTGGATTCAGACCGCGCTTCTCTCGCCTCTCGTAAGGCCTTGTCAAGTTCAGCCGTTTTGGCTTCATTTTCCTTCTCGAAGTTTACAGCGGCCAGCCGCATTCTCTAACTCGCGCGCCATGGTGGACATTGCCTCCTTGTCCTTGCGCCGCGCGGCTTGTTCGGCCTTCAATTCAGCCGATGCCTTTTCGGCAGCCGCATTACTAAATCGGGCCTGCTCCTTGGCCCGGACTAGCTCCGCCCGAAGGGCTTCCACGGCGGCAGTACCATCTACATTGATGCACATTTCATATCAACCTCTCTTCAGAGTCAGGCTTACATTACAAGCATATTGGTGTAAGGAATGCTCGAAATATATACCTTGCGAGTCGTCAAGACGCCTGTTGATCAAAGCAATGTCATCCTCCGCAATATCCAGCTTTCGCTACAGTTCGGTTACTTCCGAATTTCTGGCAGTGGCAGGAGGGGAGGCAACCTGCATTCCAAATTAAACTAAGGTTAGTAAGGTTAGTACCTGAAAATATCTTTTCGATCCTCCAATCACTTCCTTTGGAAGGCGATCCGAGTCTCAGGGGCTACTGCATACACAATAGGAGCATTCTGTCAATATTATTCAATAGGCAACATTACATCACAAACCTCAAAACCTCTCAGAAGGCTAGTAAAGGCCTCGTTCAACCCGCTCTTCGCGGATACAACTTTTTCGACCACCGTAACCATTAAGGCACGGTGCTCCTCTAAAACGGACGCTTGTCGCAGCATGTCCGTCAGCGTTTCCGGCACTCCTGGGTCTTCGGACACCGTTGCCGGAGCACGACGTTCCTTGAAGGAATCCGCTTACCCGCCTCCAGCATTGTCTCCGGCTGTAAACCAGACAGTTCGGGGCCGTCATTCTTGATCCCCGAACCCTGAGTGACAGAGGCACCACCTTCGGGTAGCTCCTCCCTCGTTTCCCGCGCTACTTGCCGGTTGGGAGGAGCCCTCCGGGATGACACCTCGAGATCATCCGCCCTGTTAGGCGAGGAGGCCGGAGAAGGCGTGTCACTCTCCATCATCTCCGGAAGAAGGTCTCCCGAGGAGGAGGACGATTGAGAAACACCAGGCGTTAACCTGCGAGGATGCACATATGTCGGAGGGTTATTCCAGCAATAAGAAAGGAATGAGGTATGGTTAAAGTGCCCTGCTCCACTTACGGTCTGGCCGGAGGTTCGTCCTCATCATCAAGCTCAACGACGACATCGCTTGCCCGGCTCAAGCCGCCCGACGATTGCATTTTCCCTTTCTTGGAAGGCTTCCCCTCCTGACCTCCAGAAGCGGCCCTCTTCTTGCCATGAAGTGGCCCCTCCACACCTTTGCCCCTGGGCAAAAGGGTTTCGGTTTCCCCGAACACAGCGCCTAAATCGCCCTTAGGATGGGCATCTCCTCTGGGCTCCCCGCTCTCGCCCCCTATGTAGACACCAGGTACGGTGTCGGGATCAACATCCGCGTCAGTACGGCGGACGCAGGGTCTTCGGCAAGGGGCGCCGGACACTAGATTAACAACGCTTTCTTTATCTAGTCCTGTATAAGGGCAGGTTGTTTAGTGTCTTGTCAAGAGATGCTTCAATGAAAGGTGTGCGGGGATTGAATATTTACCGAAGTGTCCGGATGATTGCAGTCGAGGCCGACGTCTTCGGTGGTGTCTGGCCATTGCTCTCGCTCCCCAAAATATAACTTCCACATTCCTTCGTGTGTAGTACCAAAGAAGTGCTGAAGAGTCTGCCGCCCTTCTGGATTGAACTCCCACATACGGAGAGGCCGCAGTTGACACGGCAGGATCCGGCGGACAAACATTACCTGAACGACGTTCACAAGATCGATGACCTTCTCGGTAAGGCTTCGGATGCGACCTTGGAGAGTCTGCACCTCGTTGGCGGATCCCCAGTCCAACCCCTTGTTGATCCATGAAGCAAGCTGACTCGGAGGGCCGGGCCGGAACGCAGGCGTAGCCACCCACTTGGAGCACCGCGGCTCGTTGACATAAAACCACCCCTGCTGCCATAGTTCGGAAGACTCGGCGAAGGATCCTTCAAACCAAACCGCGCTGGCAAGCTTGTTTATTACAACGCTGCCGCACTCCGCCTGCTCCCCCTCTATCACCCGCGGCTTCACATCAAAAGTCTTGAGCCGCAAATCAAAGTGCGGAGGAGTCCGGAGGAAGGCCCCACACGTGCCGATGAATGCTGAGATGAGAAGAACAGAGTCCGGGGCCAGATCGTGAAAATCTAGCCCATAGTAGAACATGAGCCCCCGGACGAAGGGGTTAAGCACGAACCCTAACCCATAAAGGAAGTGGGACACACATACTACCCTCTCGCTGGATTTGGGGGTGGGAATAACCTGCCCCTCGGCAGGAAGCCGATGAAGGATTTCTGGGGTCAGGTACCTCGCTACACGGAGCTATGCAATATCCTCCTCCGTGACGGAAGAGGCAACCCACCGGCCTGGACGGTTGGACCCGGACATGATTGGGGCTGGTGGTGATTGGAACTCGAGGGCTAGAACTCGAGGTGGCTAGGGTTGAGGAAGAAGCAAGCGTGGAAGAAAAAGACAAGTCTGGTTCCCTATATGAAGGCCCAGAATATCGAGCGTCCCCTCCTGGGTTACCTCCCGAGTGATCACGACCCGGTAGTATAGCATGGCAGACGGACAAGAATGTAGGGCCACTGATGGAGTACTAGCATCCTATACTAAGCATTTAGGATTGCAGGTAAGGGTAACAACTGTAGCAACAATGACAGGCTATGCAGCAAAATAGGATTAACCGAAAGCAGTAACATGCTACACTACTCTAATGCAAGCAGTAGAGAGAGGGAATAGGCTATATCTGGTGATCAAGGTGGGGGGCTTGCCTGGAAGCTCAGCCGAGAAGGAGGGGTCGTCAACACCGTAGTCGTACTAGGTAGCGGCGGCGTTGGCCTCGGTGTCTAGCGAGAGAAGAGGGGGAAGAAACAATAAATATAAAGCAAACATATGCATGACGATGCATGACATGACAACGAGCGGTGCTAGGTGTGCCCTAACGCGGTAGTAGGTGATACCGGCGAAGGGGGGGAACATCCGGGAAAGTATTCCCGGTGTTTCGCGTTTTCTGACAGATGAACCAAAGGGGGAAAGTTGCGTGTTTGCTATGCTAAGGATGTGTGGCGGACGAACGGGCTGCGTATTCGGATTCGTTTCGTCGTTCTGGGCAACTTTCATTTACAAAGTTTTTTCATCCGAGCTACGGTTTATTTTATGTTAATTTTAAAAGATTTAATCATTTTTAGAATTTATTTAATTATTTAATTCTAACATTATCCAGAATAGTGTCTGCTGATGTCACCATGATGTCAGCATGACGTCAGCAGTCAACAGGGCGTTGACTAGGTCAAAATAACGTGTGGGTCCCGCATGTCAGTGATTGTTTAGTTAATTAACAATAGTTAATTAGGTTACTTAGCTAATTAGGTTAACTAAACATAATTAATTAAGTTAATTAATTTAGTTAATTAATTAATTAATATTTTATTTTATTTATTTATTTAATTAAAAAAAACATTCCAGGGGCGTGGGCCCCATTTGTCATAGGTACAGGGGGGCCCAGCTGTCTGTGGCCCATGGAGCCTAAGCGGGCGCGCGGGTTTGCGGGCGTGCGGGCGCAGGGGCGCTGGTGCCCAGCCCAAATGGGCGTCGATGCGGAAGCGGGCGCCGGGCAGCGGAGGAGCAGCGCGGGGCCGGCGACGAGCAGAGGCGAGTGGTGAGCGGGACGGAGGAGCGGCAGCGGGGCAGCGCCGGCGCGGGGCGGTGGTGGTGCTGGGCAGCAGCGGTAGAGGTGGTTGCGGGGGGGGGGGGGGGGGGGGGGGGGCGAGCGGCGTCGGGCACTGGCACGCGCGCACTAGGCGGCAGCGAGCGCCACGGGCGGAGCAGGAGATGCGGCTGCGCAGGCCGGCGAGG